>NC_056727.1:130607578-130947578 GCF_019279795.1 Protopterus annectens
TTATAGACATATACATTTTATAATTGTGGTTTAAAATCGAAGTGGACCTATATGAAACTTAATCTGATGGTCCTTTGCCATCTTCAGGTATTAAAGCGAACACACTTTTTTTTTTTCTAGGACATAGTTGCTTCCCCTCCTTTTAAAATACTGTTAAACAAATACTTTAAGATCTTTAGCACTTTCTTCCCTCCTAGCTTCCAAACTTCCACTGGAATGTCATCTGTTCCTGGAGACTTTCTTGCAGATTCATTGTACAATTGCCATTTTTATCTCTTCTCCTCCTATCTTAACTGTTAATTGTTGAGCCTCAGCTACATCAAACCTTGGCATATTTAAGTCTTCCTTAAATGTTTTCATTTGTACTTTTTTTTTATTTCCCCAGTTCTCTGCTTTATACAAAGTTTTGTAAAATTTCCAAAGTATTTCTTAATACCTGTACAGGATCCAGTTGCCAGAGGAACTACCCAACAATGTCTACCTCGTTTGTCAGAAGGAACCTTAAGCATAGCCAGAAACACAGGAAGGCTCCCAGAAAGAGATTCCCAGATAAAACCCTACAGGGATGCATCATCAGGGAGACCTACTTCTGTGGACATACCTGTGTGACTGTCTTTTACATACCTTTCCCCTCATCCCCTACCTGCCCCTCTCAGAAAGACTGACAAGACTGTCTCTCCACCTGGGAGAGTTTCACAGACAAATGGGTGCTATCAAAAAAAAAAAAAAAAAGTTTTGCCATGTCTTGGATGCAGATTTCTCCTTTAAATGGCATACGCCCACCTCCACACAGTCAAATTCATCTGCTCCCACCCATTTTACAGGAGCTATATGCACAAGGGACAATATAGCTGGTGCCAGAAGAATTTGTAGGAAAGGGTTTAACACCAGACTTTTTCTAGTGCAAGAAAAAAAGGGCAGTGGAGTCCCATACTGGATCCTCTGCCTACTAAACACCTTCTTAAAAGTACCCACTTTCAAAATGTTGTCCCTGCACACACGTCTACCCTTTATTCTACCCCAAGCTTTTCTAGATGTAAAGGATGCATGTCCTTCTATTCTCGTGTTGCAGTATTCTCAATGTGGGATCCAAACTTCTGGCTCCTATACAAGCTTAAGCCTGTTTGCTGTCCGGTGTGTGGGATGTCACACTCAGGGCCATAAACCATGGGCCTTAAATGTGACATCTGCACGCACAGACTTCAGAACTTCTCTGCCACAGTCGAACATCTGTTCGATTGCTCCACACTTTAGAAGATGTCTTCAGATAAGTACCCCATTGACCCGTTGGAGAACTTTTTTTTTCTTCTCTTGAGCTTAGGTTGCTGTTGCTCCCCTTTTTCAAATAGCAGATGTCAGCTAGAAAAGGAAAATGTAAGTGCAGCCTCCAGATTCTGTACAAGGACTCGCATGAACTTTGTTCTGCGTAGGCCAATCCCACGACCTGTAGCATTTGCCAATTGTTCGTACCTAAAACTCTTCGTTCATAGGTTCATAGGTAGGTACTAGGCTATTGGCCCTAGGGCCTATATAAGCCTAGCCAAAAAGATACTCTGGCTTTCGCCACCCAAAAAAATTATTTTCCTGTGCCTCTGTCGAGCAGAGCCACATAAGTGATTCCTGGGGTGAATTTCCTATTTCCCATCCAATCATCAAGATTTTTCTTGAAGAGTGCTAATGAGGAGCTTTGTTTGATATAGATAGGTAGTTTGTTCCAAAGTATGGGAAGTGTCTGGTGTTAAATTAAAGTTGTACTACACTATTCAGGTAGTCTGTACCTTTACTCATTGAAGACAATGAGACAGTTCTGCTGTTAATGACATTTGTGTACTGCACACAAGGATTTTCATCTAGATTAACAATGAAAGGTATATACATCAAAACGTATTTCAGCTTATCATAATCAAAGTCTCTCATACAAAAAGAAAAAGTCTCAATCTTTATAGTGTCTTTTCTGCCTGCATCAGCAGTTTTAAGAATTTGCCAGAATAAGCCTTTCCTCTCAAGCTGATCTGCTGACAGTTTGTTTTCCATATCTTAAACATTCTGTTCCTGAAGAATAACTCCTTTCGTCCTTGGCCTATCTTGCTTATCATATTGACGAGACACAGTTGCATACAAGAGTTCATCTTGACCTGCTTGTAGATAATACATTTCACAAACTGCATAGTTTATAAGAGAATAAATATTTTATTTCTGTTTCTTATTAACAATGAATGCCAAGCTATATGTTTTTTCCAAGTTAGTTTGCGTGCACTGTACACGCTGAAATGCAGAACATTTATTTTACATTTTCAGAACAAATTCACTGAAGTCCATTTTTAACCTGTTCTTTACTCTCACAATTCCCTCTTTTCATTTAAAAATCGGAGAATGAGTGTTCATTTTCAACTTCACTTGTCCACACTGAAACCTGTCCCAGTTTATCTAGGTTAACCATCATGATTTGTTGAATTCTATAAGTTTTTCGCAAATGACAACTTAGGTAGCAATTCCAGATAGTATGACTATAATGCCTAAAACTACTAATACAGGATGCATCAACCAACTTAACAGTTTTTTTCCTGATTTTGCCCAACCAGCAAAGATATCCCACCAATTGTGAGCAGTGTCTTTTGTGGTCTTTTTAGCCAAACTAAGTAGTTTATGTTTTGCAGTGATGCTTAATGCCTCATAATACAGAATACTTTTATTTCTTTTTTTCCAAATACTCTCTGAGAATTTTAGTATTGTTCATTATGTTTTTTAAATTATTCTCTTGTTTGACACCCTACTCCAATGAGTACAGTCAGTACAATAACAAACAGAATCTTTATTATGTACAATAATATAACCTTTCCATGTAAGTGGTATTAATCTGAAAAATTATTTTGATAGATGCTTTTTCAACTGTTTCAGACTTGGCATTTACCATGAGTCTACATAAAAACACAAAACATGAAGTCACTTAATGACTTTCAACTGATCTCTATGAACAAGAATTATTTTGCTTTTTCTTTCCATTAACTTTGTACACTAGAGGTCCTAACTGAGCAGTTATTTCAAAAGGTCCTTGCCAATTACTATTCCCACGGACCGTCCGTCTGGAACGTCTTGATTAATACCTATGTCCCAGAAGGAAGGTTTTCTTCTGGCATAACAGGATCCTTTGACCGTAATTTGAATGCTTGCATTTCTGACAGGCTTTGACACCATTCAGGAATATCTTTTAACCATTGTTGATGCTGTTAAATTTCTAATAATGGTCTATTTGTACTAACAGTAGGATCGAATGGCAATTTTACAGGCATTTTCCTGCCGGTCATGACTTCAAAAGGTGATATCCCTGTTTTACTGTGTGGAGTTGCTCTGACACCTAGCAAGATTCCAGGCAAATGTTTTACCCAATTTACGCCTTTTTCCAAGCAGGCATTCTTAAGGCGTTACTTAAGAGTCCTGTTCATTCTTTCAACAATCCCATTAGACTGGGGATGGTAAGGAACATGAAATCATTGCTGGATACCAAGCAAATCACACAAAGCTTTCATCAGTTTACTGACAAATTGTGTCCCATTATCGAATTCGATAACTCGTGGCCGTCCCCAATAACAAAAAATGTTTTTCCATAAGGCTTCTGCTGTTACCTTAGCTGTCATTGTTTTGGTAGGAATTGCTTCTACCCATTTTGAAAAACATCAACTACCACTAGAAGATACCTGTACCAACCTTTAGCTGGGGACAGTGGACCTGCAAAGTCAGTTTGGATGGCATACCAAGGTCCATCCGCTGGAGTTACCCTTAGTAATTGTGGCTTTTTCAGTTGAGCATTAACCTGCAAACATATTAAGCATTCAGCATGCACTAAATCACAGATTTTCTTTAACTGTGGATGCCAGTACTTGTTCTTTACAATGGGCCATAACTTTTGTGTACCCAAATGTCCCAATACCTGATGTTTAAATTTCACTAACTGTCATGCCTGTTGGTACGGTATATAAGGAAGACTAGAACAGTCTTCAAAACATTTTACATAATATTGCCCTGGACTTTCTCCTGCAAGAGTACATTTTTCCAACTCTTCCTGCAATTCAAACTTAGTTTGAATCTGCAGCAAGTCATGCTGCAAATTCTGAGCTGAAAATCTCTGTATGGCATGTACTGCAATGGTTTTATCTGGTACACTAGAAAGGTCTTCTGTAGGATACAGTTGCATACCTTCCTTTGCTGCCTTTTTTGTCATCTGATCAGCATAGTTATTTAACTGAAAAAATTCATTTGTAGCTTTTTGATGAGCTTTTACTTTTAAGATACTGTAGCAACCCACAAGGGACTGACTACGAACCAAATTCCAAACAGTCTGCAACACAGAAGCATTTTTGAGTGGTTTGCCCATATTATCAACAAACCCTCTCCTTGCCCAGGTAGACATATGCAGCCGCAGAGAATTAACTACGTATGCACTGTCTGAAAAAATATTGACAGGTGGAAAATGCTGTAACACATATTGGGGTTGTTGCTGTAGTCCCCTATTACCCTCTGTCACATGTTGTTGTGAAATATACTACTGTGTTTGTACTTCTGGCTGCATTACCTGTTGCTGTCGTGGTACACTTGGCTTATCAAAATTTTTCACGGTAAGAAACGTACCCTTTGCCTCTTGTTCCTGGCGCCATCTGCAATAATATTTGCAATCATTTTTAGTATGACCTACCTGTTTACAGGAATAACAAATAGGCTGTCTCTTTGGAGGACCCTCTATAGATTGAGTAACTTAAGAAGTTAACTGAGTGGCTGGGGGAACTGATGCTGCCCCTTGTTGCCCCTGTATAACTTGCCCTTGACATGATTGTCCTGCTGCCTGCTGTGGGACTTACTGTCCCTGATTAATCCATCTCCCATGCCACCTTCCCCTTACTTCACTAATAATGGGTGCAGAATGGGGAGTGTAAATCTTTTGTTTATGAATAGCATTATCTTTACACATAATACGTGCTTGCAGCAATTTATCTACTAACTCTGTGAGTGTTTATAGGTTTATAGCTTAGTACTAAGCTAACCGCCCTTGCGAGCCATTTTAAGCCTAGCCAATTATCCTTTGTGAGACACAAACCCTGAACCTTATGCTTGTAAGGCAAACACCTTAACCATTAGGCCACCCTCCCATATTTGAAGATTCCTCATAAATAAGTTTGATATCCCCTGGGACACCTTCCAAATAGTCCAAAAAGGAGAGCAGAACAGCTTTTTGAAAATTGACATCTTTTATATCTTTTTCATCACTGCCATTAACTAACATGTATGCCAGCTGGTAATGTTCGGCTTGTTCTTCCAAAGAATCACAGACTGTCATTTGAAACTGATCTAAAAGTGTTGGTGTGAAAGATTGCCCCCTAGTGTATGCTAACAATACTGCTGTCATTCTTAGGTGTTTAGTTTGTATTGGATACTGCTTTTGCTGAATATAAGCCATGAAACGCTGAGGAATGAAATTCCAGAAACAACGTTCAAGTGTATCATTCCATACAGTGCCTACAGTTTTAAGAACCTAAGCTTCAAATGTGTAATCATGTTATTAAAAATACCCTTCTGTTCATCCCACTTAGGGAGAGTTTCTAACATCCTAGACTGATGATAAACTTCAGCAGAAAAACTTTCTGAGGCTATGATAGGACTGGTAACAGCAGATGTTCTTCGTGTTTCACTGTTGCAGTCATTACATTTGGATTATCTGCTGGCAGGTAACCCTCAGTAGGCCTGATTAACTAAGTCTTGGGTCATGCGTCGGTTGCTGTCCCTTCTTCCATGACGTCAGGTCATTAGAGGTATAAAATATGCAGCTGACGCCATTACATCACTCTTTCTTGCCGTGCGGTGCCCAAAGCAGAAGCAGTTTGCAAGTGCAGGTCGGCCGACGCCTGAAATTTTCGTTTTCAAGTTTCAGAACCGAAGTCTTCAACTAAAGCTAAGTACCCCATTGGGGAAACTTTTTCTTGCTCCTTACAGATGTCAGTAAAAGTTAATAATTGCATTACTTGTGGAAAGCAAATATCTCAAAGATTTTCATTCGTACTGTATTCCTTGCCTAGGCCCTTACCACAATGTACCTTGCTGTCATTTTTGTGCTTTATTTAATCAGCGCACTGTCTGTCGTCAGTATATTTTCGCCTCTAAATATTTCGGTTCTCGGTTTAATTATCCAGAATTGTCGTCGGTTAGCCATCCGGCTACCGGGATTCCGAAAAAACACAAAGCTAAAGACAGAGACAGGCCACCGAGGTCCAAAACTGCCGATGTTTCTCCTAAGCCAGTCGCCAGTTCACCGGTACTCAGGCACTTTCACAGCCCCTAATACCCGCTACTTCTGATTCGCAGGCCTCTACTGAGACCCATTTGGAGTCTGGTATGCTGCGAGATGCTTCAACTGTGGAACCCATGGATGACTCTACCTTGGATGGGTCCGGAGCCGCTGTGCAGGCACCGGCTTCTGAGGGTGTATTCAGGCCTATGGACTTGCATATTAAACCGACGCCTCCTTCTTTACTTAGGCCTAAATCTCGACCCATGCCTAAAAAAACGATGCCCAGGCCACATGCTCAGGCCTCTATGCCTAAAAAACAAATGATAAGAATGGCTGTAGATCTAATAACTCTAATCAGGGGTAGCCAACCCCCCTCCCTTCTAAGAGGCCTAGGACTGAAGTTGATTATGAATCTTCTGATCAGGATTCTGTTTTTTCTGATTCTTCTGATGATCTGGATTTGCCCTTATCTACTTATGAAGATTCTGATGCAGAGGACTCCATTCCCTCTGCTTCCCCTCCTGAGGATTTTTCTTTTGGGGAAACCTTACATACTCTAAGGGAGCATTTCCACTGGGAAAGCCAGGATTTTTCTGATTCAAAAAAGAGACTTGGGGATTTCCTTCTCCTACCTCAGCATAGGCCTTTAGCTATTCCTCCTGTACTAGACATTGTTATTGATGCTTTTTCGGAATCTAGTTTGGCCCCTGATTCCCTGCCTCCTGGTCCCAGAAAACCTGACAGATACTACAGGGTCCCTGAGTCCCACAAGTTCCTTTTTAAAAATCCTATTGCAGATCCAGAGACTATTTCACAGGGGCCCAAGGGCATTAAGGCTTCTACTGCTAAAAATCCTACCCCTTCTGATAGGGACTCCAGGGCGCTGGATAGATGAGGTAAGAAGGTTTACACTTCTGCAACTTTGGTCATTAGGGCTTTAAACTGCCAGTTTCATATGTTAAAGTATCAGCAACATGTTATTGGACTGCTTAAACAGAAAATTATGTTGATTCCTGACTGTGTGGAAAATAAAGAATTACAGGATTTAATGCATTCTGCTGAACAAGTTGGAAAACATACTTTGCATTGTGGTTTTGATTCATTAGAGGCCTCTTGCAGGACTGATGTTACTGGGTCTGTGCTCACAAGGCATGCTTGGCTTAAGGAGCAATCTTTGCCTGATCATGTTAAAGCTAAATTGTTGGATGCTCCTTTAAATCAGGACCGCCTGTTTGGCAACAAGGCTGAGGAAGTTCTTAAAAAGATGAAAGATAAAGCTAAATCTATGCAAACTGTTTAAAGATTTTTTACAAGTTCAGCCTCCTAGATTTAGTAGGCATTGGCCCTCTAAGAATTGGTCCTTTCCAGCCCTTTCCAGGTCTTCTCAAGCCAAACCCAGACACAGCAAAAACCCCAGGGGGCACACAGAACTAAGCAGTGGGGGACCTCCACTTCCAAATCTGGGAATAAGAAGACCCCCCCCTATGGTAAACTGTCTCAATGACTTCCTTTTAAAATTTCCAAGCACTTATCAGCTGACTGCCCCTTTTGGGGGAAAGATTGCTCTTTATGCAAAGAATTGGGGACTAATTGCCCAGGACAAATAGGTTTTAAATATAGTGTCCCAGGAATACAGATTTCACTTCTACATCTTGCCAACACCAAGCGGGTGGCCGGCCCTACCCCCAAATCAGTGGGCAGAGGCTCAAAAACAAGTACTTTCTCTCTTAAGCATGGAGGCTATTCAGCTGGTACCAGAGGAGGAAAAGGGACAAGGTTTCTACTCGAGACTTTTCCTGGTACCCAGAAAAGACAATTCATGGCATCTTATCCTGGACCTGTCTACTCTAAACACCTTTTTGGAGATTCCAAAATTCAAGATGCTGACTCTTCACCAATTACTTCCTATGCTATGCTAGGCAAAGATGCCTGGTTGGCAACACTAGATTTAAAAGAAGCATACCTGCACATCCCAATCAGGGAATCTTGCAGAAGATACCTACACTTCAAAGCAGGCTACACGCACTATCAGTTCTCTGCACTGCCCTTTGGCTTATCTACTGCGCCCAGGGTATTCACAAAGTGCCTAGCTCCAGTTATTGCATTTTGCAGGCAAAGAAATATTCAAATATACCCATACCTGGACGATTGTCTAATTCAGGCAGAAAGCCAGGACATACTTTTGAATCATCTGGCCTTTGTACAAAGGGTTCTAACTTGTCTGGGGTACATCATAAATAAAAAAAAAATCACACCTGGTACCATGTCAACAAATTGTATTCCTGGGAGCAAGCTTGAATACAACTTCCCAGATGGCTTACCTCACGCCAGAGAAACAAATTCATTTGACAACCTACTTCAAACAAGTGGCCACAAAAACCCTGCTATCTGCAAGACAAATACTGCAAGCCTTGGGGTTCATGGCCTCCTGCATTCTTCTAATTCCGTATGCAAGACTGCGTATGAGGAAACTGCAGTGGTATCTAAAAAGCCTATGGTGTCAACATTCTCAAGACCCGGAAACAATGATTCCTATCATACCTTGCCTACGCCTAGAGTTCCTTTGGTGGGCAGAGGCCTGCCACCAAAACAAGGAACTACCTTTCACACCACCCCCTGCCGCCCAAAGCCTAACAACAGACTCATCAGATTATGCATGGGTGGGGGGCTCACCTAGCAGGGAAGTGCATTCAGGGCAAATGGAACCCAAGTGAAATGCACCTGCATATCAGTCATAAAGAAATGTTAGCTGTACAGAATGCCGTGACCGCCTTCAAGGACCACATTCTTCAAGGACAACTAATGGTAAAGACTGACAACACCACTGTTATGTGGTACGTAAACAAGCAGAGGGTTACACATTCCTACCTCCTCTGCAGACTAGCCATGGCCTTGTGGAACACAGCCTTGAGCTACCAAGTGCACCTACAAGCTCAATTCCTGCCAGGAAAATTAAATACACTGGCAGACGGACTAAGCAGAAACCTCATGGACCCACACGAGTGGAAACTGGAACCAAGGATTTTCAACATGTTGGCAAGCAAATGGGGGAGCCTAGATATAGACCTGTTTGCCTCTCCCCAGATCTACCAATTGGACAAATTTTGTACAAGGACTCCCCACAAACAAGCCTGGAAAGTGGATGCTCTGTCCTTCAGCTGGAAAAACCTATCAGTCTATGCCTTCCCCCCTCTGCCTCTGCTCTCTAAAGTACTACTAAAAATCAAACAGGACAAACCAAGGATGATTTTGATTGCTCCAGACTGGCTGTGCCAACACTGGTACCCCCTCCTGCGCAGTGTGTCATGGTTTTCTCCTTGGCACCTGCCTCAGACTACTTCCCTGCTGTCTCAGCCGGAGAACCAGATTCTGCACCCTCAGCTTCTAACACTGAACCTTGCAGCCTGGCTAATTACTTAATCTCTCCTTTACCATCCCTCAGCAAACCTGTGATGGATATCATTTTAGAGGCAAGGAGGCCTAGTACTAGAAAATCTTATGCTGAAAAATGGAAAAGATTCTGTGCCTGGAAACAATCTCAAGGTATGAGCACTGCAGCGCCCAATTTACCTCCGATTTTACAATACTTAACTGAGATGCTTCACAAGGGCCCGTCTTTTTCCTACATTAAAATCCACGCCTCAGCAGTTTCAGCTCATTGCAGCACAGAACCTCCCCTCTTCTTTCATCCACTGCTCAAGGGGTTCCTCAGAAGGGCCAAAAATTTGAGACCACCCAGGAGAGCTCCAACCCCAGCCTGGGACCTTAACTTTTTCTTGGAGAAACTCACTCTACCTCCTTTCGAGCCAGCTGTTACTGCAGACTTAAAATTTCTTTCTTGGAAAACAGCTTTCCTTTTTAGCAATCACTTCAGCTAGAAGGGTATCTGAATTACAGGCCCTTATGGCAGTGGAGCCTTTCGTCATCTTTCATGCAGACAGGGTGTCCCTCAGAACCAATCCATCCTTCATGCCCAAGGTGGTATCCAGTGTGGCCCTTAATCAGTCCATTCATTTGCCAACCTTCTCTCCCAATCCACAGAATCAAGGGGAACGGATACTGCATTCCGTAGATGTGCATAGACAACTTAGATTCTACTTGGACAGGACTAAACCTCAAAGGAAATCTGAACAACTGCTGGTGGCATTTGCTGCAGGGGCAGACGGGAAGGCTATTTCAAAGCAAACCATTTCTAAATGGATAAGCCATTGCATTAATTTCTACTATAAGCACCATGGAAAACCTATCCCCCAGGGAATCAGACCTCACTCCACCAGGGCTGCATCTACCTCTACAGCCTTTCTCAGAGGCGTCCCTACCTGGGACATCCTAGAAGCTGCTACCTGGAGTTCTGTACATACTTTCACTAAGCATTATCTTTTGCCAATTTTCTCTAAATCCAGTGCTGGCTTTGCCACTGCAGTCTTGCAGGGCCTTATAGCTGGCCCTAATGCTCTCTGAATTCCTCCTCCCAACCATAGCTTTGGGAATCTACCCAAATGTAATGACTGCAACAGTGAAACACGAAGAACATAGTACAGTTGTGTACACTTACCATAAATATAGATGTTCTAGTGTATTTACTGTTGCAGTCCTGGTTACCCTCCCCCCAGCCCCCTAACTTCTTTTGACTGTACCTCGACTTTCCTTTACTATGCTTAAAAGCCTTTCTGGTGTATTTGCTTTTTTGTTGGAGGTATATCTTTGTGCTTTTATATTTAATTGCTTCCCATTAGGGGGGCACCTGACATCTGGGGCAAGAAAAACTGATGTAATGGCGTCGGCTGCATGTTTTATACCCCTGACGTCATGGAAGAAGGGACAGCAACCAACGCAGGACCCAAGACTTTGTTAATCAGGCCGACTGAGGGCTACCTGCAAGCAGATAACCCAAATGTAGTGACTGCAGCAGTGAATAGACTCGAACATCTACATTTATGGTTAGTGTACACAATTGTACTTTTCTAGTGCTTTAGATTGATATTTTCTAACAGCGCTTGTAATCTTAAAAGATCTTGATTAGCTAAGTCTGCTGCTCTAGCAGCCTCAGATTCCTGTCTCTCTAATTGAGCTCATAATGTGTTAGTCTCCTCCCTTGCAACAGTTACGTCATGCTTTGTGTCAGCCAGTTGCTTGTCATATTTTTCTTGCAAACCGACAATTTTATTCATTAACCCTTCTATCATACCAGTAGCTTTACTGCCTTGTTCAGTAATAGTTTGTGTAAAGGTCTTAATTTCAGTCTGTGAGACTTTCAAAAACTGAGAAAATTCTTTTGTACATTCAGCGGTGTCAGCATGCGTTTATCACAGTAAGTCTGAAAATGACCCATGAGGTCAAGATCTTGCTGGTTGCTAACTTTAGCAATCCAGTCTTTGAACTCCTGCAAATCAGACTGTAAAGTACAAAGTTTGACATTTGCATCACCCTCTAATAAATATTTTGCAGCAGGATATATAGAAACAGGAACCATTGTCTGTGCTTCAAGCATTACTTTATCCTGGTTGTGTTCCAGGTTTTGTACAATACGTTTATGACAAGGCATGCAAAAAGCAACATTTAAATAATTGCAAATAGCACATTTCTGTACTTTTTGTGACACTTTTGCCTTACGCGCATACCAATCAAAGGTGGCAATCCATTTGTGTAATGCTGGATTGTCATTCTTCCCCAATAAAGACTTACAGATGCTAACATGCTGATCATACCATGTATTTAAATAATTCCACACCTCTACATATGATTCAGACACATCAACAGTAAAAGATTTAGTGCACTTCTTGGCATTTTCGTGAATGGCATTCATTGTTCATAGGTTGGTACTAGGCTATCGCCCCTAGGGCGTATACAAGCCTAGCCATAACAATTCCCTGGATATTTCTTCCCACATTATTTACTTCCCTGGACCCCTGTCTAGCAGGGTGACTGACATGATCCCCAAGGTGAATTTCCTATCTCCTATCCAATCATCAGGTTTTCTTTTGAAGAGGACCGAGGAGGCGCTCTGCTTGACATGTATGTTAAAAGAAAAACAGAAGAAAATATTTACCACAAATGTTCAGGACAAGGTGGCCAGTCTTGACACGGAGATCAATTGTGGGAGAATTCTCTGCTGTCTCACTAGATGCTGGTGAGACAAATTGTCGGCAGTGGAAAATTTGGACCTCGTATATCACCAACTGTCTGAAGGAGAATTTCTGTACTGCCCTGCAGTGTTTGTACTCCAGTCAATGGACAAAGTTTTAGGAAGAGAAGAATTGATTCTAAAAAAGTCTGCGCTGTAATGTCGTGCTGTGAGAGGCACTTCTTCAGGTCAGCCCCCCCCCCCCCCCCCCCGGTTGTTTGTACTGGACTGGTCTTGCCACTGTTAAGTTAAAGTTGTACTACACTATTCAGGTAGTCTGTTCCTTTACTCAATGAAGACTGGGACAGTTCTGCTGTTATGACATTCTTTTACTGCACATGAGGATTTTCATCTAGATTAACAATGAAAGGTATATAAATCAAACGTACTTCAGCTTATCATAATGAAAGTTTCTCATACAAAAAGAAAAAGTCCCAATCTTTATAGTGTCTTTTCTGCCTGTATCAGCAGTTTTGAGAATTTGCCAGAATAATAAGTCTTTCCTCTCAAGCTAGTCTGCTCACAGTTTGTTTTCCATATCTTAAACATTCTGTTCCTGAAGAATAACTCCTTTCATCCTTGGCCTTCCTTGCGTATCATATTGAGACACATCTACATACAAGAGTTCGTCTTGACCTGCTTGTAGGTAATACATTTCACAAACTGCATAGTTTATAAAAGATAAAATATTTTACTTCTGATTCTTATTAATAATGAATGCCAAGCTATATATTTTTGCCAATCTAGTTAACTACGTGCACTGTACACACTGAAATGCAGAACATTTATTTTACATTTTCAGAAAAAATCCACTGAAGTCCATTTTTAAGCTGTTCTTTACACTCACATCTTGGACAGGAATCTATCCCTCCAGCATGATGTTCATCGTGCATACAGCTGCAGTAATCACAGATGGGTTTTCTGCCGTCAGGCGGTCCCTCTGCCGGCCGAATTCCAAAGTCTTGGTCTGGCGTCGGTTGTCGTCGCTTTCTCTTCTGACGTCAGCGAGGCCAGAGTATATAAGACACAGCCGACACCATGTTCTTCAGTCTTTTTTGCCGCGCGGTGCCCGAAGCAGAAGCAGTTCGCAAGTGCCGGTCGGCCAGCTCCTGAATTACGAAAATTTTGGAAACCGAAGTCTTCATTAAAGCTAAGTACCCCATTGGGGAAACTTTTCTTGCCTCAGACCGATGTCAGAAAAAGTTAATAATTGTATTTCTTGTGGGAAGCAAATACCGCATAAGGATTTCCATTCCCTCTGCATACCTTCTTTAGGCCCAGACCACGACGTCTCAGGCTGTCGCTTTTGCGCTACCTTCAATAAACGCACTATTAAGCGTTGGGCGGAGTTCGCCCAACACTGTTTTGGTAAAGCTTTTGATTATAAAATGTCGTCGGACACTCCGACTACCGTTTTGTCCAAAAAACGCAAGGAAAAGGACCGACACGCGAGGCCCGTGGTCCCCGCCGACACCACGCCAAAACAGGCTACACGTGGTCCGGTTCTCAGCGAGACGCTTTTGCAGTCCCTGACTACTGATGACACTCCTTTGGCGGTGTCCTCTGTACCCGAGACCGCTGGGACCTCGGCCCTTTCCCAGACTACAACCACCAAAGCCTTTGCTAATGTTGAGCCTACTAATGTGGACAGGTCCACCTCCACCCATGGTGTCTTTAGACCCACATCTTCTTTTTCTATTAAGGCCTTTACTAAATCCAAAGCAGCCAGGCACCCCAAGAGGCCTGTTGCACAGGGCCCATCTCCAGGTCCCATGCCTAAAAAACAGATGCTTAAAATGGCTGAGGATTTAATTACTCTTATCAGAGGTTCTCAACCCCCTCCAGACAAGAGACCCAGAGTGGAGGAAGATTCTCCCTCTTCTGATCAGGGATCCATTTTATCAGAACATTCTGATGCAGCGTATCACTGTTACTCCCCTTTTGAGGATTCGGATGCAGAACAGTCCATCCCTTCTGTATCGAGGATTTTTCCTTTGGGGAAACCTTGCACACCTTGAGGGAACACTTCCATTGGGAAGGCCAAGACTTTTCAGATTCTAAGAAAAGGCTTAGAGAATTTCTTTTGTTACCTCAACACAGACCTCTGGCGATACCCGCTGTGTTGGACATACTTGATGATGTTTATTCGGAGGCTTGCCTTAACCCGGATTCTCTGCCTCCGGCACCAGTCAAGCCTGATAGGTATTACAGAGTACCCAACTCTCACCAATTTCTCTTCAAAAGCCATAATGCTGACCCTGAAACCATTTCACAAGGCCCCAAGGGATTGAAGGTCTCCACTGCCAAGAATCCACTTCCTGCAGAAAGGGAGTCAAGATCTTTAGAAAGGTGGGGTAAAAAGGTATATACCTCGGCCACCCTAGCCATGAGGGCCTTAAATTGTCAGTTTCATATGCTTAAATATCAACAGTTCCTGTTATCACAATTAAGGAATAAAATGTCTCAACCTGAACAACCAGATTTAAAGGAGTTACAGGATATGATGCATAGTGCAGAGCAAGTGGGTAAACACACTTTACAATGTGGTTATGATGCCCTAGAGGCTTCAAGTAGAGCGGCTGCTACAGGATCAGTCATTTGCAGACATGCCTGGCTTAGAGAACAAAACTTGCCTGATCATGTCAAAGCTAAACTTCTAGATGCTCCTTTACAAAAGGATGTGCTGTTTGGTACTAATGCTGAGGAGATACTACGGAAAATGGAAGAAAAAGCCAAATCTATGTAAACTGTCAAAGCCTTTTTACAGGTCCAACCACCATGTTTTAGCAGAAATTGGCCTTCAAAAAACTGGTCCTTTCCAGCCACTGACAAGCCCCAAAGAGGTAGATACAGATGCACAAGGGGCAGAGGGCAATCACAAGGATCATATAGAGGACGACAATGGCAAACTCCAGCACCAAGAGGTGGCGAGGACCGTGCACAACAATACAGGAAGCAAACCCAATGACTCCCTCATTTCCATGCCAAGCACGTCTCAGCTGGCAGCACCTTTGGGAGGAAAGCTAGCATTATTTGCAGCCAATTGGCATATTGTCACAACAGACAAATGGATCCTGGACATTATAAACAGAGGCTACAAATTTCATTTTCACACTCTTCCAAAATGAGAGGCATGCCAAACCTGCCACAGAATCAAAGGGCAGAGGCACAACTACAAATTTCAAAGCTCATAAGCATGAGAGCTATTCAAGAGGTACCTACTCACGAACAAGGTCAAGGTTTTTATTCAAGACTTTTTCTGGTACCAAGGAAAGGAAACGACTGGAGACCCATTTTGGACTTATCCATCCTAAACACATTTCTACTCGTACCAAAATTCAAGATGCTCACATTACAGCAACTTCTTCCCATGCTGGGCAAGGAGTTTTGGCTGGTAACATTGGACCTCAAGGAGGCATACCTGCATGTCCCAATCAGACAAAGCTGCAGAAGATACCTCAGATTTCTTGCAGGTTCAATCCACTATCAATTCTTTGCATTGCCCTTTGGCTTATCTACTGCGCCCAGAGTATTCACAAAGTGCCTGGCATCAGTGATTGCTTACTGCAGACTTCAAGGGATACAAATTTACCCTTATTTGGATGACTGCCTGATCCAAGCGGACAGCAAACACATACTTCTGGAACATCTGGCATATGTGACACGGTTATTGCATTCTCTGGGATACACAATCAACAAAGAGAAATCAAGGCTAACACCATCTCAGAAAATAACTTTCCTGGGTGCCAACTTGGACACAAACACCCAGATGGTCTATCTTACGCCAGAAAAACAGGGGCAACTATCTCATTACTTCAAAATACTAGCAAAAAGTACCAGGCTTACTGCAAGGAAAATCCTGCAGGCTCTGGGATTCATGGCATTTTGCATTCTTTTAATCCCATGTGCAAAGCTGCATATGAGGAAACTTCAATGGTACCTAAAAAACCTATGGTCTCAACACAGTCACAGTTTGGAAACAGTAATACCAATAATCCCATGTTTGCAAAAGGAATTTCTATGGTGGGCCCAAGCATGTCAAGCAAACCCAGGCCTCCCATTCTGCAAGCCTCAAGCAAAGCAAGTTATCACAACAGACGCCTCAGATTACGCCTGGGGGGCGCACATGACGGACAGGTGCATCCAGGGCAAATGGTCCCAAAAAGAAAAGCACCTTCACATCAATCAAAAAGAAATGCTAGCAGTAATAAATGCAATTACAGCTTTCAAGGACTTCCTGCATCCAGGGCAATTACTGATAAGAACAGACAACACCACAGTAATGTGGTACATAAACAAACAAGGAGGAACACATTCATACCCCTTGTGCAGACTAGCCATGACTCTTTGGAACTTGGCTCTGGAATGGCAAATCGAACTTCAAGCCCAGTACCTGCCAGGATTGGAAACGCAGCTGGCAGACAAATTAAGCAGAAATATGACAGATCCACACGAATGGAAGTTACATCCTCAGGTGTTTACAGAAATAACCCAAGTGTGGGGGAGGCCAGACATAGATCTTTTTGCCTCCCACAGGAATCATCAATTGGAAACGTTTTGTTCGAGGACCTTTCATCCAAAGGCCTGGAGAGTGGACGCCCTTTCATTCAGTTGGACAACCTGGACAGTTTACGCATTCCCACCTCTGCCTCTTCTGCCCAAGGTACTTTTGAAAGCAAGAGCAGACAGACCGAAGATGATACTGATTGCTCCAGATTGGCCACGGCAACACTGGTACCCACTGCTGAGGAGCCTAACACATACTCCTCCCTGGTCCCTGCCTCTAATGCCTCTTCTGCTGACTCAGCACAGCTACAAAACTCTCCACAGTCAGCTGAAAACACTCAATCTCGCTGCATGGAAAATTCCTTAACACCACAACAGACCCTACTCTCCAAGGAGGTGCAGGATGTCATTTTGGAGGCCAGAAGGCCATCTACTAGAAAAGCTTATTCCAAAATGGAAGCGGTTTTGTTCTTGGAATGAGAAAAAAGGCCAGGACCCTAGAAAACTGAACTTGCCTCAGGTATTACAGTATCTAGCTGAGCTGCTGAACAGTGGACTTTCATTTTCTTCCATAAAAATCCATGCCTCAGCCATTTCTGCAGAATACAACACGGATCCTCCTTTATTTTCTCACCCACTCTTACGACAGTTCCTCAGAGGGGCTAAGAATATTAGACCACCAAGGAAACAGCCAATACCAGCCTGGGATCTTAATTACATACTAGAAAAATTAACATTGCCTCCTTTTGAACCAGCTGCCTCAACAGATTTGCAGTATTTGTCCTGGAAAACTGCCTTCCTTCTGGCTAACACTTCAGCTCATAGAGTTTCGGAACTACAGGCCCTCATGGCAGTGCAGCCCTTTCTCATTTTCCATCAGGACAGGGTTTCCCTTCGTACCAACCCATCATTTATGCCTAAAGTGGTATCCAGGGTAGCTTTAAATCAAGCCATACACCTTCCTACCTTTTATCCCAATCCTCAAAACAAAGGGGAAAGGCTGCTACATTCTTTAGACATCCATAGGCAGCTACGTTACTACTTGGACAGAACAAAGTCCTTCAGGAAATCAGAGCAACTCTTTGTGTCCTATGCTGTAGGGGCTCAAGGGAAGCCAGTTTCCAAGCAGACTATTTCAAAGTGGATAGGCCACTGCATACGGTTTTGTTATTCCTATCATGGGAAATCTGTTCCTACAGGTATCAGATCACACTCCACCAGGGCCACAGCTACCTCTACAGCCTTCCTCAGAGGAGTTCCTACCAAAGATATTCTGGAGGCAGCCACTTGGAGTTCTGTACATACCTTCACAAAACACTACCACCTGCCCTTATATTCCAGAACAAGAGCAGGCTTTGCCACTCCTGTTTTGCAGGGCATTCTGGCTCAACCCAGTTCCTCCTAGTACCTACCACCCTGTGCGTAGCTTTGGGACTCTACCCATCTGTGATTACTGCAGCTGTATGCACGATGAACATAGTACAGTTTTGTACCTACCATAAATGTAGATGTTCGAGTGCTAATACAGCTGCAGTACAGGTTTCCCTCCCTCCTTCCCCACTTGGTAAAGGCATGAGGCCTAACAACCTCTTCATACATCCTGACTGGGTTATCCTTCTATAGTTTATTTGCTTGCAACCACTGATTTTGGATTATATTGCATTGCATGTATACACATATAATCATAATTTATGTATTGCCTTCCTTCTGGGGGCACCTGACATCTGGGGCAAGAAAGACTGAAGAACATGGCGTCGGCTGTGTCTTATATACTCTGGCCTCGCTGACATCAGAAGAGAAAGCGACGACAACCGACGCTGGACCAAGGCTTTGGAATTCGGCCAACCGAGGGACCGCTTGACAGCAGAAAACCCATCTGTGATTACTGCAGCTGTATTAGCACTCGAACATCTACATTTATGGTAGGTACAAAACTGTACTTTCTGTTTATTGTGGTGACTAGAACGTGTAGCTCAGAGGGATTGGGATTTCTTTAAGTGGAGCATGTCCAACATCTCTGGGTTTGACATAGCTTTGTATGTTAGGCAGAGATCGCCTCTGAGTAGGCGATATGCAATGGAGTAAATCTGGAGTTTTTTGAGACGGTCTGTGTAGGGCGTCTGAGGCCGATAATCCTCTTTGTGAGGTATTTCTGTGGACTTTCCAATTGTTGTAGATGTCTTGTGAAGTACATAACAAAAGGGGTGTTGTACTCTATAATGGATCTAATGAGTGACGAGTAGAGGGGAACAATGACCTCTTTTTTTTTTCCTGGATGACAAACCTTTTGTGATGGTGTGCCACGTAGAAGGATTTCCTGACTACTGTGACAATGATTATCAAAGGAGAGACTACTGTCCGTCTGTGTCGCAAGGTCTCTTATCATACTTTCAGTGTTAAGTAAACTACCGCCTATGTGGTAGTTCATGGGTACAGAGTTTTTACCAAAGGAAAGGACAGTGCACTTTTTTGGCATTGAACTTGAGGCCATGGCTTTTACACCAGGCATCTGTCCCAGTGAGGCCCTTTTGTAGGATGTCCACATTGTTAGGAATTTCGATTATGGCTCCTAGTTTCCACTCATCTGCGAACTTCATTAGCCAAAGATCTTCTTTGTTCGCCTGTACTTCAGAGAAGTAGATACCAAACAGGAGAGGACCCAGGACTGAACCTGTGGTACTCCACTTGTCACTGGTCTGAAGTCAGATTTGGAGTCTGCTACTTTCACAGTGTGGGTTCAGTCAGTGAGCCAATTGGCAACCCATTTTGTGACACAGGGATTTATACCTAGTTTAGTGAGTTTATCTGTAATTCCAGAGTGGGGGATGGTGTCGAAAGCCTTGGCGCGATTTGGATAGGCTGTGTGAACCACCTTACCCTCGTCTACGGCTTTGGTGACTGCTTCAAAGAAGTCTGTCAGGTTTCGGAGACATTATCTGTCTTTTACAAACCCGAACCGGGTGGGATCCAGAGTTTGGAGATTACCAATGTCTTTGTTTATAAGTTCCATGGCCTTGTGGACCAGACTCATCAGGCTAATGGGGCAGTAGTTCTTGGGGTCTGTGGTGGATCCCCCTTTGTGGAGTGGGGAAACCATTGCTGTGCGCCATTCAGTGTGCACAAAGCCTGAAGTGAGGCTATGATTGAATATGGTACTTAGGTGGGGTGCCAGTTCGTTCTGTAGTTCATGTAGAACGCAGCCTGGGATGTTGTCAGGTCCCATGGATGCTGTGTTCCTGGCTTTGGAGAGTGTGGTTTTTACCTCTGCAGCTGTGATTACAGTAGCTTTGCATTCTTCTGGTATAGAGATGGGAACTTCAGGGGATGAGAGGGGGGTAAAGTTAGCACTGAACCAATCTGCCAGGATGTTGGCAATATCAGTTGATTCTGTATATTTAGTGCCATTGTGTTGCAACTCAGAGCAGATCTGAGTGTTGCCATTGAGATTCTTGACATAGCTATAGATGCTTTGTGGTTGTCTTTAGAATCAGTGTCGATTTTGTTTTCATAACTAGCTTTGGAGGATTTTATGGGGGATCTCAGCTTCTTACTGAGGCTGACCAGGGAGATGTTCTTCTTGTTTCACTGTTGCAGTCATCACATTTGGGTTATCTGCCTGCAGGTAGCCCTCAGTCGGCCCGAATACCAGAGTCTTGAGATTTCTGCGTCTGATGCTGTCGCCTCATCCATGACGTCAGGTCATCAGGGGTATAAAACATGCAACCGACGCCATTACATCAGCTTTTCTTGCCGCACGGGTGCCCAAAGCAGAAGCATTTTGCAAGTGCCAGTTGGCGGCTACCTGAAATTTTCGTTTTTCAAGTTTCAAACCTGAAGTCTTCTAAAGCTAAGTACCCCGTTGAGGATCCTTTTTTTCTTGCTCTAACCAATGTCAGAAAAAGTTAACAATTGTCTTGCCTGTGGAAAGCAAATACCTCACAGAGATTTTCATTCTTACTGCCTCAACTGTTTAGGCCCAGACCATGACGTCCCTCGCTGTCAGTTTTGTGACTTTTTCAACGCCCGAACTATTCATCATCTGGCTATTCTTGTCTCTAAATTCTTTCACTGTCATTCTCCATATTCTGAAATGGCTTCAGTAAGCCATGTGACTACCGATCTTCTGAAAAAATGCAAAGGTAAAGACAGAGACGGACCCCATATGTCCAAAACTGTCGACGCTTCCATTAAACTAGTCACCAGTCCACCGGTACTCAGTGAGGTGCTTTCGCATCCCTGTTACGTGCTTCTGTAGATTGGCAGGCCTGTACTGGGACCCATTCGCAGTCCGGTATGCCGCAAGATGCTTCTTCGACTGTGGAACCTGCGGATGTCTCGTCTGTGCAGGCACCAGCTTCTGAGGGTATATTCAGACCTGATGTTCATATTAAACCGACTATTTCATTAATGACTAAATCTACCAAATTTCTCAGGCCCAGAGTTCGCACTATACCTAGGAAACCGATGACCAAAGCACATTCTCAAGCTCCCATGCCACAGAAACAAATGCTTAGAATGGCTGAAGACCTTATTACTTTTAATTAGGGGAAGCCAGCCTTCCCCCTCTAAAAGACAAAAAATTGATTTTCCTTCTGATTCTTCAGACCATGAGTCTGATGACTCTGACCCCTGTGATTACCAGGACATACCCTTATCTACCTATGAGGACTCAGATGCAGAAGATTCAATTCCCTCAGCCTCCCCCCAGAGGACCTTGCATACACTAGGAGAGCATTTCTGCTGGGAATGCCAGGACTACCCACAGTCCAAACAGAGACTCAGGGAGTTTTTAGACTTTGCTCAGCATAAGCCTCTAGCTGTTCTCCCTGTCCTGGATATTGTAGATGATGTCTTCATGGAATCCAGCCTTACCTCTGATACTTTACCACCTGCTCCTAGAAAGCTTGATAGATAATACAAAGTACCTGACTCTCACAAATTTCTCTTTAAAAATCCCAATGGGGATCCAGAGACCATTTTCCAGGGACCTAAAGGTATTAAGGCTTCTACAGCCAAAAACCCTACCCCTTCGGACAGGGATTCTAGGGCTCTAGACAGATGGGGCAAGAAGGTATATACCTCTGCAACTCTTGCCATCAGGGCTTTAAATTGCCAGTTTCACATGTTGAAGTACCAGCAGCATATTATTGATCTAATTAAACAAAAAATGATTCCTGATTATGCAGAAAATAAGGACTTACAAGACTTAATGCATTCTGCAAACCAAGTTGGTAAACATACTTTGCAGTGTGATTTTGATGCCTTAGAAGCATCTTGCAGGGCTGCGGTCACTGGCTCTGTTCTGAGAAGGCATGCTTGGCTGAAGGAACAAATCTTGCCAGACCATGTCAAGGCAAAATTACTTGATGCTCCATTAAACCAAGAATGTTTGTTTGGCTGTAAAGCAAAAGAAGTTCTTAAAAAGATGGAGGAAAAAGCTAAATCCATGCAAACTGTTAAAGATTTCTTACAGCTATAGCCATCTAAATTCAGTAGGCATTGGCCTTCAAAAAACTGGTCCTTTCCAGTCCCTTCCAGACCTTCTCAGCCCAAACCCAGGGGCAACAGACCACAAAGACTACAGTCTCAGGGTATGCACAGATCTAAATAATGGAGTGCTCCCTCCTCAAAAACTGGAAAAAGTTCACATTGACTTTTCCTTAATCCTTCCCAGCCATGCCCAAGTACTTGCACCCCTAGGAGGAAAACTCGCCCTGCATGCAAAAAACTGGGAGTATATTACCCAGGACTGATGGTTCTTAAACATTGTATCCCAGGGATACAGATTCTATTTCCACTCTCTGCCAACCCCAAGCAGATTGCCAGACCTTCCTCCAAATCAGTGGACAGAGGGCCAAAAGCAAGTACTTTCTCTTCTCAGTGTCAGGGCTGTTCAACCTGTGCCAACAGAGCAAAGGGGACAGGGTTTCTACTCCAGGCCCTTCCTGGTGCCCAGGAAAGAGAACTCTTGGCACCCTATTCTGGATCTGTCAACCCTAAACACCTTCCTGGTGGTTCCAAAATTTAAAATGCTTACACTGCAGCAACTCCTTCCTATGCTAGCCAAGGACTCCTGGCTAGTCACCCTAGACTTAAAAGACGCTTATCTGCACATCCCCATAAGGGAATCTTGCAGGAAATATCTACATTTCTGGGCAGGCTCTATGCACTGTCAGTTCTCTGCACTTCCCTTTGGCTTATCTACTGCGCCCAGGGTATTCACAAAGTACCTGGCTCCAGCCATTGTTTACTGTAGGCAGAGAAATATTCAAATTTACCCATATTTTGACGATTGCCTGATTCAGGCGGACAGTCAGGAATTGCTACTTTGGCACCTGACATTTGTAAAGAGACTCCTAACTTCTCTGGGGTACACCATCAACAAAAAGAAATCATATCTGGTACCCAGCCAAAAGGTTGTATTCCTGGGAGCAAGCTTGAACACAACTTCCCAGACGGAATTCCTCACTCCAGAAAAGCAGGTTTATTTGACAACTTATTTCAAATTACTGACCACCCAAACCCAGCTATCTGCAAGAAAAATACTGCAAGCCCTAGGGTTCATGGCCTCATGTATTCTACTGATTCCATATGCAAGACTGCATATGAGGAAACTTCAGTGGTACTTAAAAAGTCTCTGGTGTCAACATTCCCAGGACCTGGAAACAGTGATTTCTATCATTCCTTGCCTAAGGACAGAGTTCCTTTGGTGGGCAGAGGCTTGCAACCACAACAAGGGACTCCCTTTCTCACAACCCCCCCGTCGTACACACTCTGACAACAGACACATCAGACTATGCATGGGGGGCTCACATGGCAGGCAAATGCATTCAAGGCAAATGGAGCATAGGACAAATTCACCTCCATATCAATCAAAAAGAAATGTTAGCTGTACAGAATGCAATGACAGCCTTCAGATACCTTATCCTGCCAGAACAACTCCTGATAAAAACAGACAAAACCACAATTATGTGGTACATAAACAAGCAGGGGGGAACTCACTCCTACCCACTCTGCAGGTTAGCCATGGCTCTGTGGACCACTGCCCTAAGCAACCAAGTGCACCTGCAAGCTCAGTTCTTGCCAGGCAAACAAAATTCACTGTCAGACAACTTAATCTAGTGGACCCATACGAGTGTAAACTGGAACCAAACTCATTCAAACTTCTAATACACAGGTGGGGACACCAGAGGTGGACCTCTTTGCGTCCCCCCAAAACCATCAACTAAACAAATTTTGCACCAGAGTTCCCCACAGCCCAGCTTGGAAAGTGGATGCCCTATCCCTTCACATGGGAAAACCTCTCAATTTATGGTTTTCCCCCTCTGCCCCTCCTTCCAAAAATACTCCTCAAGATCAAGCAGGACAGGCCAAGGACAATCCTTATTGCACCAGACTGGCCACACCAGCACTGCTACCCACTCCTACGCAGTCTGACAGCAGTGCCACCCTGGCATCTACATCAGACCCCCTCTCTGCTGTCCCAGCAGGAGGGACAGATTTTGCATCCTCAGCTGCAAACACTGAACCTGGCAGCCTGGCTTATTCCCTGAATACATCACTAGCAACCCTCAGCAAACAGATGCTGGATGTTATCATTGAGGCCTGGAGGCCCAGTACTAGGAAATCCTATTCAGAAAAGTGGAATAGATACTGTTCTTGGAGCCAGTATCAAGGGAAGGACACAGCTGTGCCCTCCTTGCCTCAAATCTTAGATTACCTAGCAGAGCTGCTCCACAAAGGCCTATCCTTCTCATCAATTTAGATTCATCCCACTGCCATCTCAGCTCATTACAATACTGAGCCACCCCTCTTCTCTCACCCTCTGGTCAAACAGTTCCTGAGAGGAGCTAGCAATTTAAGACTCCCCAAGGAGAGCTCCCACTCTTGCCTGGGACCTTAGCTTTGTACTAGAGAAGCTCACGCTTCCCCCTTTTGAGCCTGCTGCTACAGCAGAGGTAAAATTCCTCTCTTGGAAAACAGCCTTACTGCTAGCCATCACTTCAGCAAGAAGAGTGTCTGAGTTACAGGCCCTTATGGCTGTGGAACCCTTCATTATCTTCCATGCGGACAGGGTTTCCCTCAGGACTAACCCATCTTTTATGCCCAAGGTGGTATCCAGTGTGGCTTTAAACCAATCCATCCATTTGCCAACCTTTTTTCCTAATCCTCAGAATAAAGGGGAAAGGATCCTACACTCCTTGGACATGCACAAGACAGCTCATGTTCTACCTTGACAGGACTAAACCTTTCAGAAAATCTGACCAGCTGCTAGTCAGCTTTGCTACAGGGGCAGAGGGCAAGGCCATTTTGAAACAAACCATTTCTAAATGGATAGCACACCGCATCCATTTCTGCTACAAACACCATGGACAACCTACCCTACAGGGGGTCCAGCCTCATTCTACTAGGGCTACCTCAACTTCTGCAGCTTTTCTCAGGGAGTCCCTACCAGGGACATCCTGGAAGCTGCATCCTGGAGTTCTGTACACACCTTCAACAAGCATTACCACTTACCTATCTTTTCTAAATCCAGAGCTGGATTTGCCACATCAGTCTTACAAGGCCTACTAGCCAGCCCTACTAATTCTTGACTGCCTCCACCCTTCCTCAGCTTTTGGAATAAACCCAAGTGTGATGACTGCAACAGTGAAACACGAAGAACATAGTACAGTTGTGTACACTTACCATAAATGTAGATGTTCAAGTGTATTGACTGTTGCAGTCCTGGTTACCCTCCCTCCAGCCCCCTGTCTTTCTGTACTTTCTACCTATCCTCTTTTATGGCCATATCTTATGGAAATGGTATTTACTTTTTACTGGAGGTGTTCCACACCATGAAAAACTGATGTAATGGCGTTGGCTGCATGTTTTATACCTCTGATGACCTGACATCATGGATGAGGTGACAGCATCCGGCACAGAAATCCCAAGACTCTGGTATTAGGGCCAACTGAGGGCTACCTGCAGGCAGATAACCCAAGTGTGATGACTGCAACAGTGAATACACTCGAACATCTACATTTATGGTAAGTGTACACAACTGTACTTTCCTCCAATCGTGGGATTTTATTCTTTTTTGCAACAGTTTCTTTTTTCTGTTGTAGAGTTTGTTTATGGCAGGGACCACCAGATTGGCTTTCTTTTTTTGGAGGATAGCATCTTGGTTCTGTTAGGGATAGCATGATCCATGCACTCGTGTAAGTGCTTATAAAGTGCATTTGTATAGGATTCAACAGTCATACCTCTATTGTCCGTCTGCATGGGTGTTGTGAAGTTTGCCACTTCTGTCTTAAGAAGTGTGAAGTTGGCTTTGGAGAAATTTTTCGTAATCGTTTGGCAACCCTAAAACTTTATGTCGAAAACCAACAACTTAAAACATTTAGCCCTAGGCATGGAACCCAAGTTGGCCATCAAGGTGGAGCCACCTAAAACGAAGGCCAAGGTTGTAAGGCCTACTGTCTCTGGCCCTCTTACGTTGGAAGTCCCACCAACTACCGTTCTAGGGGTGAGGGACTTCCGGAAGAACCGGTAATTTGGGGGGGGGGGGCTACCTTTGGGGAAGCCTCCTTAGAATCTCCGGTCAGCACGTCCACAGAGGTCACTCCGTTAGCTTTGGCTGATGTGGAGAAGGAACCAGGCTTCACCGGACGGCCACCCACGGTGCTGAAAACGGACTCTTCTTCCACAGGCCAGATGCTGGATCCTAGGCTTGCTCCTCCACAGGCCACCATTAAGACTACTCCTCTTAACAGGAAAGAAAAAACAAAACATCTATCTACCCCTACTGAAGACCAACCAGAATGCAAACATTTTCCCAGTCTTTGGTACAGGCCTTTATGGCTCTTGGGCCCACAGCATCTACTGCTCCTTCCTTGCCTGCTCTTAGCCCTAGGCCAGATTCAGCTTATTCCATTCCCCCTACTCAAACTCAGGAGGAAGACTCCTCTTCCTCCTCCTCCGATGAATCTTTGATCTACACATCCCAGTTAGCCCCCCCTCTGGTCTACTTCTCCCCAGACGAGGACTCCTTGGAGATGACTCCCCACCTGAAGATATTTCTTTTAGAGAGATAATTTCCAAAATGAGGGAGTATTTCAAGTGGGATGCCACACAGATGACTGAGGTTCAAAAGAGGTACTTTGAATTGCTTCAGGTAGAGTCACCCTCCCCCTTGTGATTCCATCTTACCTGGATGCATTTGCCTCCGCTTCCAAGACCCTTGAATCATAGCCCCCAGCTCCCAAAAGACCTGACAGGTTTTACAAGGTCCCTGATGACCACAAGTACCTCATTAAGCCACCTATGGCAGATCCTCCAGTCATTGCAGTGGCCCCAGATAAACAATCCAGGCAAATACTTTCCTCCTCCCTTCTGCCATCAGACAAGGACAGCACGGTCATGGACAGATTGGGGAAAAGATTTACACATCTTCCACGCTGGCCTTCAGGGCATTCAATTATCAGAGCCACATGGTCAGATATGCCCTAGACTTAGTTTCTCAGGCAACTGCTTTGCTTTCTTCCATGCCTAACTCTCCTAACAAATCACAGGTAGCATCTAAGCTGTTGCTAGCATCACAGGTTGCCAGACACTGTATAAAGTGCAGCTATGATGCTGCTTAGGCTCCCACTAGGTCTGCAGCCTCAGCCTCTGTTCTGTGCAGGTATTCCTGGCTCAGGCTTCAGCCACTCCCTGAGGACTTCAAAAACAAAATCTTAGATACACCACTTGAAGACAAATTCCTGTTTGGCAAATAGTCTACTGAATTGTTTAAAAGCCTTCAGGAAAAAAGCAAAGAACTTCAGGACCACAAACATTTATTGGTCTCATCCATTCCCAAGTTTTACAGAAACTACCCTGCCAAGGCCACCTTTGTCAGGAGGCCTCCAGCCCAATCCCTCTCCTCTTCCTCTAGGCGCAGGAAAGGATCTAGAAAGGCACCTTATCCAAGGGCACCCCCTTCTTAACCCACCCTCAGGCAGCCGTTTCCAGATAGGCAGTCAAGCATTGTTGTTTCTAAGTCACCTTCCTCATTCCTCTCATGTCCCTCACTGTCTACCCATCTGGGAAAAAATTACCTTGGACCCCTCTGGGTATTAGCAATAGTGTGGAAAAAGGGTACTTAATGACCTGGCAGGAAAAGCCTCTACCACAAGGCATTCCCTTCCCGCCCAAAAAACAGCTTCATCTAATTCTTCATATCATTCAAGATCTACTCGCATAAGGGACCATAGAACGGGTCCCCTCAGGCCAAGAAGGTTGGGGGTTCTACTCCAGACTCTTCCTAGTACCAAAAAAGGCTGGCCCTTGGAGGCCCATCCTGGATTTGTCCTTCCTAAACCCTTGTTCTGAAGGTCCCTTCATTCAGAATGTTATCCCTTCAAACCTTTCTTCCACTATTGCCACCCAAGGTGTATATGGCCACTTTGGACCTGAAGGAGGCATACCTCCACATACCCATTCATTCAAACTACAGAAAGTTTTTATAACTTGCTGGACCCTCTTCATACTTTTAGCTTACTGCCTTGCCCCTTGGATTATCTACTGCACCAAGGGTCTTCACAAAGTGTCTAGCCCCAGCAGTAGCCTACTGCAGAACAAAAGGCATACAAATGTACCTCTACTTGTATGATCTCCTCATTCTAGCCGAAGAGGAAAGTAGCCTCAGGAGCCACTTACTATTCACTGTATCCCTACCTCAGAGCTTGGTGTTCACCCTCAACCTAACAAAATTCTCCCTTGCCCCAGCGCAAGACAAAACCTTCCTGGGCTGCAGGATAAGAACAGACTTGATGAAGGCATTCCTTCCTCAGGAGAAAGTCTTATCCCTAGCCAACTAACTGCCATAAGCTGCTCCTGGGCAGCCACATTTCGGCCAGGCAGTTCCTTCATCTTGTAGGCCTTATGACAGCTACCCTGCCTAAGCTACCCCTAGCCAGGCTGCACATGAGGAAGTTCCAGTGGTACCTGAAAAATGTCTGGTCACAACACAGTCACCCCCTGGACTTTCAGGTACCCTTCCTGCTTTGCCTAAAGACAGAATTGAGGTGGTGAATCCAACAAGTAAACCAGAATCCAGACCTTCCTCTGCAACCCACCAAACCAGTGCAATTCATACACACAGATGCTTCAGATTTAGGGTGGGGAGGTACTATGAACAGCCTCAATGTGCAGGCTCAATGGGAGCCTTCCCTCCAGAAAAAAGCTTATCAATGTAAGGGAGATGACTGCTCTCCTTCTAGCCCTGCAGACAGACCTTCCTTCCTCTAATTCAGGCAGGCCCCCTCCAAGTCTTCACAGACAATACAGCTGTGATGTGGTATATCAACAAACAGGGTGGGACCAGGTCCTACTTGCTCTGCAGGCTTACAATACAGGCATGGGAGTTAGCCACTCAATACAATGTCACACTGCAGGTGGTCTGCATTTCATCCCAGGACAACCATTAGGCAGATGCCCTCAGCAGATCATTCTCTCAACATCACAAGTGGATGTTGCACAGAAATATGTTCTTAGATATTGTCCACCAGTGGGGCACACCACAGATGGATCTCTTTGCCTTCCCCCCAGAAAAGACAGTTGCAGCTATTCTGCTCCATGGACCCCTCTCCACTAGCCTGGAGAGTGGATGCCTCCTTTCCCTGGAAGGGACTGTTCTTTTATGCCTTCCCTCCCTTCCTGCTCATTCAGAAAGTCCTTCTAAAAATCCAGAAGTACAAGCCGAAAATCTTGCTGGTGACTCCATATTGGCCAAGGCAGCATGGTTCCCTATTCTTCTGTCTCTTGCCAAGGGCAGTCACCACAAGTTGCTTCACAAGGTGGACCTGCTCACACAACAGAAGGGATCTCTCATTCGTCCATACATGGAAATGCTCTGCCTAACCCTGTGAGTGATAAACTCTTGATCCCCTTCAGACACCGCTACTCAGAGAATGTGCTATCCATTCTGCGGTAGGCTTGGAAACCCACTACCAGGAGATGTTCTCCAGTTCGTGTCTCCAAAGGCAAATGGACCCCCCTCCAAGTGGATGTTCCACTAGTCCTAGCATGCGTGTGTGAACTCCTAAAATCAGAACTTTCATACTCTTCAGTGAAAGTTCACTTATCTGCCATTTCAGCCGGCTTACCTATGGAACCTCCTCTTCTTTCTAGGATGGAAGTCAATACTTTTCCTGAAAGGGGTTCTCCATGTCAGACCACCGAGAAAACCGTAGCCCCCTCCTTGGAACTTGAACTACATGCTGGAGAAACTCACCATGGCAAAGAGTTTTACCCTACATTCTGCAAGAGCAGTGGCCTCTTCAGAAGCCTTCCTCAAAGGCCTGGATACAGCCACCATACTAGAGGCAGCCACATGGTCCTCTCTGCATACCTTTACCAAACATTACGTATTGGACTATATCTCCAGAGCCAGGGCAGGGTTTGCAAGGGCATTCCTCCATGGTTTCCTGGAAACTGCAACTTCTTCCTCCACCCCTTCCTCATCTTGAGCTGTGGTACTCTCCAACAGTGACAGTGCTGCAACTTGAGAATAGAAGGACATTGATTCGTTGTGTAAAATCTTACTATAACCATAGATGTCCTGCTCTTCCATGTTGCAGCATTTCTTCCCTCCCACCTAACCCCCTTCATCACATTTACCCTGTCTGGATGTCATCATTCTTGGGTTCCTTAGGCTATTGTCTGACTGGGCATTCACTTCTGAGGTCTCTGTGTACGGACATCACATTTAAGGCCCATAGTATGTGGCCTTGCATGTGATGTCCCACGCACTGGACAGCAACCAGGCTTAAGCTTTTGCATAGGAGCTGAACTTTCGGGTTGCCTGATGTGGAGGATCCCATAGTGAGAATACTGCAACATGGAAGAGAAGGACGTCTATTGTTATGGTAAGATTTTATACAGCTAATCTTTACCTCTGTATACCAATTCTTACCCCTTGCAGGAGATCAGGTGTTGTACTGACTCATCTCACTGTCAGTTTGCTGTTTTGTCTTTTGGGATTTCCACAGTCGCAAGAGTTTTCACAAAGTGAATCAGTAATTGCCTTCTGTCGAACTCAGAGAATTCAGATTTTTCCCTACTTTAAAACCTGTTAATCCAAGCTACTTCACTTCAAATTCTCCAGCAGCACCTCCAGTTTACCTTTCTCCTTCCGTCTCTGTTGGGGTTCACCACCTACCATAAAAAGATCCTCCTTACAGCCATCTCAGAACCTATTTTTTCTGGGTTGTAGTCTGGACACAAAGAATGCAGGCCTTTTTACCTCTTGAAAAGGTGCAGAGCCTATAAACTACCTCCACAGGCTTGTCTCCATCAGTTAGTTTTCAGCAAGGAAGACCCTAAGGGCCGTGGGGTTCCTGGTGGCTACTATCTCAGTGCTCCCAGTACCCAGACTACTTATGAGGAAAATCCAAAGGTACCTGAAAACAGTTTTGTCTTGGCATTCAACACCATCTAGACACAGTGGTCCCTCTTTTACCCTGTCTCCGATGTGAGCTGTTATGGGGGAAAAGGAGCAGATGCATCTCTACCCAGGACTTTCCTTCACTCGTCCAGCCTCAGCTCAGAAATGCAGTCTGCTACCTCAGATAAGGCATGGGGCTCCTGGACAGACAACCAACTAGTGCAGGGCAGATGATAGCCAAGGTTACTAGAAGAACACATCAACATGAAAGAAATTAGGGCACTCATAAAAGCTCTTCAGGTCTTTTCACATCTCTGGAAACCAGGTAACCTATGAGTGTTCACAGACAATACAACTGTAATGAGGTACATAAACAAGAAAGAACCAGAGCTTTCCAATTCTGCAGATTGGTTCAGTAAGCCTGGGACCTTCTCACTCAGGAAAACATGTCGCTCACAGCCACATATATTCCTTCATAGGACAGTGTGTTGGCAGAGTCTTCAAAGAGGTCCTTAGCAGACCCTCATGATTGGACCCTGAACTGACAGATTTTCCAGGGCATCATCCACCACTGGGAGAACACTGAGGTAGATCTGTTTACCTCAAAGACCAGCAAACAGCTTCCACTGTTTTGCACAAGGGACCTTTGCTCCTCAGTGTGGAGGACAGATGCTTTCTGCTATCACTGTGTAGGGAAGTTCCTCTATGCCTTCCCTTTTTTACCCCTTTTCCCAAGAGTTGTTCTTAAGACTCAAATATAACAACCAAAACTATTAGTTATTCCATTCTGACCAAGGCAGCATTGGTTCCCTCTTTTTTCTTCTAGCCAGGGACATGTACTACAAACTACCACAACAAGTGAATCTCCTCATTCAGCAGAAAGGGTTACTACTTCATCCCAGTCTGTCATCCCTAAACTTTAGTCTGTGGCTGTTAGGGTTCGATTCCTTACAGGCCCCATTTTTTTTAATATGTCATTAAGGTTTTCCAAGAAGCCAGGAGACCCACCACTCAATAATCTTACTTATCAAAATGAAAGAGATTCTCTTATTGTTGTCAAAGAAATGGACAGGACCCCAACCAGTCAGAGTTGCCTTCCATTCTGAAATATCTGAGATCCTTACAGTTCTGGCCTAGTCTTTCATCAAAGCCCACCTGTCAGCCATCTCCACTTGTTTGCCTCTCACTCCCCCACTTATGTCTAGATATAAAGTCAAACTATTCCTTAAAGGGGTACTGTATTTGAGACCACATAGAATGCCCATTTACCGCTACTTGGGAACTCACCCCTTGTGCTGGAGAAGCCCACTTCCGTTGAACCAGCAGCATCAATAAACCTCAAATTCTGTACCCAGAAAACTATCTTCTTCCTGGGCCTCGCCTCAGCTAGGAGAGATGTTCTTCGTGTTTCACTGTTGCAGTCATCACATTTGGGTTATCTCCTTGCAGTAGCCTTCAGTTGGCCTGATTATCAAAGTCTTGGGTCCTACATCGGTTGCTGTCTTATCTCCCATGATGTCAGGTAGTCGGGTATAAAGCATGCAGCCGACGCCATTACATCTGTCTTTCTTGCTTTGCGGTGCCCGAAGCAGAAGCAGTTCGCAAGTGCCGGTCGGCCGACTCCTGAAATTTTCGTGTTCGAGTTTCAGATCCAAAGTTTTCAGCTAAGCTAAGTACCCCATTGGGGATCCTTTTTCTTGCTCTAAACCAATATCAGTAAAAGTTAACAATTGTATTTCTTGTGGAAAGCAAACACCTCAAAGATTTTCATTCATACTGCATTTCTTGCTTAGGCCCAAACCATGGCGTACCTTGCTGTCGGTTTTGTGCCTTATTCAAACATCATACTATTCATAGTCTGTTCATTTACGCATCTAAATATTTTTTTACTCTGTTCAATTATCCAGAAATGGCTTCGGTAAGCCACCCAACTACCGACATTCCGAAAAAACGCAAAGATAAAGACAGAGACAGACCGCATATGTCCAAAGCTGCCGCCGACGCTTCTCCTAAGCTAGTCGCCAGTTCACTGGTACTCAGTGAGGCGCTTTCGCAGCCCCTGATACCCACTACTTCAGATTCGCAGGCCTTCACTGAGACCCATTCAGAGTCCGGTATGCCGCAAGATGCTTCTTTGACTGTGGAACCTGCGGATGTCTCTACCTTGGATGGGTCCAGAGCCGCTGTGTAGGCACCAGCTTCTGAGGGTGTATTCAGGCCTACTGACTTGCATAGTAAACCGACACCATCTTCTTCTTCAAGACCTAAAACTCAATCCATGCCTAGAAAACCGACGCCCAGACTGCATGGTCAGGCCCCTATGTCTAAAAAACAAATGATAAGAATGGCTGAAGACCTTATTACTCTAATCAGGGGAAGCCACCCTTCCCGCTCTAAGAGACCGAGGACTGATTTTCCTTCTGATTCTTCTGATCAGGATTCTGAAATTTCTGTTTTCTCTGATTACCAGAATTTGCTCTTATCTACCTATGAGGATTCTGATGCAGAGGACTCCATTCCCTCTGCTTCCCCTCCAGAGGATTTCTCTTTTGGGGAAACCTTGCATACTCTTAGGGAGCATTTTCGCTGGGAAAGCCAGGATTACTCTGACTCCAAAAAGAGGATTAGGGAATTCTTACTCCTGCCTCAACACAGGCCTTTAGCTATCCCTCCTGTACTGGACATTGTAGATGATGCCTTCTTGGAATCTAGCCTGGCCCCTGACTCTTTACCTCCTGCTCCCAGAAAACCTGATAGGTATTACAGGGTTCCTGACTCTCACAGGTTCCTCTTTAAAAATCCGACTGCGGATCCTGAGACCATTTCACAGGGACCCAAGGGCATTAAGGCTACTACTGCCAAAAATCCTACCATCTCTGATAGAGATTCCAGGGCGCTGGATAGATGGGGTAAGAAGGTATACACTTCTGCAACATTGGCCATTAAGGCCTTAAACTGCCAGTTTTACATGTTAAAGTATCAGCAGCATATTATTGGATTGCTTAAACAGAAAATTATGTTGATTCCTGACTGTGCTGAAAATGACGATTTACAGGATTTAATGCTTTCTGCTGAACAAGTTGGAAAACATACTTTGCAGTGTGGTTTTGATTCATTAGAGGCATCCTGCAGGGCTGCTGTCACTGGGTCTGTACTTAGAAGGCATGCTTGGCTTAAGGAGCAATCTTTGCCAGATTATGTTAAAGCTAAATTACTGGATGCTCCCTTAAACCAAGACCGCCTGTTTGGCAACAAAGCAGAAGTAGTACTTAAAAAGATGGAGGAAAAAGCTAAATCTATTCAAACTGTTAAAGATTTCCTGCAAGTGCAGCCTCCCAGATTTAGTAGGCATTGGCCCTCTAAGAATTAGTCCTTTCCTGCCTCTTCCAGGCCTTCTCAGTCCAAACCCAGAACCAGCAGAACACCCAGGCTTCAGTCCCAAGGTACTCACAGGCCTAAGCAGTGGGGGGCTCCCACTTCCAAAGCAGGGAGTAGTAAGACTCCCCTTATGGTAAACTGTCTCACTGACTTAACTTAAAACTTTCCAAGCCCTCCTCAACGGACTGTTCCTTTAGGGGGAAAAGATTGCCCTGCATACAAAAAATTGGGAACTCGTTACCCAGGACAAATGGGTTTTAAATATAGTTTCCCAAGGATACAGATTCCACTTCCACTCCTTACCAACCCCAAACGGTTGGCCAGACCTACCCCCAAATCAGTGAGCAGAGGCTCAAAAGCAAGTTCTCTCTCTTTTAAGCATCAGGGCTCTTCAACCTGTCCTTGAAGAATGGAGGCAAGGTTTCTACTCGAGACTTTTCCTGGTACCCAAAAAAGACAATTCCTGGCATCGTATCCTGGACCTGTCTATCCTAAACACATTTTTGGTAATCCCAAAATTCAAGATACTAACTCTTCATCAGCTGCTTCCCATGCTAGGCAAAGATGCCTGGTTGGCAACACTGGATTTAAAGGAAGCCTACCTGCACATCCCAATAAGGGAATCTTGCAGAAGATACCTACACTTCAGAGCAGGCTACATGCACTATCAGTTCTCTGCACTGCCCTGTGGCTTATCTACTGCACCCAGGGTATTCACAAAGTGTCTAGCTCCAGTCATTGCATTTTACAGGCAAAGAAATATTCAAATATACCCATACCTGGACAATTGTCTAATTCAGGCAGAAAGCCAGGACATACCATTAAATCATCTGGCATTTGTAAAGAAATTGCTAACGTCTCTGGGGTACACCATAAACAAAAATAAATCACATCTTGTACCCTGCCAACAAATTGTATTCCTGGGAGCAAGCTTGAATACAACTTCCCAGATGGCCTACCTCACGCCAGAGAAACAAGTTCATTTGACAGTCTACTTCAAACTACTGGCCACAAAGACCCAGCTATCTGCAAGGAAAATACTGCAAGCCCTGGGGTTCATGGCCTCTTGCATTCTACTAATCCCATATGCAAGACTGCATATGAGGAAATTACAATGGTATCTAAAAAGCCTATGGTGTCAACATTCTCAGGATCTAGAATCAATGAATCCTATCATACCTTGTCTACAGATAGAGTTCCTTTGGTGGGCAGAGGCCTGCCATCAAAACAAGGGACTGCCATTCACTCTACCCCCTGCCGCCCAAACACTAACAACAGACGCATCAGACTATGCATGGGGGGCTCACTTGGCAGGGCGGTGCATTCAGGGCAAATGGAACCTAAATCAAATGCACCTGCATATCAATCAAAAAGAAATGTTAGCTGTACAGAAGGCTCTGACAGCCTTCAAGGACCACATTCTTCCAGGACAATTATTGGTAAAGACGGACAACACCACTGTTATGTGGTACATAAGCAGGGGGAACCCACTCATACCCTCTCTGCAGACTAGCCATGGCTCTGTGGAACACAGCCTTGAGCTACCAAGTGCACCTACAGGCTCAATTCCTGCCAGGAAAGCTAAATACACTGGCAGACGACCTAAGCAGAAATCTCATGGACCCACACGAGTAGAAACTGAAACCAAAGATATTCAGCATGTTGAGAGACAAATGGGGGGGGATCCCAGAGATAGACCTGTTTGCCTCCACCCGAAACTACCAATTGGAGAAATTCTGCACAAGGAGTCCCCACAAACAAGCTTGGAAAGTGGATGCCCTGTACTTCACCTGGAAAAACCTATCAGTTTATGCCTTTCCCCCTCTGCGCCTCCTCTCTAAGGTACTACTAAAGATCAAACAGGACAAACCAAGGACAGTACTGATTGAACCAGACTGGCCACGCCAACACTGGCACCCCCTCCTGCGCAGTGTGTCACTGCTGGCACCATGGCACCTGCCTCAGACCCCTGCCCTGCTGTCCAAGCAGAAGGGCCAGATTCTGCACCCACAGCTTCAAACCCTGAACCTGACAGCCTGACTAATTACCTGATCTCTCCGTTACCATCCCTCAGTAAGCAAAGTGATGGATGTCATTCTGGAGGCAAGGAGGCCTAGTACTAGAAAATCCTATGCTGAAAAATGGAAAAGATTCTGTTCCTGGAGCCAAGCTCAGGGGGATGGGCACAGTAGCACCCAATTTACCCCATATTCTTCAGTACTTAACTGAGATGCTTCCCAAGGGCCTTTCCTTTTCCTCCATCAAAATTCATGCCTCAGCCATTTCAGCTCATTACAATACAGAACCCACCCCTCTTCTCTCATCCATTGCTGAAGCAATTCCTCAGAAGGGCCAAAAACTTAAGATCACCTAGGAGAGCCTCTACTCCAGCCTGGGAACTTAACTTTGTATTGGAAAACCTCACTCTACCTCCCTTTGAGCCAGCTGCAAATGCAGAGTTGAAATTCCTTTCTTGGAAAACAGCCTTCCTTCTAGCCATCACTTCAGCAATTACAAAGTAATTGCTACTAATTGTTGTCTCAATTACAGGCCCTCATGGCAGTGGAGCGTTTCATCATCTTTCATACCTATAGGGTGTCCCTCAGGACCAATCCCTCCTTCATGCCCAAGGTGGTATCCAGTGTGGCCCTTGATCAGTCCATTCATTTTCCAACCTTCTTTTCTTATCCACAGAATAAAGGGGAACGAATACTGCACTCCTTGGATGTGCACAGACAACTTAGATTTTACTTGGACAGGACTAAGCCTCTCAGGAAATCTGAAAAGCTGCTGGTTGCATTTGCTGCAGGGGCAGAGGGGAAGGCTATTTCAAAGCAAACCATGTCTAAGTGGATAGGCCATTGCATTCATTTCTGCTATAAGCACCATGGAAAATCTACCCCACAGGGGATAAGACCACATTCAACCAGGGCTGCATCTACCTCTACAGCCTTTCTCGGAGATGTCCCTACTAGGGACATCCGAGAAGCTGGTACCTGGAGTTCTGTACATACCTTCACCAAGCATTATCACTTGACAATTTTTTTCTAAATGCAGAGCTGGCTTTGCCACTGCAGTCTTTCAGGGCCTTATAGCTGGTCCTAATGATATCTAATTACATCCTCCCATCCTTAGCTTTGGGAATCTACCCAAATGTGATGACTGCAACAGTGAAACATGACGAACATAGTACAGTTGTGTACACTTACCATAAATGTAGATGTTCGAGTGTATTCACTGTTGCAGTCCTGGTTACCCTCCCTCAAGCCCCCCCTGACTTCTATTGACTATACCTCTATTCTTGTTTACTATGCTTAAAGCTTTTTGGTGTATTTGCTTTTTTGTTGGAGGTGTAACCTTGTATATAATTGCTTCCCATTATGGGGGCACCTGACATCTGGGGCAAGAAAAACTGATGTAATGGTGTTGGCTGCTTGCTTTATAACCCTGACTACCTGACGTCATGGAAGATGAGACAGCAACCGACTCAGGACCCAAGACTTTGATCATCAGGCCGACTGAGGGCTACTGCAAGCAGATAACCCAAGTGTGATGACTGCAACAGTGAATACACTCGAACATCTACATTTATGGTAAGTGTACACAACTGTACTTTTTGGAGCTTCTGGCAGTCCCCCCCTCCTTTTTTTATTTCTCACAAAGACAGGGTGACCCTTATGACTAATCCTTCACTTATGCCTAATGTAGTGATTGCGCTGTCTCAAAATCAGACCATAAACCTACCTCCTTTCCCAACCCACAAACTCTTGGTGGAAAAGATACTACATTCTGTAGGCATTTACAAACAGCTAAGATTCTATTTGGGCAAAGCAAAATTCATTTGAAAATCTAATCATCTGTTTATTTCTTGGACTTTAAACTGGGCCAATCAGTATCGAAACAAATCATTGCCAAGCAGATCTGTAAGGCTCTCTCATTTTGTTACTCTCTACATGACAAGTCCTTGCTGTTATGCCCTCAATCTCACTCTGCCAAAGCTGTAGTAGCCTCTGAAACCTTCTACAAAGGAGTGGATGCCAGGTCCATTTTGGTGGCTGCTACCTGATCATCTGTCCACATTTTCACTAAACACTACAGGATAGATGCATTTTCCAGGTCCAGAGCTGCTTTCGTTGGGTCAGTCCTGTCTGGCCTCTTTGACAGTTGTACTGCCCTCTAAGCAGCCTCTCCTAATTTCCCTTTAGCTCTGGGAATAACCCATATGTTAGAAATACTGCAACAGTAATTTCAGTCAGGACAAGTACGGTTGTGTGAGAACTTAGCATAATAGTTGATCTGATGTTGTCATTTTCATTCTTCCTCAATAAATTAGTCTCAGATCTGACTCGGACATTTTCTTATAGATTCTTGGATCTGACTATTGAGCTCCTCCCTTTGCCAATATTGCCCCATTATTGCTACATTGTCTCAGATCTCATGTGCCACTCTAATGATTCAGTCGGGATTGCATTCTCTTGAGTTCTGGGGTGCTTTTGCTGGGTTTTTTCAGTAAAAAAATAGTTTATTTTTGTCTTTATTAAATCTTTTCCTTAGATAGTCCTTCCTCTATTTAGTCCTTCCGGTAGTTTTTCATGTAATTTTTCTCTAAATTTTAAAGGATATTTCTTTTTTTTTGTACCACAGTTGCTATTGGTCTTTCCTTCCTTTACCTTACTTTCTAAGGTAATCTTTGTTAACTGTTGTTGGTAAATGTTCATTCTGTCATGTCAAAAAAATAAATTAATAGTTTATTGTTGGTATTTCTGAAAAGCCTACTGTTTTTAAAAAGTGCACTTCCTGTAGGCAAATGAAACCCAATTCTGATGCCTACAAGGGAGTGCGTTTATTGTTTAGGCCCTTCCCATTTAGAAGTGCCTTGCGAAGTCTGTGCTGGATTTAGAATGACGGCTGTCAGTGACAGACGTATTAAGCTGATCCTGAAGGGCCTTTTGCCCATTTCTTCTTCTTCCACAGCTTCTACTTCAGGGGCTGAAACCCTACCCAAAAGCAGAAATCTTCATAGCCCAGGGAGCATAGGAATCACACTCTTGTGCGGTCTCCCAAGATCTGCTCCAAACTCAAATCACCTTCTAAAGTTAAAAAAGTGTCAGATCCGACACACTGTGATCAGACTGTCATAACCTCTAAATTTCCTCAGATCTGGAGTCCCCGTTTTTCTCCAGAGCTGGTGTCTCCTAGGCTCCGATCTCCCTTTATGCAGGAGACTCCTAAGAAGTAGTGTCATCCTCCCTCCACCTCTTCCTTGAGCAGGTCCTCCTGAAGTCCTTCTGAGGGAGATTTTGGAAAGAGGTCTGGCAAATTGGTTAATTTATATTTGACTCTGAGGCAACTTTTGGCAAAAAGGAAGGTGTTATACATTAGGTCACTCTATCTTTGTGAAAAAAATCAAATAAGGCAGTTTTGAAGAGAGTGCACGGAGTTCAGAAACACGGCTTGCAGATGTAATAGCAACAAGACTTAGCCATAGGCTCAAAAGGGGAGTGAATTAAAGTTTGTAATAGAACAGTAAGATCCCTAGGTGTGGAGTAAGATCCTTTGTGTGAGCAGAAGGGTACCCTAAAGGAATGCCTTACTTATTTCAGAACAGGCTAGCGGGCAAATATTTTGTCCTGTATGGTAATTAGAAATGGCTGCAAGCTGAACTTTTACAGTGGAGAAACAGGCACCAACTTGAAATACTGAAGCAAGAAAATCTAACACAACAGGAATTGGAGCAGTAAAAGGATCCGACTTTCTCTGTTCTGCCCAACAGGAAAATCTCTTCCATTTACTCTCATAAATTTTTCTCTTAAAAGATTTCTAGGATGAAAGTAAGATTTGGCAAACCAGAAGGGAAAGCCTGAACTGCCTTGCCATCAGTGGAATTGGAGAAACCATGGGGTCAATTTGAGGCCTTGAATGTTCCGATGAATCATCCTCGATAGATGCAACAGTACATCTGGACTGGGGTCCACTATCCAAGGTGGACATGGGAGATGAGACCATAGGACTGGGAACCACACCTGCTGAGGCCAGAAAGGGGCAATGAGGACTGCCTTGCTTACTCAATCATTGCGCTTTCTGGAGAAATTTGGGTATTAAAGGGAGGGAAAGATAAGCATACAGGAGACCAAAAGGCCAACCATAGACTACAGCATCTCTTGGTGACTCCCCATGAGGGGGAATTAGGGCAAAGAACCTGCTACACTTGTTGAGGGGAGAGGCAAAACAAGGTTGACCCCACTGAAAAAAAATTATTTCTGTCACTGCATGATTGAGAGACCATGCATACAGCATTAGGATGGTCCTGCTGAGCTTTTTGGCTAAAGCGATGGATTTCCCCCAGTATGTGAATTGCTATGAGAAAGCAGATGAAAGAGAACACTTCTCGGCACAGCAGGTGGAACCCCCTCCCCCATTTTTTGATGTACCAAACCACTGACATATTGTCTGTCTGGATAGCAGCTGCTCCGAGTTGGAGAGAGTTCTGAAAGGCCCACAACACTAATATGACCGCTCCTATCTCTAAAACACTGATATGCAGATATGTCTGTTCTGGGGACCATGTGCCCTGAACATTCCATCCCAAGAAATACCCCACCCCCACCCCATTTGGAAGGTGTCCATGGTCAGTGTGGCCTTTGGGGGAGGAAAGATTAAAGGATGTCCCTGACAAACCTCATTGGAGTGGATCCACCAAAGTAGGGAGTCTTTGCAGGCTTGTGAAATTTCGTATAAAATGTTTCAATGAATTCCAAAGCATCGACCATTGTACTGCCAAGGTCCACTGAAGAGCTCTCATGTGAAGGTGAGCTGTAAGTAATAGGGTGATCACTGCAGCCATCGAACCTAAGACTTGAAGAACCAGTCTTGCTGGAGGACAGGAATGCTGTAAACTGACATGAAATCTTAGGGTATGAAATCTGCTTTGGGGCAAAAGCACTAACTGACAGTGTTCAGGCAAGCTCCTATAAATTCAGAAGACTTGAACTGGTTGAAAATGGACTTGGAAAGCTTGACTGTGATTCCTAGGAATGGACACAACTGGAGTAAGTAATCCCTGGCCTTCTGTAGGGGATGCTTGGTTGGTGCTGAAAGGAGGCAGTCATCTAAATAAGGAAACACTCTGAATCCATGCAGTCTGAAATGAGTTGCCATCACTGCCATGTATTTGGTGAACACCTGGGCAGGGCTATGAGCTGGTAATGACTGGCGCCCAGCCAGAAGCACAGATACCTTCGACAGTGCCTGTTTATTTTGTTGTGATAGCACACATCTTGAAAATCTATAGAGCACATCTAGTCGTCCTTCTGTGTAGAAGGGGCAGAATGGACTGAATCACAGGATCATAGGAGGTTACTAGGCTATTGGCCCTGAGGCCCTTATAAGCCTAGCCAAGAGTTTAGCCCATGTTTAGACAAATCAGCACCCAGTGCCCCTATCCAGCAGGGACATGGGTGGAATCCCAGGGGTATATTTTCTGCTTCCCATTCAGTTATCTAGGTTGTGCTTAAAAAAGGGGTAAAGAGGTACTCTGCTTGATGTGGAGAGGGAAGTCTATTCCATAGATGAGGGAGTCTCTGGGACATATCTGTCCTGTCAACAAGTCTTGTTGATCATCTGGACCTTGGAGTTCTTCACAAATTGATCTAGACAACAGAGATCCAGAACAGGTCTCAGGTCCCCTGTTTTCTTTGACACTTAAAAGAACCTTGAGTAAATTCCAAGTCCTGATTGGTTTGGTGGGACCTCTTGGATGACTTTTTTCTAGCAGCTTTTGAATTTCTAGAGCTGCCACCTCCCTCTGGGTGGAACATAGGGGAGACATCGCTTTTGTGAAGTAATTTGTGAAAAGGGAATGAAATATCCTCCAGATATGATCCTCTGCACCCAAGAATCTTTTGTGATGGCTGTCCAGGCATTTGGTTGTAAGGATAAGCATCCCTCAACTGCCTCCATAAAAGAGCAGTCAGGCAACCTTTCAGGAGCACTGAAATGGTCTGAGAGTCTCATGAACCTGGGTTCTGTGGACTACCTCTGCCGCGAGGACGGCATCTTCCATTGTTACTTCTCTCTCTGCCTCTGGCAAGAAAATCCCTACATGAATCTTGAAGAGGTCTTTGAGATTTTTGGAACCACATTTTCTTACCACCATACTGACTCACGGGGTTGAGAAACAGATTCCAACAACAGACAATGTCTTTCCATCTTGCTCACTGTGGTAAAATGTGTCTTTAACCTGGCCAAACAGGGAAGATCAATTAAAGGGAGCAGTGATGAATGAGGATTTAAAGGGCTCTGCAAAATCACACAAGCTCATCCAAGCATGTCTCCTAATGACTATACCTGAACCAGAACTGATATAAACTGGAGGGTGGTCAGTTGGGAGAAAACATTTTCTCCATCAGCCAGCATAAATCCTGGGGTAGACTTAGAAAGGTCTTTTACCAAGTCCCTCTGCAACCTACTGAAGTGTCCCAAGTAGTTAAGCAACTGCAAGGCGCAAAGGTCGCTGAAGCATAAACACTCTTTCCTTATCTGTCCAACTCGCTAGACTATTGGGGGTATGGACAGTGGAGCTGTGTTCGGCTAGTTCCATTTTGGTGGTTGCCGCAACAACCATGGCATCTACAAGGATTCCCGTGCTCCAAAACTGCTTGTCTTTAGGGGCTCCAAGGATCTTTTTTTTTTTTTTTTTTTTTTTTTTGCTTAAAAAAACTTTATTAAATTATCACATATGACATAGGCAATCTTACATTTATATAAATGAAAAACAAACACTGACACCACTTTAGTTGCAAATATTATGCATCCCAGACAGCAGTGAAAAAACTGTAGTTGCAAACAATCTAACCACTCATTGTCAATTAAGCATTATGCAGCTCATTCAAATCCTGCCTTGTTTTAAACCTTGTTCCTTCCCTGCATACATTGTTCCCACAAGTCCCATTTTCCTATGTAGTTTGCTCTTTCCCTTTTCTAAAGATCCCAGTTCCAGTTGTTTTATCTCTGTTAATATATTCGCTATTTCTAGTAGTGTTGGTTTAGACTTTGATTTTTATTTTCTAGTAATTGCTTTTTTGGCAGCCGCCATAATAAGACTCAGCAAGGCTTTACTATGTCTAGGCAATTCCAGTTGTGTATCACAGCTCAAACAAATCACCTCCCCAGTCAGTCCAATCTGCTCACCCAGCAACCCCACCAGAGTAGTCCACCAATTCATGTTCCCAACCACCTCTTTCTTCCCCATAATGTTCAGCATTTGCTGTCCACCTGAGGAAAAACTCGAGTTTACTTAGGGTATAAAAATACCTATGTACACATTTCCAGGCAAAGAGCCTAAATTTAGACATTTTTGCATATTTGGGTGATGTACATATATCCCTCTTTGTGAATTGCCTATCCAATCTCTCTTCCCAATCCTTTCTAAGATCCTCTGATTGATTCTTATAGTTAGGGGCTCTAATGACCTTGTCTGGTAAATAGGGCATAGGCTTTATGGTGTCCGGCTCCTTCCAAGCCCAGCGGGTGAGAAGATCTGTAAGGTCATCTGCTCTGTAGATGGGCCAGTCACAAAGGCTTCTAGAACACTAGCTCCTCTTGGGAAGGGCTCTGGGAGGACCAACCATCTTTTTGATGCAGGATCTCTAAAATGTTTCCAAAGGAGACATCCTCTGAAGTGGGACCCGTCCACCTCATCAAATTTGATGTCTTCAGTCAAAGATTCCTGGTGGGAATCTAAGTGCCTCCTCAGCTCTGGAGAGGTATCGGAAGAAATAGGAAGCTGTTGAATAGGAACTGCTTGGAAGCTCATACAGGCTGGCTGGACCTGTGGAGTAGGGTGACGAGGCTTATAGCTCAAATCCGATGGAGGAATGAGGATAGGATCCAAGGACTTGAGAGTCGAAAGAAACTCTTGGATGGAAGAAAGCCCTCTCCACTACATCGACGGCAGACTGACCAGGGTAAGTAGAAACCAACCTCATTGGAGCTGAAGTTCTTGGCTCAGCTGATTCTCCACCTCTCCTGGATCACCCCTCTGATGAGGGAGTTGGACCCAAGCAGTCCAGCACAGAGGCTCCAAGGGGCAGTTACGGCTCCGGAAACCTCAGTGTCCAAGTCATCCCCCAGGATGTGGCATCGACTCTGGCTCTGAGACTCATCCTGCTCAGTGAGGATCTGGGCTGAATGGTTCAGAGAAACAGTCAAGAGTCGAAGAAGAAGGTGGTATCTTCAGATCTGACACTCTTGGATCTGATGGCTGCGAAACTGTAGGTTGGTCACAATCTGTTGCGAAGGTGGTTGAAGGCTCATGGACCCAATAAGACCCCCATACAGATCCGTGCTGTAAAGATTTCTCAGTCCTATAGTCTCATCTGCCATGTCCACCTTGGATAGTGGACCCCAGTCCAGATGTACTGTTGCATCCATCGGGGATATTTCATCCGAACATTCAAAGCCTTAAATTGACCCCATGGATGTTCATCGTACAGCTGCAGTCATAACAGATGGGTTCTCCTGCCGTCAGGCGGGTCCTCGGTCGGCCGAATTCCAAAGTCTAGGTCCGGCTTCGGATGTCATCGCTTCTTCCCTGACGTCAGTGCGACAGGGGTATAAAGGAACCAGCCGACGCAATTTTCCTCAGTCTTTCTTGCCGCGCGGTGCCCGAAGCAGAAGCAGTTCGCAAGTGCCGGTCGGCCAGCTCCTGAGATTACGAATATTTTGCAACCGAAGACTTCTTGAAAGCTAAGTACCCCGTTGGGGAAACTTTTCTTGCCTCAGACCGATGTCAGACAAAGTTAATAATTGCATTTCATGTGGGAAGCAAATACCGCATAAGGATTTCCATTCCCTCTGCATTCCTTGCTTAGGCCCAGACCACGACGTCTCGGCCTGTCGTTTTTGTGCTACATTCAACAGACGCACTATTAAGCGTCGGGCGGAGTTCGCCCAACACTATTTTGGCAAAAAGTTTAATTACATTATGTCGTCGGATACTCCGACTCCAGTTTTGAGTAAAAGACGCAAAGATAAGGACCGACATACAAGGTCCGCGACGTCTACCGACACCACGCTAAAGCCGACTACAGGTGCTCTGGTTCTCAGCGAGGCGCCTACGCAGCCCCTGACTACCGATGACACTTCATTAGCGGTGTCTTCTGTGCCAGAGGTCGCAGGCTCTTCGGCCCACACCCCGACTACAGATACCGAAGCCACTCTTGGCGGCGAAACTCAGGGTTTAGACAGGTCTGCCACCTCTCAAGGTGTCTTCAGGCCTTCTTCTTCTTTCTCCATTAAGGCCTTCACTAAATCTAAAGCAGCCATGCATACTAAAAGACAAGCTCCACAGGGCCCCTCTCAAGGCCTCATGCCTAAAAAGCAGATGCTCAAAATGGCTGAGGATTTGATTACTCTTATCAGGGGTTCTCAACCCCCCTCGGACAAAAGGCCCAGAGTGGAGGAAGAATACCCTTCCTCGGACCAGGCCTCCATTACTTCAGAACATTCTGAGGATCAGGAACATTCATACTCCCCTTTTGAAGATTCTGATGCAGAGGAGTCCATTCCCTCTGTCTCCCCCGCTGAGGATTACTCTTTTGGGGAAACCTTGCATACCTTGAGGGAACACTTCCACTGGGAAGGCCAAGAGTACTCAGACTCCAAGAAAAGGCTCAGGGATTTCCTCTTGCTCCCTCAGCACAGGCCTCTGGCTGTACCTCCTGTCTTAGACATACTAGATGATGTGTATTCAGAGGCCAGCCTTAACCCAGATTCTTTACCTCCAGCTCCAGTCAAGCCTGACAGGTATTACCGGGTTCCTGATTCACACCAATTCCTATACAAAAGCCATGCGGCTGACCCAGAAACTATTTCACAGGGTCCCATGGGAATTAAGGCCTCCACTGCCAAAAATCCATTACCTTCAGAGAGAGATTCCAGAGCTTTAGAAAGGTGGGGGGAAAAGGTATACACCTCGGCCACTTTAACCATGAGGGCATTAAACTGTCAGTTTCATATGTTAAAGTATCAACAGTTTTTGTTATCTCAGTTGAAAAGCAAAATGTCACAACCTGATCAACCAGACTTGAAGGAGTTGCAGGATTTGTTGCATAGTGCAGAGCAAGTGGGTAAACATACCTTGCAATGTGGTTTTGATGCTTTAGAGGCCTCATGTAGAGCTGCTGTTACAGGATCAGTCATACGTAGACATGCTTGGCTCAAAGAGCAAACCTTACCAGATCATGTCAAAGCAAAATTACTAGATGCACCTCTTCAAAAAGTTGTATTGTTTGGTGTTAAAGCTGAGGGGGTATTAAAGAAAATGGAGGAAAAGGCAAAATCAATGCAAACAGTGAAAGATTTCCTACAGGTACAACTTCCACGTTTCAGTAGAAATTGGCCTTCAAAAAATTGGTCCTTTCCAGCCACGGACAGACCTCAAAGAGGTAGATACAGGCGCCCGAGGGGTAGAGGGCAATCTCAAGGATCATTTAGAGGCAGACAATGGCAAGCACCTACACCAAGAGGTGGTGAGGATAGTTCACGGCCATTCAGAAAGCAGAATCAATGACTTTCCCCTTTGCATGCCAAGCAAGGCTCAAATGGCAGCACCTTTAGGCGGAAAACTGGCATTATTTTCGAAAAATTGGCATATTGTCACAAAAGACAAATGGAACCTGGACATTATAGACAGAGGCTACAGATTCCACTTTCACACCCTTCCAAAAATGAGAGGCATGCCAAACCTGCCACACAATCAAAGGGCAGAGGCACAAAACAAATTTCAGATCTCATGGACATGAAAGCTATTCAAGAGGTACCTGCACAAGAACAGGGTCAAGGTTTTTATTCCAGACTATTCCTGGTACCAAGGAAGGGCAAAGATTGGAGACCTATTTTGGACCTATCCATCCTAAACACATATTTACTCGTGCCAAAATTCAAGATGCTCACATTACAGCAGCTTCTTCCCATGCTGGGCAAGGAGTCTTGGCTGGTAACATTGGACCTCAAGGAGGCATACCTGCATGTCCCAATCAGACAAGATTGCAGAAGATACCTCATATTTCTTGCAGGTTCAAACCATTATCAATTTTCTGCATTGCCCTTTGGCTTATCTACTGCGCCCAGAGTGTTCACGAAATGCCTGGCATCAGTAATTGCCTTCTACAGACTTCAAGGGATACAAATATACCCATATTTGGACGACTGCCTGATCCAAGCGGACAGCAAACACATACTTCTGAAACACCTGGCGTTTGTAATAATGTTGTTGAATTCTCTGGGATACACAGTCAACAAAAAGAAATCAAGACTAATACCCTCTCAAACAATAATTTTCCTGGGTGCCAGCTTGAATACAAACACCCAGATGGCCTACCCTCACGCCAGAGAAACAAGGGCAACTAACTCAATACTTCCGAAAACTGGCAACCTTCACCAGGCTGACTGCAAGGAAAATCCAGCAGGCTCTGGGATTCATGGCATCTTGCATCCTGCTAATCCCATGTGCAAAGCTGCATATGAGGAAACTTCAATGGTACCTAAAAATCTTATGGTCACAACACAGCCACAGTTTGGAAACAATTATACCACTGATTCCATGTCTTCAAAAGGAATTTCTGTGGTGGGCTCAAGCATGCCAAAGAAACATAGGTCTCCCATTCTGCAAGCCTCAAGCAAATCAAGTCATCACAACAGACGCCTCGGACTACGCCTGGGAGGGCGCACATGACAGATCGGTGCATTCAGGGCAAGTGGTCCCAAAAAGAAAAGCACCTACACATCAATCAAAAGGAAATGCTAGCAGTAATAAATGCTATCATGGCTTTCAAAGACCTACTGCATCCAGGCCAGCTATTGATAAGGACAGACAACACCACAGTGATGTGGTACATAAACAAACAGGGAGGAACCCATTCATATCCCCTATGCAGGCTAGCCATGTCTCTTTGGAACATGGCTCTGGAATTACAAATCCAACTTCAAGCACAGTTCCTGCCAGGCAAGGAAAACACGCTGGCAGACAACCTGAGCAGGAATATGACAGATCCACACGAATGGAAGTTGCATCCTCAAGTTTTTACAAGGATAATTCAAGCATGGGGAAGGCCAGACATAGATCTCTTTGCCTCCCACAGAAATTACCAATTGACAAAATTCTGCTCAAGGACCTTTCATCCACAGGCCTGGAAAGTGGACGCACTCTCTTTCAGTTGGACATCAATGACAGTTTATGCCTTTCCACCTCTTCCTCTGCTGCCCAAAGTTCTATTAAAAGCCAGAGCAGACAGACCAAAGATGATTCTCATTGCTCCAGACTGGCCAAGACAACACTGGTACCCACTCCTGAGGAGCCTGACGCATTCCCCACCATGGATCCTGCCTCTAATGCCTCTTCTACTGACTCAGCACAACTTCAAAACTCTTCACAGTCAGCTGAAAACACTCAATCTAGCCGCATGGAGGATTCCTTAAGTTCACAACAGACCCTACTCTCCAAGGAGGTGCAGGATGTCATTTTGGAGGCCAGAAGGCCTTCTGCTAGAAAAGCCTACTCCGCAAAATGGAAACGGTTTTGTGCCTGGAATCAGAAAAAGGGTCATAATCCTGGAATACTGAATTTGCCTCAAATTTTACAGTACCTAGCTGAGATGCTAAGCAGTGGACTTTCATTCTCCTCCATCAAAATCCATGCCTCAGCCATTTCTGCAGAATACAACACTGATCCTCCTTTATTCTCTCACCCTGTCTTAAGACAATTCCTCAGAGGGGCTAAGAATATAAAACCCCCAAGGAAGCAACCAGTACCTGCTTGGGACCTCAATTTCATTCTAGAAAAACTGACCCTGCCTCCTTTTGAGCCAGCTGCTTCAACAGAATTGCAATATTTGTCATGGAAAACAGCCTTCCTTCTGGCTATCACCTCAGCACGCAGGGTTTCGGAACTACAAGCCCTCATGGCTGTGCAGCCTTTCATCATTTTCCATCAGGACAGAGTTTCCTTACGAACCAATCCTTCCTTTATGCCAAAGGTAGTATCCAGGGTAGCCTTGAATCAGGCTATCCACTTACCTACCTTTTACCCTAATCCACAAAACAAAGGGGAGAGACTACTACATTCTTTGGACATTCACAGACAGCTCCGTTATTATTTGGACAGAACAAAGCCTTTCAGAAAATCAGAGCAACTCTTTGTGTCCTATGCTACAGGTGCTTAAGGGAAGCCTATTTCCAAACAGACAATCTCAAAATGGATAGCCCAATGCATACGCTTATGTTACTCTTTTCATGGTAAAACTGTACCTACAGGCATCAGATCTCACTCCACAAGGGCCACAGCTACCTCTGCAGCTTTCCTCAGAGGGGTTCCTACCAAAGATATTTTGGAAGCAACCACTTGGAGTTCTGTACATACTTCTCCAATCACTATCACCTACCATTATACTCCAAATCTAGAGCGGGCTTTGCCACTGCAGTCTTGCAGGGCATCCTGGCTCCTCCAAGTTCCACTTAGTGCCTACCACCCCATTTTTAGCTTTGGGATTCTACCCATCTGTTATGACTGCAGCTGTATGCACGATGAACATAGTACAGTTTTGTACCTACCATAAATGTAGATGTTCGAGTGCTAATACAGCTGCAGTCCAGGTTTCCCTCCCTCCTTCCCCTCTTGGGACAGGCCTAATGGCTAACACCTCCTCATACAACCTCATTGGGGTATTCTTTTATGGTGTATTTGCTTGCAACTACTGTTTTTTGATTATATTGCATTGCATTATTACATAAATGTATGTTTTGCCTTCCTTCTGGGGGCACCTGACATCTGGGGCAAGAAAAACTGAAGAAAATGGAGTCGGCTGGTTCCTTTATACCCCTGTCGCACTGACGTCAGGGAAGAAGCGACGACATCCGACGCCAGACCTAGACTTTGGAATTCGGCCGACCGAGGACCCGCCTGACGGCAGGAGAATCCATCTGTTATGACTGCAGCTGTATTAGCACTCGAACATCTACATTTATGGTAGGTACAAAACTGTACTTTTCTCCAATTCCAGTGATGGTAAGGCAGTTCAGACTTTCTCCTCTGGTTCGCCAAATCTTACTTTCATCCCAGAAATCTTCTAAGAGAAAAATTTATGAGAGTAAATAGAAGAGATTTTCCTGTTGGGCAGAACAGAGAAGAAAGTCGGATCCTTTTACTGCTCCAGTTCCTGCTGTGTTAGATATTCTTGCTTCAGTATTTCAAGTTGGTGCCAGTTTCTCCACTGTAAAAGTCCAGCTTGCAGCCATTTCTAATTACCACAGGACATAATTGCCCGCTAGCCTGTTCTGAAATATGTAAGGCATTCCTTTAGGGTACCCTTCTGCTTAGACCTCAGGTAAAGGATCTTACTCCACCTTGGGATCTTAGTGTTATATTACAAACTTTAATTCACTCCCCTTTTGAGCCTACGGCTAAGTCAGATATAAAATTTCTGTCTTGGAAAATGATTTGTCTTGTTGCTATTACATCTGCAAGCAGAGTTTCTGAACTCCAAGCACTCTCTACAAAACTGCCTTTGATTTTTTTTCACAAAGATAGAGTGACCTAATGTACACCTTCCTTTTTGCCAAAAGTTATCTCCGAGTCAAATATAAATTAATCAATTTGCCAGACCTCTTTCCAAAATTTGACAATAAGGGAGAATACATGCTTCAACTTTTAGATGTACATAGACAACTTCATTTTTACCTGCATAGAACAAAATACTCTAGGAAAACTAACAAAACTGTTTCCTTTGCCAGAAACAAGTTGGGGAAAACCTGTATCCAATGGTAGCTTAGCCAAATGAATAACAGATTGTATTTCCTTTGTCTTTTCTTTGAGAGGATTGTCCTTACCCAGACATCCAAAAGTTCATTCAGGTAAATCCATGGCTATATCATCTGCTTTTTTGGGCCAGGGCTTCCATTGATATTTGTGCTTTGGCTACTTGGTCCAACTCTCATACTTTTATTGTTCATTACAAGTTTGATATTACCTCCAGTAACAAGGCTGCATTTGGTTTTGCGGTTCTCAGAAACATCCTTCTATGAGGACCACCCAAGATTATTGTAGTTGTGGACTCTGTCCTGTTCATTGAGGAATGAATGAAAATGACATCAGATATTAAAGTTATGTAGTCATCATAATTGTGCATCTGTGTTGTCCATTTTCATTCTTCCTTAGCTTCCCACCCTCCTTCCCCTATCCTTATCCTTTGGGGGATTGACATGATGAGGTGCACTGGAACCACTATTTACAGTTTCAGCCCTCTATTCTGTTTCTTATTATTACTGTGGTTACTTTTGCCCTTAAGGTATACTTAGCAGCAGTAAACTCGATCTGAGGTAAAGTAGTGATAAGGGGCATTATGAGTAAATGGAGGAGCTGAAAAGTCGGATCCAAGAATCTAAGGAAACAACTGAGTCAGATCTGAGACCCATTCATTGAGGAAGAATGAAATTGGATAACACAGATGCATAGTGAGTACGTAACTTGAACTTGTCCTACTGATCAGTGTTGCAGTATTCCTTCCCACCCCTCTTTCCCTCTTTGTTTTTCTCATCTTCTTTCTTCATTTTTCTCCCTCAGTTCCTATCTCCTGAGACTCGCCCTAGAACCAAAGGAGCAAGCCTTATCACTTCATACTATTCCCCTTCTAGCTGACCACTCTTATGACTCACTAGTCTTCAGGATACTGGTTTAGAGATTGTCTGAGGAATTGCACTCATACGTATACCTATGTACCCCTACACTTGCAAGGTCACATGGCGGACATACGATTCTAGGAAGGTAAAGCTTTGTACTCTAGCCAGGTAACCCATATGTTAGGAATACTGCAGCAGTGATCAGTAGAGCATTTATTGTTATGCTAACCTCGTGCACAACTGTACTTTTACCTTCTGTGTAAATAAGTCATCTGGCAAACTTCTTTTCCAGGAGTCCATGCTTGAAGGCCCAGAAGGTAGATGCCTTTGTTCATAGTGTTTCACTGCTGCAGTCATTACACTTGGGTTATCCTGCCGTCAGGCGGTCCTGCAGTCGGCCAGAGTTCCAAAGTCTTGGTCCGGCGTCGGTTGCTGTCGCCTCTTCCCTGACGTCAGTGCGCCAGGGGTATATAAGATGCAGCCGACGCCATTTTCTTCAGTCTTTCTTGCCGCGCGGTGCCCAAAGCAAAAGCAGTTCGCAAGTGCCGGTCGGCCGACTCCTGAGATTTTCGAATTCGAATTTCAGAACCGAAGTCTTCTATAAAGCTAAGTACCCGTTAGAAACTTTTCTTGCCTCAGACCGATGTCATTAAAAGTTAATAATTGTATTTCTTGTGGGAAGCAAATACCTCATAAGGATTTTCATTCTTACTGTATTCCATGCCTAGGCCCTGACCACGACGTCACTAGTTGTCGGTTTTGTGCTAGATTTAACAAACGCACTATTAAATGTCGGTTTGATTTTGCTTTGCATTACTTTGGCCGAAGGTTCAAAGAAATTGGAGGATAAAGCAAAATCTATGCAAACAGTGAAGGATTTCTTACAGGTACAGCTACCTAGATTTAGCAGAAATTGGCCTTCAAAAAATTGGTCCTTTCCAGTGTCAGACAGACCACAAAGAGACAGATACAGATGCCCAAGAGGCAGATCTCAGCCCCAAGGCTCTTACAGACCACGACAGTGGGGTGCTATAACCCCAAAAGGAGGAGAAGACAAGTCACGACCTTATAGGAAACAGTCCCACTGACTTACCTTTCCAAATGCCAAGCACTTACCTTTTGGAAGCTCCCTTAGGGGGAAAACTAGCACTTTTTTCTCAAAATTGGCATATAATCACCCAAGACAAATGGGTACTGAATATTGTGTCTCAAGATTACAGGTTCCACTTTCACACTCTACCAAGGCCAGAAGGAATGCCAGACCTGCCACAAAATCAATGGGCAGAGGCACAAAAACAAATCACAGCCCTCATGGACATGAGAGCTATTCAAAAAGTGCCACAACAGGAAGAAGGACGAGGATGTTACTCAAGACTTTTCTTGGTCCCCAGAAAGGACAAAGCCTGGAGACCCATACTGGACCTATCTATTCTAAATACTTACCTGGATGTTCCGAAATTCAAAATGTTGACTCTACAGCAACTTCTTCCCATGCTGGGCAAGAAGGCTTGGCTTGTTACTTTGGACCTCAAAGAGGCATACCTGCATGTCCCAATCAGACAAAATTGCAGAAGATACCTCAGATTCATAGCTGGCACAATGCATTACCAATTCTCTGCACTGCCCTTTGGCTTATCTACTGCACCCAGGGTCTTCACAAAATGCCTGGCACCAGTAATTGCATTTTGCAAACAAAAAGGAATTCAAATATATCCCTACTTGGACGACTGTCTTATTCAAGCAGAGAGCAAGGACATTCTACTAACTCATCTGGCGTTTGTAAAAAGATTACTAATGGGCCTAGGATACATTATAAACAAAAAGAAGTAAAAACTAGTGTCCTCACAAGAGATAATATTCCTGGGTGCAAGCTTAAATACAACTGCCCCAGATGGCTTATCTCACTCTAGACAAGCAAAGACAACTGACTCAGTACTTTCAATTGATGGCAACAAAAACCCAAATTCTGCAGGCCTTGGGGTTCATGGCATCCTGCATACTACTAATACCATATGCCAGACTGCAGATGAGGAAGTTACAGTGGTATCTAAAAAGTGTTTGGACTCAACACTGTCACAGTTTGGAAGCAATAATACGACTTATTCCCTGCCTACAACAGGAGTTTCGATGGTGGGCACAGGCATGTCACCACAACAAGGGACAGCCTTTCACTTTACTCACAGCCAGGCAGACACTAACAACAGATGCATCGGATTACGCCTGAGGAGCACATATGGAAGGAAAATGTATTCAGGGCAAGTGGGCCGCAGACCAAATGCATCATCACATCAGTCAAAAAGAGATGCTAGCTGTACAAAATGCCCTGACAGCTTTCAAGGACCTTCTACATCCAGGACAACTTTTACTATAGACGGGGACAATACCACAGTTATGTGGTACATAAACAAGCAAGGGGGCGCACACTCCTACCCCCTCTGCAGACAAGCCATGACTTTGTGGAATACAGCACTGACTTATCAAGTTCATCTGCAACCACAATTCCTGCCAGGAAAGAAAAATACTCTGGCAGACGACTTGAGCAGAAACATTATGGATCCTCACGAGTGGAAATTAAACCCACAGGTATTCAGCGTGGTAACTCAGAAATGGGGGTGCCCAGACATAGATCTCTTTGCCTCCCCTCAGAACTCCCAACTGCAGAAATTCTGCACAAGGACTTACCACACAGAAACATGGAAAGTGGACGCTCTTTCATTCAGCTGGAAAACACTAAAAGTTTATGCCTTCCCACCACTGCCTCTCCTTTCAAAGGTACTCCTAAAGGCCAGACTAGAGAGGCCAAAAATGATCCTGATTGCCCCGGACTGGCCACGCCAGCACTGGTACCCAGTCTTAAAGAACTTGGCTCAAGGCTCAGCATGGATTTTACCTCAAATTCCTCATCTTCTGACTCAGCAAAACAATCAGATCCTGCACAGCCAGCTCAAAACCTTAAATCTGGCTGCATGGCAGATTACTTAGCCAAGCAGACAACACCTCTCTCTAAAGCTGTTATGGATGTTATTTTGGAGGCCAGGAGGCCCAGCACCAGGAAATCTTATTCAGAAAAATGGAAGAGATTCTGCGCCTGGAACCAGGCTCAAGGCCTTGACCCTCTTGTTCCAAATATCTCTCAGATATTACTATACTTAACTGAGATGCTGGACAAAGGCCTATCCTTTTCATCTATTAAGATCCATGCCTCTGCCATTTCAGCTCATTATAACACGGATCCTCCTATTTACTCTCATCCATTACTAAGACAATACCTCAGAGGGGCTAAAAACATAAGACCGCCCCGGGGAGCACCAACACCAACTTGGGACCTCAACTTCGTCTTGGAAAAACTTACTTTACCACCTTTTGAGCCAGCCAATTCAGCAGAATTAAATTTTTTATGCTGGAAAACTGCTCTGCTTCTGGCAATAACCTCAGCACGAAGAGTCTCAGAGTTACAGGCACTAATGGCAGTGGAACCTTTCATCATTTTTCATCAAGACAGGGTTTCTTTAAGAACAAACCCTACATTTATGCCAAAGGTGGTTTCCAGTGTGGCTCTTAACCAAACTATTCACTTGCCAACATTTTATCCAAATCCCCAGAATAAAGGGGAGAGACTTCTGCACTCATTGGACATACACAGGCAGTTACACTTCTACTTGGACAAAACAAAAGCTTTCAGGAAAACTGAGCAACTGTTTGTAGCATATGCTGCAGGATCACAGGGAAAGGCTATTTCAAAGCAGACCATTTCAAAGTGGATAGGACACTGTATCCGTTTCTGCTACATACAGCATGGAAAAACTGTACCTAATGACATTAGGCCACATCCTAAAAGGGCAACAGCCACTTCTGCAGCCTACCTTGGAGTACCTACCAAGGATATTTTGGAAGCTGCAACTTGGGAGTTCAGTGCACACCTTTACCAAGCATTACCACTTGCCTCTTTACTCGAAATCCAGAGCTGGCTTTGCTACTGCAGTGCTGCAGGGCCTCATAGCCACCCCGAATCCTTTATAGACCCAGCCTCAGCTTTGGGATTCAACCCAAGTGTAATGACTGCCGCAGTGAAACACGATGAACATAGTACAGTTTTGTACCTACCATAAATGTAGATGTTCGAGTGTATTCACTGCTACAGTCCAGATTACCCTCCCTCCATCCCCACTTTCTTAGCTGGGACCTATCTATACCTTTCTAACCTATACAACCTATGTGGTGTATTTGCTTGTAACTGAAGGTATTGTTTTTATTTTTTATGTATGTTTTATTAGCAATATGTATTGCCTACCTATTTGGGGGCACCTGACATCTGGGGCAAGAAAAACTGAAGAAAATGGCATCAGCTGCATCTTATATACCCCTGGCGCACTGACGTCAGGGAAGAGGCGACAGCAACCGACACCGGACCAAGACTTTGGAACTCTGGCCGACTGCGGGACCGCCTGATGGCAGAATAACCCAAGTGTAATGACTGCAGCAGTGAATACACTCGAACATTTACATTTATGGTAGGTACAAAACTGTACTTTTCTTTTCCTTGGACAGGAGTATTCCTATATGCCTTTCCATCCTTTCCACTAATTTCCAGGGTACTTCTGAAGATTCATTACTCCCCAGAGATCATTGTGGTGACTCCCTCCTGGCCCAGGCAGCAGTAATTTTCCCTTTGTTTGGAATTTTCCAAGTGCAATTACCTCAAGCTTCCTCACAGACTGTATTTACTTACTCAAGATCAGGGGTGTTTGATGACAACCTGACCCCAGACAGCTGCATGATAGGGTTTTAATATCCTTTAGGCACTTGTTTACTGAGGATGTGCTGCAGGTGTTACTGGAGGCAGGAAAGCCTGCTACTAGAAAATCATATGTTAGCAAATGGAAAAGGCTTTCTAGTTGTCGCCAAGAAAAGAATCAGCACCCATCCAAAACCAGTGTTTCTCTGGTTTTACAGTATTTATACGAATTACTACCTTATGGCCCATCTTAATCCTCTGTCAAGGTTCATCTGTCAGCCATTTCAGCATGTCTGCCCATGGATCTCCCCTCTTTCAATGCAATCTCATGTCAGAATGTTTTTGTAAGGGATTCTACATAAAACGCCTCCCAGAAATCCAATTGTAGTCTTAATTTTGTGTTAGAAAAGCTAACGCGTCCGCCATTTGACCTAGCTCATTGGGCTGACTTGAAGTTCTTGATGTGGAAAATAGTCGTACTCATTGCTCTGAGTTGCATGCTCTTTTGGTGGGTTAGCATTGTATCATTTTCCACAAAGATAAGGTTTCTTTGAAAACTTATCTTTTTATACCTAAAGTGGTATGCAGATATAAAGTAATCCAGTCTGTCAATCTCCCTGTCTTTTTTGATACTTCATGCCTTGGAGGCCCACATACAACTCAGGCACTGTCTTGACATAATTGTTCATTTTTTATGATGGCAAGACAAAAGGACACACCTTGTCAAAGCTAGACTATTTCCAAATGGTTGTCTCAGGCAGTCATCTTTTGTTATTCTCAACACAAAACTATTCCAGCCAGGCTCATTCTCTCAGGGCCTTGGCTTTATCTGTGGCTTTTTGGAAAAAGTTGGATTCTAGAAACATTCTTGAAGCAGCAACTTGGTCCTCTGTGCTTACTTTTACAAAGCACTATAAGCAAGATTCCTTCTCTAGTTCTTGGACAAGTTTTGGTGGGACCATTCTCCAGGGCCTCCTGAACCATTCTCCTTCCAGTTCCTTGGTTCTTTCAAGCTATAGTAATCTGTCCATACAGCTTAGTCTGTTTGCAGCAGTGGTCAATATGTAAACCTCTGGTAACAGTAGATGTTTGAATGATCACTGCAGCAGTAGCTGCTCCCTCCTGCCTTCTCTGATTTTTTTTGTCTTACTTTTTCTTTTCGTAAAAATGTCCTGTCAGGGCTTAGCCTCCCTCTCTCAGTTGGCATAAAAGCTCTGAAGAGTGTGGCACCCAAACCTGACTTTTAGTTAGCTCAAGATCAGCTCAAGCTATGTATTTGGGCTTGTGGAAGGTGTTCTGAACATTTGGAAGCTGGCCGGCTGTTAAATTCTACATAGGATATAACCCATATTGCTTAGACTACTTCATCACCGATCATTTTAACATCTGCTGTTGTGGTTAACTTTACTTATGCAACTGTACCTTTTTTTTTTTTTTAAAAAGGAGAGATTCTATTCAAGAATTTTTATAGTACTCAAGAAGAAGGGAACCTGGAGATTTGGTTTGCACTTCTCCTTTCTAAAGATTGATATCAAGGTTCCAAACTTCAGAACGTTTACTCTGCAGTCTGTCTTACCACAGATTCTTCCTTTAAGTTTCTTGGTAACTTTGGATCTAAACGTTGCTTAGCTTCATGTACCCCTTCAGAAAAAAAATGATACTTTTTTAATATTTTGTGTTTCTTGCTCACATTTTCGTCTTTGCTATTTAGTTTGGCCACAGCACCAAGGGTAGTCACACATTTTCTTTCACAAGAAATGTTTATTTGCAGGTTACAAGGCTTCCATATTTTTCCCTACTTGGAAAAATGCCTTTTTTAACAGACTGTTCAGTATTGTCAAGACTGTCTTCTCTGTCAGAAATCTGTTTCAAAAACTAGATTTTCAACTCAGTTTGTAAAAGTCATCTCTCATTGCTTCCCACAGAATTAACTTTTTCAGGATGCCTGATAGTTACTTCAGAAATGATGGTATTACTTTCTCAGGAGAAAGTAACCTTTTACAGAGATCAATTCCAACAGTTTTTTTCTCCCATCTGTCTCTGTCTCTTTCTGGCAGCAGTAAGGGAATGCTTCACAATTTTAGTTTAGTTCAGTCGACCTGCTAGACAGGGATCCAGGGAAGTGAATATTGTGGGAAGAAATAGCCAGGGAATTGTTATGGCTAGGCTTGTATAGGCCCTAGGGCCGATAGCCTAGTACCAACCTATAAACCTGTATGGCTTCTGCAGTTGTCCTGATCCTTCTTGTGAAATTACACCTGAGGAAAATCCAGTGGTTTCTCAAATCAAATTGGATCCAACATCTCTGTCTTTCCAAATCCCTGCACTAGACTTTATTAGAAAAGAACTTAACTGGTGGTTAGACTAGTTGAGTCTGAATCCTGGTCTTCCAATGCCCCCCATCCCCCTTCCAGTCTGTAACTACAGATGCCTCAAATTTTGCTTATTGGGTTGTACCCAATAGAGTCAATGTACACGATCTTTAGGACCATAATTTAAAAAAGAAATGTATGTATGTATTTATGTAGCACTGCTCCTATTGGACCAGTTTCAGTTTCAAACAAGAATGTGAGCACACACCAAGTGGAAAAATACAAGTAGTTTATACACTAAAAGAGCATGCTAAAACAAAGGAGTAGTTAATATACAACAGAAAAAATGATTTAAGAAGGTAGTCAACAGAAACCAGAATGTACAGTATTTACATCAGTTAAGGCTAATGACATGTTAGGAGTTAGAGAAAAGATACTGTGAAATTGATAGGCAGTATGCGTCAGAGATTAGGTTATGTGACCTGAAGCAGAGCATTTACAAGCAGCTTGGGCTGTGAGATGCTCCGTAAGTTGTGCCAGATAAGAGTAGTTAGATAGGTGTTTTAAGATTGGAGGGAAGATCCCTCCACAGTTTGGGTCCAAGGGTGGAAAGGGAGTGGTTACATTAGCCAGACGAAAGGCAAGAGTTTTCTTTCAGGAGCCAGAAAAGTTGGGAGCCAAGAAGTAGATTCACTTGTTGCTGAATCGACAACCAGTTGGCTTTGGCTAATGCAAGACAGTGGTGCTAATACTTTGATGAAAGGGTATTGAAACAACAAATGGAGTTGGAGATTGTTTGGATGGTGGCAGAGTTTCTTTTGGAGGCATAATGCTACAGGAGCTAAGCAGTACTCAAGTTGGGATAAGACTCTCTTTGCCAATAGAATTTCTTGTTGGCTGAGAGAGGAAACATAGATTTTGTTGGCCCAACAGAGTAGGGAGTTAATATTTTTTGTTGTTTTCGAGGTGATGATGGAAGTTAAGTGAGGGGATCAAGCCAGGCTCCTAGGTATTTGAAGGTGTTAACATGCTCAGTGGCATTGTTAAGGTGGTCAAGAATAAGAAGTGAGTTGGTGTTCTTTTGTCTTTTAGTGGACATTACAAAGAGCATAGTTTTAGTTTTTGAGAATTTAAATAATATTTTTACTATTGAAACAGTTAATCCGGAAGAGGAAATCTTTTTGCAGATCACATTGAATTGAGTGAATTGTGTGGTAGGAGTGAAAAATAACCATGCCTTCAACGTATAAAGTTCCTGGCATGGGAAACATTGTTAGTTATGCTCTGACTTCGGCTAGGAGAGTGAAGAGTTGCAAGCTCTTATAGTGATTCAACCTTTCCTTACTTTTTCATAAGGATAGGATATTGTTAAGAACCAGCTCTTTTCATGACAAACGTAGTATCAGAATTCACTCTAAATCAGTCTTTTCATCTTCCTGTCTTATTTCCTGAAGCATGAAACGAGAGAGAAACTCTTGCATACTATGGGATGTCCACAGACAACTCAAATGCTACATTGACAGGACAAAGGACTTCAGAAATTCCAGTGAGCTGTTTATTGCTTGTGAAGCTAAGAAGGGACAGCTGGTGTCAAAGCAGACTGTTTCCCTGTCTATCCATTTTTGTTTTTCTCATTATGGAAAGACCCTTCACTTCAGAGTCCAAACCCATTCTACCGGGGCTATAACTGCTTCTGGAGCTATTAGGAAAGGGGTAGAATCAAAATATTCTAGAGGGAGTAAATTGGTCGTATGTATACACTTTCACTAAGCATTATAAAATTGGCTTTCTACATATCAGCAGCATGCTTTGCTAGGACTCTTTCCTGAGACTCCTGGACTCTGAACTGCCATTTTAAGTAATCTGAGATAGGAAGTACAAAGACAATGTGATGTCATTTTATGAGGGCATTCACCGCATTGTGAAAGGAAGAATAGTTGGCTGTAAAGCTGACTAGTGTGTGTTATTCCCCTATGCTATTTTTGGATAGAACAAGTAAATTTCTGACTATAGTTATCCTTTATTCCATATTAAATCATTAACACGTGCTAGCACTTGTGCAAATGATACCTCTGTACTGGCAGTCCAGACTGTGATTTGAGACTTGAAAATACAAAAAAAGTGAAACATTTTAAATTGAAATGTAAAGCAATATTTTTCTTTACTTTTCAATTTATTGCATTTGATGCATAAAATTGAGCATAAATCTCTGCGTCACCAAATGGATAGCCATTTGGCTCACAGACCAAGAACATGTGGTTAAAGTGGGTGATTCCAGATCCAGCAAGAGGTCAGTTACTGGTGCTTTGCCACAGGGCTTAATGCTGGGACCACTCCTGTTCAGAATATACTTCTTTGAAACTCAAGGCTAATGTGGAAGGCCTGTAGATGACTAAGTTTGCTGATGACTGCAAGCTGGGGGCAGTCATTGAATCCCCCATGATGTAGATACCAATCTTCAGGAGGGTCTAGATCAGACAGATGGTTGGTGTCAGAATCATGACCTAAAACTAAATGTGAAAAAAATGCATTATCATACCTGTTAGGAAATCATACACCCATGCAAATTACTACATCATCAGTAGCACATCTCTAAGAGTAGACTCAAAAGTGAGAGAGTTAGGTACAGAGAGAGTAGCCTGAACTTTGACTGTCGTGTCCACAGTGATGAGGAAGTCTTTCTATGTGGCACAGCTTATAAGTAAAAGTATGTCATCCAGATCCAGGGAAATTGTAGTCCCACTGTACTCAGCCCTCATTAGACCAGTAATCAAGTACAGTGTCCCATTTGGCTTGTACTTGACTAGACATTTACAGCAGCTGGAGTGTCTTCAGAGGTTCCTTACAAAGAATATACAGAGCATAAACAAGATGTCCTATGTGGATAGACTAAAGTCCCTATCCCTTTACTCTGTCTCCTACCAGCTCTTAAGGGTTGACCTGTGTGTGACCTACAAGGCACCACACATCCAGCCCTGATAGAGCTGCTACACATTCAAGTCAGACAGCACAAGAGTCACCCAGTCTAGGGATCTAAACTTAAGTCAGCGACTCAAACAAAACATGCTGGAGAGACCGCTGTGTCTCAGAGATTGTCCCTTCTTTGAAAAGGCTTCCTATTCAAATTAAGCAGAGCCTTTTCCTGGCCATCTTCAAATGCATTTTGGATCAATGGATGGGAAATTGCAAATTCACACTTGGGTTAATGCCTGCCTGTCTCTCTTATGGACATGGGCAAGTCTGTAAGACACTCAGGGCATAGGCACAAATCCATGCCATCCTGTTGCCCCTAGGGGCCATATATTGGGTAAACTATGGGTTATATTTGCTTGGCTTGTAAGGGCTCTTAAGCCATTAACCTAGTAGTAGTATCCTGTGAACCTATGTAAATATTTTAATTGCAATATTGAATGGTGTTTAGTTCAGTACTGGTACTAAGTTAAAACAGTACTGATCATGGCCCAACTTTGAAGTGATCCACAGGATAGGAAACGCAGTACTTACTATAAAAATCTGCCTGCTCAGCTAGTGCTATAAAGTTCTGGAGCAAGACAAAATGAGATGTGAATGAAACAACAGTTACCAGTTAATTTACTGTTAACTGTGTTTATTGTGTGTATGTCACATTCAAACCTTGTTTTGTGAATTTGTTTTTAAAATTGCAGTCTGTATTTGTTTCTTGAAGTGTAATCTTGTGAAAGAAACAGTGATGTCCTTGTGTGAAAAAAATTGAACTGGAGAAGGAGGTGATCATTTACCTGCTATCCTCTCTTTGCAGTTCTGGAAAATAATTGGTGTCGCCTGTAATGCCTGTTGATGTTAATACTATGCATTTTGCCATCTTTCTACTCATTCTTCATGTACATGTAATGAAAATACGGTCTTTGATAGTTTGACTTAGACAAGCTTAATTTAGCTTAAACTTGAGTTCAGACTAATACAGTTTTTCTTGTGTAATGTGCATTAGACTTTATTATGTGAAATTTGATGTCAAAGTCTGATTGTATTAAATGGAGAACAAGAAAAGAGCGAGAGTTAAATAATTTCCTTCGTAGAGGTTTCTACAATTGCTTGGATGAAAACTGTTTCATAGGTTGTGTGGTCAAAGTCTGATTGTATTAAATGGAGAATAATTAATAATTACTTTGGTGACTCTCTTCTCCTTCAGAGTAGCCAAACAGTGGAACCTATTACCCGAGGATGTCTTAAAAAACACAGATCGTCATAACTTCAAAAAACTCATAAAGGAATACCTTACTCAACAATGGCTATGCTCCTGTAATACTCCTGGCTAGTTTCTCATACTTTCGATCAAATGTTTTCTATTCTGCTTTTTTCTTGTCTTCTTCCAGATGAAAGTACCACAATGGGTTTTAGTTATATACCTAATGAGTTTCAAATTATTGTCTGTAGTAAGGCTTAAGAAATGTAATGATGATGTTCTTCGTGTTTCACTGTTGCAGTCATTACATTTGGGTAATCTGCTGGCAGGTTGCCCTCAGTCGGCCTGAATTCCAAAGGCTTGGGTCCTCCATCGGTTGCTGTCTCCTCTTCTATGACGTCAGGTCGTCAGGGGTATAAAACAAGCAGCCAACGCCATTTTCTTTAGTCTTTCTTGCCGCGCGTTGGCCGAAGCAGAAGCATTTCGCAAGTGCCGGTCGGCCGACTCCTGAAATGTTCGAGTTTGAGTTTCAGAACCGAAGTCTTCACTACAGCTAAGCACTCCGTTGGGGAAACTTTTTTCTTGCTCCATACCGATGTCAGAAAAAGGTAATAATTCTATTACTTGTGGGAAGCAAATACCCTCATAAGGATTTCCATTTATACTGTATTCCTTGCCTAGGCCCTGACCACAACGTGCCTGGCTGTCGGTTTTGTGCTAGATTTAACCAATGCACTATTAAGCATCAGTATAGTTTTGCCTCAAAGTATTTTGGAAACCGATTTAACTACCCAGAAATGTCGTCGGATAAGAATCCGACTACCGGAGTACATAAAAAACGCAAGGAAAAGGACAGAGAGAGACAGTCAAGGTCCAAAACCGACGACGAAGCTTCTCCTAAGCCAGTCGCCAGTACTCAGTGAGGCACTTTCGCAGCCCCTGATACCCGCTACTTTCAAGCCGCAGGCCTCTACCGACACCCATGTGGAGTCCGACATGCCAAGAGATACTCAAAAGTATTGGACCCACGGATGTATCTCCCTTGGATGGGTCTGGAGCCACTGAGCCAGGCACTGGCTTCTGAGGGGGTATTCAGGCCTCAACATTTTTATATCAGACGGACGACAGCTGCAAAACCAAAGACAAAAGCAACTTCTAAAACTAAAAATCCGATGCATGAGCCACGTGCACAGGCCTCTATGCCTAAAAAACAGATCAAAATGGCTAAAGACCGTATTACCTTGATCAGGGGTTCCCACCCCCCTCCAGATAAGAGGCCTAGGCAAGACACTGATTATGAATCTTTAGATTAGGTTTCTATTTCTTTTGATTCCTCTTCTGATCAGGAATTATCTATACCTCCCTATGAGGATTCTGATGCAGAGGAGTCTATACCATCTGCATCGCCTCCTGAGGATTATTCATTTGGAGAAACCTTGAATACTTTGAGGGAGCATTTTCACTGGGAGAGTCAAAAAAGAGGCTCAGGGATTTTCTTCTTCTCCCTCACCACAGGCCTTTAGCCATACCCCCTGTTTTAGACATTGTGGATAATGTGTTTTTGGAGTCAAGCTTGACCCCTGACACCTTACTTCCAGCTCCCAGCAAGCCTGAGAGATATTACAGGTTCCCTGACTCACACACATTTTTATTTATAAACCCTGCTGCTGATGCTGAAACTATTTCACAGGATCCAAAGGAAGTTAAGGCCTCAACAGCAAAAAATCCTACCCCCTCTGACAGAGATTCAAGGGCACTGGATAGATGGGGGAAAAAGGTTTATACATCTGCAACCTTGGTAATTAGGGCCTTAAACTGCCAGTTTCATATGCTCAAGTATCAACAACATGTTATGGGATTGCTGAAACAGAAAATTATGTTGATTTCTGAATGTGCAGAAAGTAAAGAATCGCAGGAATTATTGCATGCAGCCAAACAGGTTGGAACGCATACTTTGCAATGTGGTTTTGATTCTTTAGAGGCCTCCTGCAGGGCCGCAGTTACTGGATCTGTGATTAGGAGGCATGCCTGGCCAAAGGAAGAAAATTTGCCTGATCATGTTAAAGCTAAATTACTAGATGCACCTTTACAGCATGATCCTTTGTTTGGTATTAAGGCAGAAGATATTTTAAAGAAAATGGAAGACAAAGCTAAGTCTATGTAAACTGTAAAAGTCTTCTTACAAATGCAGCCACCAGGATTCAGTAGACACTGGCCTACAAAAAATTGGTCCTTTCCTGTGTCAGCCAGAGCTCAAAGGGGCAAATCCAAATGCCCTAAGAGTTCCAGATACCAGGCAAAAGATTCATACAGGTCAAAGCAATGGGGCACTTCTACCTCCAATTCTGGAGGAGATAAGGTGCAAATCTACAGAAAACGGTCCCAATGACTTCCCTGTGCCTTCACCAAGCACTTATCTTTTGGCAGCACCCTTAGGGGGAAAATTAGCACTTTTTGCTGAAAATTGGCGGTTAATAACCCAAGACAAGTGGGTGCTAAACATAGTATGACAGGGATGCAGATTCCATTTCCATACTCTGCCAATGGCAAACGGTTGGCCATATCTGCCAAAAAAACAATGGGCAGAGGCACAGAAACAGGTCATGTCCCTCATGGATATGGGGGCCATTCAGCCAGTACCAGAACAGGAAAAAGGACAAGGTTTTTACTCAGGACTGTTCTTGGTACCCAGAAAGGACAAGGCCTGGCGGCCAGTACTGGATTTATTGATTTTGAACACATATCTGGACATTCCAAAATTCAAAATGCTGACTTTGCAGCAGCTTCTGCCCATGCTTGGCAAGAATGCTTGGCTGGTGACATTAGACCTAAAAGAGGCATACCTGCACATCCCAATAAGGCAGTCGTGCAGAAGATGCCTCAGATTCAAGGCTGGCTTAACGCATTACCATTTCTCTGCACTGCCCTTTGGCTTATCTACTGCACCCAGGGTCTTTACAAAGTGGCCTGGCACCAGCAATTGCTTTTGCAGACAAGTATTCAAATATATCCTTACTTGGACGACTGTCTCATTCAAGCAGAGAACAAGGACATTCTTCTTCAACACCTAGCGTTTGTGAAAAGTCTTCTAACATGCCTAGGGTACACAATAAACGAAAAGAAATCACAACTGGTACCCTCTCAAAAGATAACATTCCTGGGTGCAAGCTTGAATACAACTGCCCAGATGGCTTACCTCATGCCAGACAAGCAAAGGCAACTAACTACTTACTTCAAACTGATGGCAACAAAATCCCAGTTATCTGCAAGACAAATTCTGTAGGCTTTGGGCTTCATGGCATCCTGCATCCTACTGATTCCATATGCAAGACTGCATATGAGGAAACTTCAGTGGTACCTAAAAAGTTTATGAAGTCAACATTGTCACAGTCTGGAAACAATGATTCCTCTCATTCCCTGCCTACAACAGGAGTTTCTATGGTGGGCAAAGTCATGTCACCAAAACATGGGATGGGCCTTCACTCTACCCCCTGCCATCCAAACCTTGACAACAGATGCATCAGATTATGCCTGGGGGGCCCACATGGTGGGAAGATGCATTCAGGGCATGTGGACCCCAAAACAAATGCATCTACATATCAAACAGAAAGAGATGCTAGCTGTGCAAAATGCCCTGACAGCCTTCAAGGACTTACTTCATCCAGGACAACTACTGATAGACGGACAACACCATGGTCATGTGGTACATAAACAAGCAGGGTGGCACGCACTCATACCCCCTTTGCAGATTAGCCATGGCACTGTGGGACACAGTTTTGACTTACCAAATACATCTTCAAGCTCAATTCCCGCCAGGAAAACAAAATACTCTGGCAGACAATTTAAGCAGAAACCTTATGGATTCTCATGAGTGGAAACTAGATCCACAAGTCTTCAGCATGATAACAAAGAAATGGGGGAGCCCAGACATAGATCTATTTGCCTCCCCTCAAAATTATCAGTTGAAAAGATTCTGCACAAGGACTTATCACAGACAAGCATGGAAAGTGGACGCTCTATCCCTCAGTTGGAAAAAAATATCAGTTTACGCCTTTCCTCCACTGCCTCTTCTTCCCAAGGTCCTCCTAAAAGTCAGACAAGAGAAACCAAAGATGATACTAATTGCCCCGGACTGGCCCCACCAATACTGGTACCCAATCCTAAGGAACTTGTCTCAATACCCAGCTTGGACCTTACCTCAAAGACCTCAACAACTGTCCCAGCAAAACAATCAGATCCTGCACAATCAACTCCAGACTCTCAACCTGGCAGCATGGCTGATCATGTAGTTATACAAACACCTCTCATTAAAGCTGTGATGGATGTCATTATGGAAGCCAGAAGGCCTAGTACTAGAAAATCTCATGCTGATAAATGGAAGAGATTCTGTGCTTGGAATCAAGCACAAGGAACTGATACAGCAGAATCAAATATTCCTCAGATATTACAATACTTTACTGAGATGCTTGACAAAGGCCTATCTTTCTCATCAATTAAAATCCATGCCTCTGCCATTTCAGCTCATTACAATACAGAGCCACCAATTTTGTCTCATCCTTTACTAAAGCAGTATCTTAGAGGAGCCAAAAATTTAAGGCGTCCTAGAAGATCACCATTACCTGCATGGGACCTCAATTATGTGTTGGAAAATCCCACCCTGCCTCCATTTGAACCAGCTGCTACTGCTGATATAAAGTTCTTATCATGGAAAACAGCTCTGCTACTAGCAATTACTTCAGCAAGAAGAGTCTAAGAGCTACAGGCCCTCATGGCTGTGGAGCCTTTTATCATATTTTACCCAGACAGGGTGTGTCTGAGGACAAATCCAATAGTTATGCCTAAGGTGGTTTCCAGTGTGGCTCTTAACCAAACTATTCATCTGCCAACCTTTTATCCAAATCTGCAGAACAAGGGGGAGAGAATTCTGCATTCCTTGGACGTGCACAGACAGCTAAGATTCTACTTGAGCAGGGCTAAAGCTCTAAGAAAAACTGAGCAATTACTAGTGACATATGCTGCAGGATCAGAAGGAAAGGCTATTTCAAAGTAGACTATTTCAAAGTGGATAAGCCACTGCATTCGTTTCTGCTACTTACACCATGGTAAACCTGTGCCCAAGGGCATTAGGTCTCGTTGCACCAGAGTTGCAGCTACTTCGGCAGCCTTTCTCAGAGGAGTTCCAACCAAAGACATTCTAGAGGCTGCTACTTGGAGTACTGTTCACACGTTTACAAAGCATTATCATTTGCCTCTCTCCTCTAAATCCAGGGCAGGCTTTGCCACTGCAGTTCTGCAGGGCCTTATAGCCGCACCTAATGCTGTTTAGCTCCAGCCTTCCAACCATAGCTTTGGGATTCTACCCAAATGTAATGACTGCAACAGTGAAACATGAAGAACACAGTACAGTTGTGTACACTTACCATAAATGTAGATGTTCGAGTGTATTCACTGTTGCAGTCCAGGTTACCCTCCCGCCATCCCCCTGTCATTCTATAGTCTATCTTTATATATATATATATATATATATATATATATATATATATATATATATATATATATTTTTTTTTTTTTTTTTTTTTTTGGGGGGGGGGCACCTGACATCTGGGGCAAGAAAAACTAAAGAAAATGGCGTTGGCTGCTTGTTTTATACCCCTGATGACCTGACGTCATGGAAGAGGAGACCGCAAACGACGTAGGACCCAAGACTTTGGAATTCAGGCCGACTGTGGGCAACCTGCCAGCAGATTACCCACATGGTAATGACTGCAACAGTGAATACACTCGAACATCTACATTTATGGTAAGTGTACACAACTGTACTTTCTTCATGTTTCACTGTTGCAGTCATCACATTTGGGTTATCTGTCTGCGGGTAGCCCTCAGCCAGCCTGAATACCAGAGTCTTGGGATTTCTGCGTCAGATGCTGTCGCTTCTTCCATGACGTCAGATCGTCATGAGTATAAAACATGCAGCCAACGCCATTACATCAGTCTTTCTTGCCATGCAGTGCCTGAAGTAGAAGCAGTTCACAAGTGCCAGTTAGCCGCCTCCTGAAATTTTCGTTTTTCGAATTTCAGACCTGAAGTCTTATGAAAGATAAGTACCCCGTCGGGGATCCTTTTTTCTTGCTCTAACTGATGTCAGAAAAAATTAATAATTGTCTTGTCTGTGGAAAGCAAATACCACACAGAGATTTTCATTCTTACTGCGTCACTTTTTTAGGCCCAGACCACGACGTCCCTTGCTGTCGGTTTTGTGCCTTGTTCAACACCCGAGTTATTTGTTGTCTGGCTATTTTTGTAGCTAAATTCTTTCTCTCTCGATCTCCGTACTCCGAAATGACTTCAATAAGCTATCTGACTACCGATCTTCTGAAAAAATGTAAGGATAAAGACAGAGGTAGACCGCATAGGTCCAAAACTGCCAACGACGCTACCGTTAAGCTAGTCTTCAGTCCGCCGGTACTCAGTGAGGCGCCTTCGCAGCCCCTGATACCCACTTCTACAGATTCGCAGGCCTCTACTGAGACCCATTCACAGTCTGGTATGTCGCAAGATGCTTCTTCGACTATGGAACTTGCGGATGTCTCTACCTTGAATGAGTCCAGAGCTTCTGTACGGGCACTGGCTTCTGAGGGCGTATTCAGGCCTTGCGATTTTCATATTAAACCGACGACTTTGTTTCAAACCAAAAATACTGAATTTCTCAGGCCTAAAGTTCGCACTACGCCTAGGAAACCGACAACCAAAGTGCATTCTCAGGCCCACATGCCACAAAAACAAATGCTTAGAATGGCTGAAGACCTCATTACTTTAATTAGGGGAAGTCAGACTTCCCCTTCAAAAAGACCAAGAACCGATTTTACTTCCGATTCTTCAGATGAGGAGTCTGATAACTCTGATCCTTCTGAATACCAGGACATACCCTTATCTATCTATGAGGATTCTGATGCAGAAGATTCCATTCCCTCTGCTTCCTCTCCAGAAGATTTTTCTTTTGGTGAAACCCTGCATACCCTTAGAGAGCATTTCCGCTAGGAGAGCTAGGACTTTTCTGTCCAAAAAGAGACTCATGGAATTTTTAAATTTGCCTCAGCACAGGCCTCTAGCTATCCCTCCTGTTCTGGAAATTGTAGGCGGTGTCTTTTTAGAATCCAGCCTTACCCCTGATACTTTGCCTCCAGCTCCAAGGAAACCTGACAGGTACTGTAGAGTACTTGACTCCCACAAATTCCTTTTTGAGAATCCTACTACATTTCCAGAAACCATTTCCCAGGGACCTGTAGGCATTAAGGCTACAACTGACAAAAATCCTACCCCTTCAGACAAGGATTCTAGGGCATTAGAAAGATGGGGTAAGAAGATATACACCTCTGCTAGTCTTGCCATTAGGGCTTTAAATTGTCAGTTTCATATGTTAAAGTATCAGCAGCATATTATGGAGCTAATTAAACAGAAAATGATGCTGATTCCTGATTGTGCAGAACACAAATATTTACAAGAGTTAATGCATTCTTCTAACCCAGTTGGTAAACATACTTTGCAATGTGGATTTGATGCCTTAGAAGCATCTTGCAGGGCTGCTGTCACTGGCTCTGTTCTTAGAAGGCATGTTTGGCTTAAGGAACAAAACTTGCCAGATCATGTCAAAGCAAAATTACTAGATGCACCATTAAACCAAGAGCGTCTATTTGGCAATAAAGCAGAAGTCGTCCTCAAAAGAATGGAGGAGAAAGCTAAATCTATGCAAACTGTTAAAGATTTCTTACAAGTACAGCCATCTAGATTCAGTAGGCATTGGCCTTCTAAAAAATGGTCTTTTCCAGTCACTTCCAGGCCTTTTCAGTCCAAACCCAGGGGCAGCAGACCACCAAGATATCAGTCTCAGGTTTTGCACAGATCTAAGCAATGGAGTGCTCCCACGTCCAAAACAGGGAGTAGTAAGCCACCATCCTATGGTAAAATTGCACAATGACTTATCCTTAACTCTTCCAAGCCTTGCCCAAGTACAGATTCCACTTCCACTCCCTCCCAACCCTAAGCGGATGGCCAGACTTCCTCACCCCCAAACCAGTGGGCAGAGGCCCAAAAGCAACTGCTTTCTTTTCTCAGCATCAAGGCTATTCAACCTGTCCCAGCAGAACAAAGGGGACAAGGCTTTTATTCCAGACTGTTTCTGGTACCCAGAAAAGAAAACTCTTGGCGTCCTATCCTGGATCTGTCTATTCTCAACACCTTTCCGGTGGTTCCAAAATTCAAAATGCTAACTCTCCAACAGCTGCTGCTTATGCTAGCCAAGGACTCCTGGCTAGCAACCCTAGACTTAAAAGAAGCTTATGCACATTCCCATAAGGGGATCTTGCAGGAAATAACTACGCTTCAGAGCAGGCTCTATGCACTGTCAGTTCTCTGCACTTCACTTTGGCTTATCTGCTGCGCCCAGGGTGTTCACAAAGACAGGGGCCCAGAGAAGTAAATATTGTGGGAAGAAATTTCCAGGGAATTGTTATGGCTAGGCTTGCATAGGCCTTAGGGCCGATAGCCTAGTACAAACCTATGAACCTATAAGTGCCTAGCTCCAGCCATTGCATATTGCAGGCAGAGAAGAATTTAGATTTACCCATACTTGGACGATTGCCTGATTCAGGCGGACAGTCAGGAATTACTACAGCATCTGGCATTTGTAAAGAGACTTCTAACTTCACTGGGGTACACCATTAACGAAAAGAAATCTCAGCTGGTACCCAGCCAACAGATTGTATTCCTGGGAGCAAGCTTGAACACAACTTCCCAGATGGCATTCCTCACTCCAGAGAAACAAATTTATTTGACAAACTACTTCAATCTACTGGCCACCAAAACCCGGCTATCTGCAAGAAAAATACTGTAAGCCCTAGGGTTCATGGCCTCTTGCATTCTACTCATTCCATATGCAAGACTGCATATGAGGAAACTTCAGTGGTACCTAAAAAGTCTCTGGTGTCAACATTCTCAGGACCTGGAAACTGATTCCTATCATTCCTTACCTAAGGAACAGAGTTCCTTTGGTGGGAAGAGGCCTGCAACCACAACAAGGGACTCCCTTTCACTCTACCCCCTGCCACCCAAACCCTAACAACAGATGCATCAGACTGTGCATGGGGGGCTCACATGGCAGGGCTGTGCATTCAGGGCCAATGGAGCCCAAAGCAAATGCACTTGCATATCAATCAAAAAGAAATGTTAGCTGTACAGAATGCTCTGACAGCCTTCAAAGGCCTTATTCTTCTAGGACAACTATTGGTAAAGACAGATGACACCACAGTTATGTGGTACATAAACAAACAGGGTGACCCATTCCTACCCACTCTGCAGATTAGCCATGGCTCTGTGGAACACAGCCTTGAGCAGCCAAGGGCACCTGCAAGCTCCGTTCCTGCCAGGCAAACTAAATTTACTGGCAGACGACTTAAGCAGAAATCTCATGGACCCACATGAGTGGAAACTGGAACCCATAATATTCAAGCTTTTGAGGAACAGGTGGGAGGCACCAGAGGTGGACCTTTTTGCTTCCCCTCAGAACTATCACTTGAACAAATATTGCATCAGAACTCCCCACAGCCAAGCTTGAAAAGTGGATGCCCTTTCCTTTACCTGAGAAAGCCTCTCAATCTGTGCCTTTCCCCCACTGCCCCTCCTCTCGAAGGTTCCACTAAAGATCAAACAGGACAAGCCAAGGACAATCCTGATTGCTCCAGACTGGCCACGCTAGCACTGGTACCCTCTTTTGCGCAGTCTGACAGTACTCTCACCATGGCACCTGCCTCAGACTCCTTCCCTGCTGTCCCAGCAGGCAGGCCAGGTTCTACACCATCAGCTGCAGACCCTGAACCTTTCAGCCTAGCTCATCCCCCTGAACTCATCACCAGCAACCCTCAGTAAGCAGGTGCTGGATGTCATTCTTGAGGCAAGGAGGCCTAGTACTAGAAAATCCTATTTGGAAAAGTGGAAAAAATACTGTTCTTGGAGCCAGTCTCAGGGAAGGGACACGACTGTGGCCCAACATACCTCATATACTAGATTACTTAACAGAAATGCTCCACAAGGGCCTGTCCTTCTCTTCAATTAAGATTCATGCCTCTGCCATCTCAGTTCACCCCTCTTCTCTCATCCACTGGTAAAACAGTTCCTGAGAGGAGCCAAAAATTTAAGACCCCCCCAGGAGAGCTCCCACTGCTGCCTGGGACCTTAACTTTGTAATTGGAAAAGCTCACGCTTCCACCCTTTGAACCTGCTGCTACAGCAGAATTAAATTTCCTCCGATGGAAAGAGCTTTACTTCTAGCCATCACTTCAGCAAGAAGAGTGTCTGAATTGCAGGCCCTTATGGCAGTGGGAACCCTTCATTATCTTCCATGCGGACAGGGGTTTCCCTCAGGGCTAACCCATCTTTTATGCCCAAGGTGGTGTCTAGTGTGGCTTTAAACCAGTCCATTCATTTGCCAACTTTTTTCTCTAATCCTCAAAATAAAGGGGAAAGGATCCTGCACTCCCTGGACGTGCACAGGCAGCTTAGGTTCTATCTGGACAGGACTAAGCCTCTCAGAAAATCTGACCAGCTGCTAGTTAGCTTTGCTGCAAGGGCAGAGGGCAAGGCCATTTCAAAGCAAACCATTTCTAAATGGATAGCACACTGTATCCATTTGTGCTACAAACACCATGGGAAACCTACCCCACAGGGGATCAGAACCCATTCCACTAGAGCTACATCTACCTCTACAGCATTCCTCAGGGGAGTCCCTACCAGAGACATCTTGGAAGCTGCAACCTGGAGCTTTGTACACACTTTCACCAAGCATTACCACTTACCGTGTTCTGTCTTTCGGCTTTTCCCGGTTGGTCACCACAGCGGAACTCCGGTCCGCTAATGATTGGCAGTAGATTTTTTACGTGCCGAGTTGCCGGCCCTGACGCACAACCTTCAACGAAGGTACGCCCATACACGCATGTCTCCACACAGAAGACGCTCTAGCTGAGAATCGAACAGGACGTCTTACTGTGAGGTGACAACGCATTACCACTTACCCATCTTTTCTAAATCTAGAGCTGGATTTGCCATAGCAGTCTTACAGGGCCTGATTGCCAGCCCTAATGCTTCTTAACTACCTCCACCCTACCATAGCTTTGGGAATCAACCCAAATGTGATGACTGCAACAGTGAAACATGAAGATCATAGTACAGTTGTGTACACTTACCAGAAATGTAGATGTTCGAGTGTATTCACTGTTGCAGTCCTGCTTACCCTCCCTCCAGCCCCCTGATCTCTCTATACTTCTACCCATCTTTTTTGTTTGGCATATCTTATATCATGTGTATTTGCTTTTTGCTGGGGGTGTTCCATACCATGTAATTGCTTCCTATTTTAGGGGCACCTGAGATCTGGGGCAAGAAAAATTGATGTAATGGCGTCGGCTGCATGATGTTCATCGTGTTACACTGCTGCAGTCATCACACTTGGGTTATCCTGCAGTCAGGCGGTCCCGCAGTCAGCCAGAGTTCCAAAGTCTTGGTCCGGCGTTGGTTGCTGTCGCTTCTTCCCTGACGTCAGTGCCCCAGGGGTATATAAGATGCATCCGATGCCATTTTCTTCAGTCTTTCTTGCCGTTTGGTGCCCGAAGCAGAAGCAGTTCGCAAGTGCCAGTCGGCTGACTTCTGAGATTTTCAAATCGAATTTCAGACCGAAGTCTTCAATAAAGCTAAGTACCCCGTTGGGGAACCTTTTCTTGCCTCAGTCCGATGTCAGAAAAAGTTAACAATTGCATTTCTTGTGGGAAGCAAATACCTCATAAGGACTTTCATTCTTATTGTATTCCTTGCCTAGGCCCAGACCACGAAGTCACAGGTTGTCGGTTTTGTGCTAGGCTTAATAAACGAACTATTAAACGTCTGTTTGATTTCGCCCGACATTACTTTGGTAGGAAATTTAATTATTCCATGCCGTCGGAGCAACTGACGACCGGAATGCATAAAAATTGCAAAGATAAGGACAGGCAACAGAGACCCAAACCAGTCTCCGAGGCCTCTGCTAGGCCAGTCTCCGGTTTTCAGTGAGGCGCCTACGCAGCCCCTGATGACCGCTGATTTAGAACCCCAGGCAACATCCGATTCACAAGCGGAGATTGTTAGGCCTCCACAACCTTTACCTTTAGGCCCTTCCGACTCCATGCCTGAAGGAGATTCCGGTGCAGTTGAAACGCCTTCAGTTGCAGAAGGTGTCTTCAGACCGACTACATTCACTATTAAATCCTATGCAAAGCTTGAAAACTCCTTTAAAAACAAAGAAGACTATACAGCAGTCTCCAGTACAAGGCCCCATGCCTAAGAAACAGATGCTTAAGATGGCTGAAGACTTAATTACCCTAATCAGGGGTTCCCATCCCCTTCTGATAAAAGGCCAAGACAGGAGGAGGACTACGCTTCCTCTGACCAGGTTTCAGTTTCCTCAGACTCTTCTGAGGAACAGGAATATTCCTTTCCCCTTTATGAAGACTCTGATACTGAAGAGTCTGTCCCTTCTGCATCTCCCCCAAAAGACTACTCTTTTCGGGAAACCTTACATACCATGAGGGAACATTTCCACTGGGAAGGCCAGGATTGCTCTGATTCTAAGAAAAGGCTCCGAGAGTTCCTTTTACTACCCCAGCACAGACCACTTGCTATTCCACCTGTGTTAGACATTGTGGATGATGTTTATTCAGAATCTAGCCTTAACCCAGATTCACTACCTCCTGCACCAGCCAAACCAGACAGATACTACAGAGTCCCTGACTCACACAAATTCCTGTATAAAAGCCCTGTTGCTGACCTAGAAACCATTTCCCAGGGTCCCAAAGGGGTTAAGGCCTCTATTGCTAAAAATCCTGTGCCCTCTGAAAGGGATTCCAGAGCACTAGACAGATGGGGAAAGAAAGTATATACCTCAGCTACTCTAGCGATGAGGGCCTTAAATTGCCAGTTTCATATGTTGAAATATCAACAATATTTGATGTCTCAATTAAAACAAAAAATGGTCACACATACAGAACAGCCTGATTACAAGGAAATGCAAGATTTCTTGCATGCAGCTGAACAAGTGGGAAAACATACTTTGCAATGTGGATTTGATTCAATGGAAGCTTCTTGTAGAGCAGCAGTGACAGGGTCTGTCATACGTAGGCATGCTTGGTTAAAAGAACAAACTTTACCTGATCATGTTAAAGCAAAGTTATTGGATGCACCTTTACAGCAGGATGTTTTATTTGGTGTAAAAATAGAAGTTTTAAAGAAAATGGAGGATAAGGCAAAATCTATGCAGACGGTCAAGGATTTTTTAAAGGTTCAACCCCCTCGTTTCAGCAGAAATTGGCCAACCATGGTCCTTTCCAGCTACTGCCAGACCACAGAGGGGCAGATACAGACACCCAAGGGGCAGAGGCCAGTCGCAAGGCTCTTACCAGCCTCGACAATGGGGTGCCACAACCCAAAAAGGAGGAGAAGACAGGCCTCAAACTACCAGAAGACAAACACAATGACTTACCCCTCAGACTACCAAGCAAAACCCTCTTGGCAGCTCCCTTGGGGGGAAAACTAGCACTTTTTGCAGACAATTGGCACATCATCACAAAAGACAAATGGGTCCTAAATATTGCATCTCAAGGATACAGATTCCACTTTCACACTTTGCCAAGGATAAAAGGAATGCCAAACCCTTCACCAAATCAATGGGCAGAGGCTCAAAAGCAAATTTCAGCTCTCATGGACATGAGAGCCATTCAACAGGTTCTTACACAGGAGCAAGGACAAGGATTTTACTCAAGACTGTTTCTAGTTCTCCGAGAGGACAAAGCCTGGAGACCCATTCTGGACCTCTCAATTCTAAACACATACCTGGAAGTACCCAAATTCAAGATGCTAACACTACAGCAACTTCTTCCCATGCTGGGCAAGAAGGCTTGGCTAGTAACGTTGGACCTCAAGGAGGCATACCTGCATGTCCCTATCAGACAAAATTGCAGAAGATACCTCAGATTTATTGCAGGTTCAACCCATTACCAATTCTCTGCACTGCCCTTTGGCTTATCTACTGCGCCCAGGGTCTTCACAAAATGCCTGGCACCAGTAATTGCATACTACAGACAGAGGGATTCAAATATATCCATACCTGGACGACTGCCTTATTCAAGCAGAAAGCAAGAACATTCTATTAAAGCATCTGGCGTTTGTCAAAAACCTACTAAGTTGTCTAGGGTGCACAGTAAACGAAAAGAAGTCAAAACTAGTGCTCTCACAAAACATAATATTCCTGGGTGCCAGCTTAAATACAACGGCCCAGATGGCGTATCTCATGCCAGACAAGCAAGGACAACTGACTCATACTTCAAAATGATGGCAACAAAGACCCAACTCCCTGCAAGAAAAATTCTGCAGGCCTTGGGATTCATGGCATCTTGCATACTACTAATACCATTTGCAAAACTGCATATGAGGAAATTACAATGGTATCTGAAAAGCATATGGACTCAACACAGCCACAGCTTAGAAACAGTAATTCCACTCATACCCTGCCTTCAACAGGAGTTTCTGTGGTGGGCTCAGGCATGTCACCTCAACAAGGGTCAGCCTTTTACCTTACCCACAGCCAGGCAAACTATAACAACAGATGCATCGGATTATGCCTGGGGAGCGCACATGGCAGGACAGTGTATTCAGGGCAAATGGTCTGCAGACCAAAGGCATCTACATATCAATCAAAAAGAGATCCTAGCTGTACAAAATGCCCTAACAGCTTTCAAGGACCTCCTACATCTAGGACAACTCCTAATAAAGACGGACAGCACCACAGTGATGTGGTACATAAACAAGCAAGGGGGCGCACACTCCTACCCCCTGTGCAGACAAGCAGTGACCTTGTAGAACACAGCACTGACCTACCAAGTTCATCTACAAGCACAATTCCTGCCAGGAAAGAAGAACACATTGGCAGACGATCTAAGCAGAAACATCATAGATCCTCACGAGTGGAACCTAGATCCACAAGTATTTGCAATGATAACTCAAAAAATGGGGGAGCCCAGACATACATCTGTTTGCTTCCCCTCAAAACTACCAGCTATGGAAATTCTGCACAAGGACATTCCATACACTAGCTTGGAAAGTGGACGCCCTCTCATTCAGTTGGAAAACATTGACAGTGTATGCCTTTCCTCCACTGCCTCTTCTGGCAAAGGTGCTGCTGAAAGCCAGATTAGAGAGGCCACAAATGATACTCATTGCTCCAGACTGGCCACGCCAACACTGGTATCCAATACTAAGGAACATGGCTCAAGGCCCACCATGGATTTTACCTACAATTCCTCACCTGCTCACTCAGCAAAACAATCAGATTCTACACAGCCAGCTCAAGACTTTAAATCTGGCTGCATGGCAAATTGCCTAAACAGCCAGTCAGCACTTCTCTCTAAAGCTGTGATGGACGTCATTCTGGAGGCCAGGAGGCCTAGCACCAGGAAAGTCTATTCAGACAAATGGAAAAGATTCTGCACCTGGAACCAGGCTAAAGGCCAAAATCCCCTTGTTCCAAATATTCCTCAGATTCTTCAATATTTAACTGAGATGTTGCACAAAGGACTTTCTTTCTCATCTATTAAGATCCACGCCTCAGCTATTTCAGCTCAGTACAACACGGATCCTCCTATATTTTCACATCCATTACTAAGACAGTTCTTCAGAGGGGCTAAGAACATAAGACCGCCCCGGAGAGCACCAACACCAACTTGGGATCTCAACTTTGTTTTGGAAAAACTTACACTACCGCCCTTTGAACCAGCTTTCACAGCTGATCTACAGTTCCTATCATGGAAAACTGCCCTGCTGCTAGCAAAACTTCAGCACGAAGAGTCTCAGAACTACAGGCCCTAATGTAAGTGGAGCCTTTCATCATTTTTCATCAAGACAGAGTCTCTCTATGAACTAGCAAAGGTGGCATCCAGTGTGGCCCTAAACCAAACCATCCATTTTGCCCACCTTTTATCCAAACCCCCAGAACAAAGGGGAAAGGCTCCTACACTCTTTGGACATTCACAGGCAATTACGTTACTACTTGGATAAAAGTTAGGCTTTCAGAAAATCTGACCAGCTCTTTGTATCCTATGCTGCAAGATCACAAGGAAAAGCTATCTCAAAACAGACCATTTCAAAATGAATAGGACATTGTGTCCGTTTCTGCTGCACACACCATGGGAAATCTGTGCCTGGTAACATCAGGCCCCGTTCCACCAGAGCTACAGCAACATCAACAGCCTTCCTCAGAGGGGTACCAACCAAGGATATTTTGGAGGCTGCAACTTGGAGTTCAGTCAGTGCACACCTTCACCAAGCACTATCACTTACCTCTATACTCTAAAACCAGAGCTGGCTTTGCCACTGCAGTTCTGCAGGGCCTACTAGCCTGTCCAAACCCTGTTTAGTTCCACCACCCATCCTTAGCTTTGGGATTCAACCCAAGTGTGATGACTGCAGCAGTGTAACACAATGAATATAGTACAGTTTTGTACCTACCATAAATGTAGATGTTCGAGTGTTCACACTGCTGCAGTCCAGGTTACCCTCCCTCCATCCCCTCTGAACTAGCTGGATTTATCTATACCTTTCTATCCTATACAACCTTTGTGGTATATTTGCTTGTAACTGAAGGTATTGTTTTATTTTTATATGTATATTTTTTATTAGCAATATGTATTACCTACCTATTGGGGCACCTGACATCTGGGGCAAGAAAAACTGAAGAAAATGGCATCGGATGCATCTTATATACCCCTGGTGCACTGACGTCAGGGAAGAAGCGACAGCAACCGACACCGGACCAAGACTTTGGAACTCTGGCCGACTGCGGGACCGCCTGACGGCAGGATAACCCAAGTGTGATGACTGCAGCAGTGTGAACACTCGAACATCTACATTTATGGTAGGTACAAAACTGTACTTTTTATACCCCTGATAACCTGACGTCATGGAAGAAGCGACAGCATCCGACGCAGAAATCCCAAGACTCTGGTATTCAGGCCGGCTGAGGGCTACCTGCAGGCAGATAACCCAAATGTGATGACTGCAACAGTGAATACACTCGGAACATCTATATTTATGATAAGTGTACACAACTGTACTTTCTGTTTTGCATTCCTCTTTTTGTAAATTGTGATTGTTGGCAACTGTAAAACTTTTTGTATATTGTTTGTAAATCTTTTAAAAAATTTTCTAATCTTTTTGTGCAATTGTTATGGAGCTTATCTCCCCAGGTCTCCACTGAAAACGGGCTACTTGCCCAACTGTACTCTACCCAGTTAACAAATGTACAATGAATAAATAAATAGAGTAAGAAGAGAGCGAGAGTCAAATAATTTAATTCATAGAGGTTTTTACAATTGTTAGGATGAAAATTATTTCATGGCTTGTGTGTGTGTGTACATGTGGGCCAGCTAAGATGTTCAGATATTGCATGTATGGAAAGTAATTCCTAGCTTGTATGTACAGAAAATGTTCTTATTTTTAGGTTTGTTTGACGGTTAATGGAAAGCTGAATTTGGATCATTTTTAAATACAAAAATGAATGCAAGCATAACAATGTCTCAGTAAATGGTAGTCGGAATGTTGTTTGGTGAGAAAGTAAAACTATATCATAATCACCATTTTATTTTTTATTTTTATTAGCAGGGAGGCTTAGTTGGTCTTGTAGACTATCCAGATGATGAAGAGGATGAAGATGAAGATGCCTCCCCAAGGAAAAGGCCTCGTCTTGGATCATAAGATGTGGAGGAAGATGTCTGATTACAATGATACAGATGTTTTACAAGCAGAAGTTCTGAATCGGAAGAGGCTCCATTATGGAAAACACTGTAGATCACCACCAAGAATAGAAAATTGTTTTCAGTGTTTAGCTAGAGGGTTTAGTTCTGCCAAGGGAACTGCCACCTTTTCTCATGGACTGATCTTTCTCTAGCAAATACAGACTGCGGGCCAGACAGGCAGGACTGCATCTGGATGACTTTGATTTTTCAGTCAAGGGGGTTTCCTAGTTTGGGAGGTTTAGGAAAAAGATGTGGGATGAAGATTTAGAAGTCACAGGAGTTTCCTGTTTGAAGCCAAAAATCTGTTGCAGTCCCAGAAATCTAAGTTAAATAAATGTGGTGCTGAGTACTTCATTCTGCTTTCATCAGTCGCCTCAATGTTGTTAAAAAGGCGAGGAGTAAACCCTACTAGCTCAAAAATGGTAATTTATTTCGGGACCAGTATATTAAAGCTGTATATCCAAAGCTGGTTGACTGGGGGAGCTCAAGATCATTAGGTGCATAATGGATATAAATAAGTATCTAGGAACCCACAGTATGAAAAATGAACAGTTCCTCAAAAAAATCTATCTGAAACGGAAGTGTCCAAATGGAGTGTACTGGTTTTTAGAATAATCAGTAGCAGACACACAAATATCTTCAGTAATACTTGGTACCCGATCGGATCATTGCCCACTTTTAAGATTTTTGTCACATTGAAAAGGTGCATTTATTTATCTGCGTCAACATGTTCATGGATCCAATGTCAGTTTAGTTTTTATTTAATACAGTTGTAATAATCTTGGAGGAGATAATTGTCATATTCAAATGTGTAAAGTTAGGATTACTTTATACTGATTATACATAGGAAACACTAATTTAATAAAACATCAAGAAGAGTTCAGTAGCTTTCATTTCATTTTGTTTGAGCCAAAGGTCTTTTGGACCAGAATGTTGGGAAATTACTACTTTTACTGAAGTTAGGTTCATTGTTTTGAAATACCAGTCCAAGATCTGTATTGTACTTTGTCATGAAAGTATTGTTTAAGCCTTTGTGTACAGATCAGACTAAAAAAATTGTTGAAGTATTCTTTAAGTAAAATTTGTGGATATAGATTTATTTAAAACTTCGCCTTGAAATAATTGAATTGGACATTGAAATGTTAACAGCTGGTTTGATCCGCTTTTTTTTCGGAGAAACTTTTCTAAGTGTAGGAGCAGCGACTGTAAATATTTTAATGCCAAGCTGCTTCATTTTTGTTCCCAGTAAATCATGCCCATGCATTGAAACATTTTTGTTACAGATTTAAAACCATTGCATCAGAATTGGCTTGTTTAATCAGCCTAATCAAATGCATCCAGCTAATGATCAGATTAACCCGTATGTACCATGGTTTTATTTCTCCTTTAATAATGCACCTAAATGTGACAGTACACTTCTTTTGAAGGGTTTGTAGTTTTTAGACTTTCTGAGGGGGAAAAAAAATGACTGTATGTGTAGATATGAAGAGTATGTTTTCCCATAAAATAAGTTTATTTTGTATTGATAAACTACCACTTTACGTTTTACACCATGTGTACTCATGTGGTGTTGACTAATGCTGAACTGTAAAATACAAGAATTAAAATGTGACCTTGTAATTTTATGGCCTGTTTTCGTCTTATTTGTTGTAAACAGTGGTACAGTTGAGTTTTAAAAAGTATTGACCCAGAGTATTAATTTGCCCATGGAAAAAAAAATTTTATATGCAGAATGTTTTAACATTTTAATAAAGCATTGGGGCTATAAAAACAAGTCTCTTTTTTTATCAGCTTCCGTAGTCTTATTTTTGCCTTTAGACATTTTACAAGACAAGCAGTAATGAACATACTTATTCAGCTGCTACATATTCAGCAAAATGTTTTCACAAGCAGAGAGGCTGCTTTACAACCGTTGGAAGAGCACATTCTAGTTCGGCATATTACATTGAACCTTGCGTATGACGTAACTAAGAGAGAACTAAATTTTGTTTTCAGAAGAAGGATATTTGACTAGGAAGCGTTTCTTTTTAACTGCATTTTAGCCTTGGTAGTATACAGGAACCATTCGTACAGAATATGTTCTTCGATTTTGTTTTCAGAAGAAGGATATTTGACTAGGAAGTGTTTCTTTTTAACTGCATTGTAGCCTTGGTAGTATACAGGAACCATTCGTACAGAATATGTTCTTCAATCTCACTGCTGCAGTAGCCTGTGGGTAGTGTCCAGTGAAGGACATAGCACCTAGCCAGTTTGCCAAAGCTCTAACTCCCCTCCCTCTCACTCATTCTGGCTGCACCCTTTTTGGAGGGAAATATATCAGCAACCAGAGTTTGTCAAATCTACAGAATTTTCCTGCCACCTCGAGGAGAAGCATCTACTTGACTCCAGAGGAACAGCAGTCAGTCAAAAGCTTTTTGCCTAATAGATAAAACCCCACTTGGGGGGACACCTTCCTCTCATAAATTTTTTTACTGAACATTTGTGGTATTTTTCTGATCTACCTTAACATAAAAAAATAGCTATCTGTGGTATCCCACCTTAAAAACACTGATTTTTATCAGGTCTATATTAGATCAGCGAACGCTGATTGATCGAACTTATGTAAGCAAAAGCTTACAGTCGCGAACTGTCAGAACAGCTATTTTTTTTTCCCTAGGGAAAAAAATCGCTGATCCAAAACACATGCACACAACACAAGCACACCTAACAAACAGCAGTCCATACACATACACCTAAAATCTGACACCTAACCGTACACTAAACTATACACACACCACTAAATATCCACTTACCATAACCAAACCCTAACCTTAAGGTCCGTCACTATCGCACAATCACCTCACCAGCTCCCTAACTCACCTAACCTGCCCTAACCCTCACGTCCACACAGTCACACACATACCTAACCCGTGCCCTAACCCGCCCTAAGACTCACATCCACACAATCGCACACTTACCTGAACCCGACCCGTAACTTTCCACCACAGCACTGAAAATACCAAAGCAACAGAAACAAACAACCGAATTCTTTCCCTAGGAAAGAATTTGAGTTTTTGTTGCTTTGATATTTTAAGCTTTCACTTACATAAGTTCAATCAATCAACGTTCGCTGATCTAGTATAGACCCCTTTTATCAGGGCTGTTTTGTTCGTGCTTCTGCACTGTTTACTTGGCTTATTTTACAATCTTGTGTGTAAAACTGTGATTTAATGAAAATGTCAGGTACTTCGGGTGCACTTTTACAGTCGGAATGTATATGTTTCACACCTGTTTGTGTAAAGGAATTAGAATGTTTTCTCATTTCTGAGGTAATAATGTTGACATATTTCTGACTTAAAATTTAAGGTCTGCCAACACAATTTTCAGTGTACTGCTTTTGTTTATTAGTGTGGGGACACTTTTTTTGGTCTCTGGCAAAGAGATGTGTGCTTACTAGTGAATACTTCCTTTCTCCTAGTGTTACTGGGCTTACTGTACTGGCAGTTATGTTTCCTCTCTGGCTAAAATATGAGTAATATTCCTGTTCTTGCTTCCTCCACTCTGCATGTACCTTAAAAGGGAAAATAAGTAAAATTATGGCCCCAGTACTTGGTTAGTGACAATGGTATGGCCAAAGACGGTTCCACAGACCACCTGCCCATTTTCTCAACTTCCTCTGTTATAGTTATAATAGCCACTATGGACTGGGGGTTAGACACATCCATGGGGACTGTTCCAATACCTGTTACAAGTATGGGAGAACCAAACACTTTATTTGCAGGAGTTGTCCAGGGAAGAGACCTTTGCTAGGGATAGTAGGTTGTCCCCTGACCACTCCCCCAGTAGGAATATTGCTAGAAGAAAGAAGCAAAAACTTCATTACAGGTAAGAGCAGGTTGTTTCTGTATATGAGTTAGATCTGAAAGGTGTGTTGCATTCTGTCAGGTTTGGGGGCTGTTTTCCTTTTCTCACAGTTCTAGTGCAGGTATTGCCAGAGAGCAGTATGTGTTTTCAGAAGGTGAGGATTGTGACAGAGAAGGGGGATTCTCCCAGGAATCCATCACCCAAGACTCTTGACACTTCAGATAGTGAACCTGAAGTTAAATCCTAGACAAGTTTTTTTCCTTTGGAGAAACTATTATAGGTTCATAGGTTCATACTAGGCTATCTGCCCTAGGGCATTTATAAGCCTAGCCAGAATGTGTTTGGCTTTCACCACCCATTTTAAATTTATTTTGCTATGCCCTTTGTCGAGGTTAGTATACTGTGCCTCTGTCTAACAGTGACACAGAAGTGATACCCGGGGTAAACCTACGATCTCTCATCCACTCATCAAGATTCCTCTTGAAGAGCGTCAATGAGGGACTCTGCCTAACCTGGACTGGGATTTTATTCCAGAGTGAAGGGAGCCTCTGGGTTATGAATCTGTCCCTCCAGCATGTCCTATTTATTTCAGTGCTGAGGTTCAAGTCTCTCGAGCACATAGCTCGATGGGATTTGGATTTTCTGAGGTGCAGCATGTCCATTAATTCCGGGTTGGACATGGCTTTATACGTCAGGCACAGATCGCCTCTGAACAGGCGGTATGCCACTGAGTAGAGCTGGAGTTTCTTTAACCGGGCAGCATATGGCATCTGTTTGAGCCCTTTGATCCTCTTGGTGAGGTACTTTTGGGGTCTTTCCAGTTGCTGCAGGTGTCTGGTAAGGTACATCCCAAAGGGGCATTGTACTCAATTATGGGCCTGATGAGGGATGAGTAAAGAGGCACGATGACCTCCCTGATCTAGATGTGAATCCCTTCATGATTAGGTGGGCTATATAAAATGTTTTTCTAACCACTTTGGCCACGTGGTTGTCAAATGAGAGATTGCTATCAACGTGGGTCCCCAGGTCCCTAATTACTTCTTCTGTACTTAATGGATTACCACCTATGTGGTAATTTGTGGGCACTTTGTTTTTGCCAAAGGGGATGACTATACACTTTTGGCATTTAGCTTGAGGCCATGGCTCTGGCACCAGTTGTCTGTTTCTATGAGGCCCTTTTGGAGGATGCTTGTGTCGGCTGGAGAGTCGATTATGGCACCCAGTTTGCAGTCATCTGCGAACTTGGTCAGCCACAGTCCTTCCGTGTTGGCCTGTACCTCCGAGAAATATATACTGAACAAGAGAGGTCCCAGGACTGAGCCTTGTGGGACACCACTTGTAACTGGTTTGGAGTCTGACATGACTCCAGCAATTCTAACCATGTGGGTTCTGTCCTTGAGCCAGTTTGCAATCCATCTAGTGACATAGGGGTTTATATTTAAGCTGGTGAGCTTATCTATAATGCCCGAGTGGGGTATTGTATCGAAGGCTTTTGCGAGGTCCAGGTAGGCTGTGTGGACCACCTTCCCCTCGTCAATGGCCTTGGTGACTGTTTCAAAGAAATCAACCAGGTTTAAGAGGCAGGATCTGCCCTTAACAAAGCCGAACTGGGTAGGATCCAGTGTTTGTAGGTCCCCAATATCTTTTTTTATGAGATCTATGATGATCCTTTCCATAGCTTTGCAGACCAAGCTAGTCAGGCTTATGGGGCAATAGTTTCCAGGATCCGTTGAGGCACCACCTTTATGGAGAGGGACCACTGTTGCTGTACGCCACTCTTTGGGCACATATCCTATAGTAAGGCTGAGATTGAACAGTAGTTTTATGTCTGGGTTTAGCTCTTATTGGAGTTCATGTAGGACGCAGCCTGGGACACCATCTGGTCCCATTGATGCTGTGTTTTTTGCTTTGGAGAGGGCGGCTCTTACCTGAGCATCTGAGATGTCAGGGGGGCAGCACTCTGCTGGGATAGATATTTGCCCTTTTGGTGGGGAGGGGGGGAGAAGTTTGCGCTGAACCGGTCAGCTAGGATGTTGGCAATGTCTGTGGGTTTGGTGTATTTTTTGTCATTTTGGACTAATTCTGAGCATATCTGGGAATTACCACCCAGGTTCCTAACATAACTAAAGAAAGCCTTGTGATTATCCTTAGTGTCCTGTGCAATTTTTCTCTCGAAACTGGCCTTAGACAATTTTATGTGTGCCCGTAGTTTTTTGCTAATACTGATCAGTGATGCCTTCCCTTTTTGGGATTTTGCTCTATCATTTAGTAGCTTCCTCCTTCTATTGTATAGTTTGTTTATGGCTGGGGTCCACCAGACAGGACGTCTGCCTTTGGAATATTGGGTCTTGGTTTTATTTGGGATCGCATGATCCATGCATTCCTGAAGGTGTTCATAGAATGCGTTTATAAAGGATTCTGCGGTCTGGGCTGTATTTTCCACAGGCCCAGGGGCTTTGAAGGATTCCACCTCAGTTTTGAGGAGTGTGAAATTTGCTTTAGTGAAGTTTTTCACTGTGGTTTTCTGGGCAGGGGGTGGGGTTGGGATGTGAATATCCAGTGAGATTAGTTTATGGTCTGATCTTACCAGTGAGGGATACACTTCTGGTCTGGAGCATAGAGTCCCCATGTTGGTGATGATCAGGTCCAGTATGTTTTCCTCTCTTGTGGGAGTGGTAACATGTTGTTCCATAGCATTTGAGTTTATAAATTCTAGGAACCTTTGGGCTAGGGTATTGGAGCTAGAGTAATGCTCCCAGTCTATGTTTGGGTAGTTGAAGTCGCCCAATACAATGGTGTTCGGAGAGACCTTCATATTTTCCAGTGTTCTCAGGAAGGCCGAGTGGGGTTCCTGAGTTTGGGAGGGTGGTCTGTAGCAGGCTATAAACTGGAAGGCAGTTTTACCCACTGTTAGTTGCACATGGATAGTCTCTGATGCTTCGTGCTTTGCCACCAACCTGGAGGTGTGGGTATCTTTGATGAATATCGATACTCCCCCTCCTTTTGTGGTTCGGTCCAAGTTTTGGGGCGAAAAGCATGGTATGAGGTATAACCTGGTAGTGCTGGGGTGCTCTCGGGAGCCCTGAACCAGGTTTCTGTTACTGCACAGATATCGATGTTCTCCATGCTAAGGAGAGTTTCGAGTGCGTGCATCTTGAGGTTTAGACTTCTGGCGTTGAGTAGCATTACTCTTAGTTTCTTATCCCTTGTGATACCTATGGAGGTGGGTTTGTCTTTTGAGCCTTGCCTAAAAAGGCACTATGGGGTAGCAAGAGCCTTTGCCAATATCCAAAGCCCAGGGGTGACAGGTGCAAGCCGTCCCTAGCGAAGCATCGTGGCTTGTCGAGCATATCATCCCAAGCTGACAGGCATTGGATCCCCTTTGAATGACACCAGTACTTAAGCCAATTGTTGAAATTGATGATTTTGTCTTCATATTGTGGCATCATTCTTGGTGAGGGTAAGATGCTACTCAAGGTCAGGGTCATACCGGCCTGGGCTACATGCTCAGAGAGCTCCTTTATGTCTCTTTTCATGTAGTCCAGGGAGGTACGTCTCAGGTCATTCACACCAGCATGGACAATGACTGAGTCATATTTGTACTTGCCTTGGAGTGACCTGAGTGCTTGTGTTATGTGGCGGATCCTAGCGCCCGACAGGCTGCTCACCGTGACCCTCTCCTTGTTCAGCCTGGTGAGCGGGACGTCACTTGTCACTTGTAACACTATTGCTAGACTCAGGGATATTTTTGCTAGTGAGCAAACAGAGGTTCCCAGAGTAAATGGGCAGATTTTATGGTCTATTATAGGATGAGATTCCTAATTCTGCACGTGTGTGTCTCATTTTGCCAGCTCTAGAAGATGCTTTAAAAGCTGCCTGCAAGTCTCCTGACTCACTGGCTGTGGTTCCAAAGAAAGCTGATTAGTATAGGGTCTCTCTCTATATTATAATTGTCTTTATTCTCGTCAGCTGATCTTGCTATAATAACTCCAGCAGCAACTACTAACAAAAAAGCCTTTGCCTTCCTCTAACCCCATACCATCTGATATGGAGGGCATGCGGGTAGACAAACAAGCTAAGAGACTGCTTCTACTCTATTAGAGTTTAGGTTCATGAGTTAACAGGACCGTATATGGAAGTTAATGCTAAAACGTGCATACAAAAACAAACATCTTTCTTCCTCTTCGGAAGGAATTCCTGGCTGTCCATCATTTACTCAGTCCTTGATGCAGGCCTTCATGACCCTTAGACCCTCAGCCTCCTCACCCTCCACTATCACAGTGCTTAATTCTAGGCCTGCTTCAGCTATCACTGTTCTCCCTTCCACTCCTCAGGAAGAAGAAGATGTTTTCTCATCGTCATCAGATGAGTCTATTACTCATCTCAAATAGCCTCTCCTCTAGAATACTATTCCCCAGATGAGGAATCCATAGAAGGGGACTCTCCTCCAGAAGATAGCACTTCTGGAGAGACCATTACTAAAATGAAAGAATATTTCAAATGGGATACTTCCCAAATGACCAAAACTCAAAAAAGATACTTTGAGCTGCTGCAACTTAAATCTCCCTCTCCATCTGCCACCCCCTCAGTTATACCTGCATACCAAGACACATTTGCTTCTACATCTAAAAATCCAGAATCTCAACCACTTGCTCCTAAGAGACAATATCATTTCTATAAGGTGCCTGATGACTACAAATTTCTGGTGAAACCCCCCTTGGACCCTGCAGTCATAGCTGTGGCCAGTGACAACCAGTCAAGACTGATCTCATCCTAGTCTCTTCTGCCTACTGACAAGGATAGCAAGAACATGGACAGGCTAGGTAAGAAGGTCTATACCTCTTCCACCCTAACCTTCAGAGCCATTAATTACCAAACCCATATGATTAAGTATGCCCTGGACTTGGTATCCAAAGCATCTACACTTCTATCCTCCCTGCCTTGACTCTCTCATCAAGACAGAAAAAGCATCAAAGCTGACCCTGGCATCCTAAGTAGCTAGACATTCCATTAGATGCAGTTATGATGTAGCAGAGGCCTCTGTGACATTTGCTGCTTTTGCATCTGTGCTTTACAGATATTCATGGCTCCGGCTACAACCATTGCCTGAAGATTTTAAATCTAAAATTCTGGAAACTCCATTAGATAAAAACCTCCTATTTGGCAAATAGTCTGCTGAACTGTTTAAGAACCTTCAGGAGAAGAGCAAGGAGTTACAAGACATTAAGCACCTCCTAGTGTCTCCTGTTCCAAAATACTACAGAAATTATCCAGCTAAGACTACCTATGTCTGCAGAACCCCTTCTACTGCTACTCCTTCATCCAGACATAGGAAAAGTAACAGGAGGTAACCCTCTTCCCTTCGATGCCCGTCCCTTCTCAGTCTACCCACAGACAGCTCTTTCAGGACAGAAATGGCACCAACAATGCATGACTGCCTTGTCCATGTCCCACACTGCCTGCCCCTCTGGAGAACTATCACCTCAGACCGCTGGATCCTGGCAATAGTAGAAAGGGGATATTTTCTGTCTTGGAAAGAAAAGCTCACACCACGTGGCATCCCTTAACTCCAAAAAAATCAACTACACCTTATCCCTCACATTATACAGGATCTAGTGGCTCATGGAACAATAGAACCTGTCCTCTCAGGACAAGAAGGAAAAGGTTTCTACTCCAGACTATTCCTGGTACCGAAAAAGGATGGACCATAGAGGCCAATCCTGGACTTGTCTTTTCTAAACCTTTTCCTAAAAGTCCCTTTCTTCAGAATGCTATCCCTTCAGACCCTCCTTCTGCTATTGCCACCCCAATCATTCAAGGCCACTCTAGACCTAAAGGAGGCCTACCTCCATACCCCTATACAGCCCACTCACAGAAAGTACTTACATTTTGCTGGGCCCTGTTCTCACTTTCAATTTACTGCATTGTCCTTTGGTTTGTCCACTGCACCCAGGGTCTTCACCAAATGCCTGTCTCTCGCCATAGCCTACTACAGGACCAAGGGCATTCATATCTATCCCTACCTAAATGACATACTCATTCTGGCAGAGAAAGAAAGCACCCTAAAAAGACATCTTCAGTTTCCCATGTCTCCACTACAAGGGTTGGGATTCACCCTCAACCACCCCAAATCTTCCCTTGTACCACAGCAGGACAGAATCTTCCTGGGTTGCAGGATCCAGACAGTCTTGATGAAGGCATTCCTCCCTCCAGACAAGGAGCTTTCTCCAATAGACCACTTCCAGGATCTTCTCTGGGCCCACTAACTGTCAGCAAGATAATTCATGCGACTTCTGGGTCTTATGGCAGCCACTATTCCCATACTTCCACTAGCCAGGATACACATGAGGAAGCTACAATGGTATCTGAAGAATTATGGTCCCAACACAGCCACCCTTTAGACTTCCAGATCCCCTTCTTACCCTGCCTCAAGTCAGAACTACAGTGGTGGATTCAACAGGTCCAAATGAACCCAGGCCTTCCTCTACTACCACCTACACCAATTCAACATATGCACAAAGATGCTTCAGATCTGGGCTGGTGGGTTACCATTAAGGGCCTCAAGGTGCAAGAATGCTGGCAGGCACACCTCCTGAAAAAACACATCAACGTAAGGGAGATGACTGCAGTTCATCTAGCCCTAAAAGCCTTCCTCCCTCTAATACAGCCAGGTCTCCTCCAAATCTTCACAGACAACACCACAGTCATCGGGTACATCAACAAATGGGGGGTGGCAAGTCTTACCTCCTCTGTAGGCTAGCAATGCAGATTTGGGACCTAGCCTCACAAAACAAGTCATCTCTGCAGGCGGTCTACATCCCATTACAGGATAACCACCAAGCAGATGCTCTCAGCAGATCATTCTCTCTGCATCGAGTGGATGTTGCACAGAGAAGTTTTTTTAGACATTGTGCACCAGTGGAGCACACCTCAAATAGACTTATTTGCCTCCCCCCAGAACAAACAACTGAGAAAATTCTGTACAAAGAACTGCTCATGCCTTTAATCTCATTCAAAAAGTCCTCCTGAAAATCAGGAAGGACAATCCAAAAATCTTGCTGGTGACTCCCTATTGGCCAAGGCAGTATTCGTTCCCCCTTCTACTATCCCTCGCCATGGGCAATCACCATAAGTTACCCCACAAGGTGGATCAACTCACACAGCAGAAGGGAACTCTCATCCACCCTCCTGTGGAGATGGTAAGTCTAACAGTCTGAGTGATAAACTTTCCCTTCAGACACCACTACTCTGACAACGTGCTTTCTGCCCTGAGGGAGACCAGGAAACCTAACACAAGGAGATCCACGTTTCTAAAATGGGAAAGATTCTCCAAATGCTATCTCCAAAGGCTTAGGGATCCCTTTCTAGTAGATGTACCTCTTGTCCTAGCATATGTATGTGAGCTTATCAAGACAGGCCTTTCATACTCATCAGTGAAAGTGCACCTCTCTGCTATCTCTGCCTGCTTACCCTTAGACCCTCCTTTACTCTCCAGGCTAGATGTTAAATTGTTCCTAAAGGTAGTCCTGCATATCAGACCACTGAGGAAGCCTATTTCACCGCCTTGGGACCTAAACTTTATCTTGGAAAAATTCACACTGCCCCCATTTGAGCCAGCTAGTTCTGCATCGCTACAAATGTGCACATGAAAACCAGTCACTTCACCAGAAGGGTGTCAGAGTTGCAGGCTCTCATGGCATCATGGCATGCCTCCCCTACCCTATCTTCTACAAAGATAGGGTAACCCTCTGCACCAAACCTTCTTTCATGCCCATAGTGGTCAACAAGCTATCATTAAACCAGTCCATTCACCTACCCACCTTCTTTCCCTCTCCGACCAATGACAGTGAGAGAATTCTACATTTCCTGGATGTTCACAGGCAATTAAGATTTTACTTGGACAAAATCAAGACCATTAGAAAATCTAATCAGCTCTTTGTATCCTTTCACCCACGGGGCCCTGGGCAAGACAGTCTCCAAGCAAACTGTCTCCTGTTGGATCAGGAAAGCTATTTGCTTCTTCTATTCCTACCATGGCAAAGATTTACTTCAGGGGGTAAGAGCGCACTCTACCAGGGCTGTAGCATCCTACAAGGCCTTCTTCAGGGGCCTAGACCCAGTCTCCATCCTGGAGGCAGCCACCTGGTCCACTATACACACATTTACCATAGCAGGTTTTGCTACAGCAATCCTGCAGGGATTTCTGGAATCTGCCTTTACCTCTACCCTTCACACTTCCTAAGCTGTGGTACTCTTCCACAGTAAGAATACTGCAACATGAGAATAGAAGGTTACAGAATAGTTGTGTAAAATCTTACCATAACCATAGATGTCCTTCTCTTCCATGTTGCAGTATTCTTTCCCTCCCACCATCCCCCTGCATTCCTTTCACCTGTCTATGGGGCACCGCCTAGATTATGGTCTCACTGGGCAGTCTATGGCATTTCAACAGTCTGGAGGACATCACTTGGCTCTACCTAGTCCACTATCCGACTGGGCAGTTCTGAGGTCTGTACGTGTAGACGTCATATTTAAGGCCCCTGATTTATGGCCCTGCATGTGACGTCCCATGTACCAACACCAACCAGGCGTAAGCTTTTGTATAGGAGCCGACGTTTAGGTCACCTGAGGAGGAGAATTCTGCCGTAAGAGTACTGCAACATGGAAGAGAATGACATCTGTGGTTATAGTAAGATTATACACAACTATTCTTTCCCAATCACCTCTTTCTTCCCCTTCACACCTCCAACACTTACTGTCTGCCTGAGGAAAAATTCTCTGGAGTCTACTTGTGTTATAAAATTTTCTATGTAAACATTTCCAGGCAAAAATCCTAAATCTTCTAGATTTTGTTGCATATTTGGAGGACGTACATGTATCCTCCCATTGTTTATTTGTGAATTGCTTATCCAATATCTCTTCCCAATCCTTTCTAACCTCTTCTAATTGATTCCTATAGTTGTCATGTGATGCTTTGTGCTCTACTAATTATTCCTTTTTTAGCTCATTACATCCAAGTGACGCCTCCAGATGCATCTGCAGTTGACTCCTACTGATGCCTCTAGGCATCAAATGCTGCTTATTCATATATGCATCAGTAATTCCAAAACCAAGATGTTATGTAGTCCTATCTCACCTCCATTATTACGTGTGGGTTCGGAGTTGATCCTTGGCTCCGACTCGGCCGCTTAGAAAGCCTGAAAACTTTTGATTGGCTCGTGGCTAATAGGTATCCCATGGTGCATGCGCACATTCCCCAGATCTCGTTTGCCGCGTCTTCAGTCAGAAACTTCTTTTGGTTGGCCATGGCCAAGTGATTTAGTTCTTTATTATTCCTACTTGTTAGGAGTTTTTGGCTTCATGTGAAGTGTTATTTTGATTGCTGATAGCTTTATTGTGATACCGATTTGTGTCTATTAACCGGATTTGACTTATTACTGCTTATAAAATTCTTGGGCCTGTTGGCCTTTTTGTGTGTGGTTCCCGTGAGTGTGTGCTTTTAGACTAGACCGTTTATCTTAGAGGTGCTAGTTTGTTCCCTTTTTTCTTTGCACTAGGTTCGTTTAAGTTAGAGAACCTAGTAAAACCACTTTTTATTTTTTGTTGGGAGTGTTGGGGCTAGATCCGTTTAAGTTCGAGGATCTAGTTTCTCTCTTGTGTGAGTGTATTGTTTTTTTCTCTACTGCCATTAAGTCCAAAGAACGTAAAGAGCATAAACAGTCAGGATTTAAAAAGTGTACTAAATGCTTGCAAAAAATGTCCATCACTGATGGACAACAGCGTCTGTGTGTACTGTTTAGGGGCCATTCATCTTCAAGAAACTTATCTTTTTTGTCATTCCTTTAGCCCTAGAGTGCTCCAGGAACGGAAGAATAAGCTGATCCTAAAAGGCATGTTAAAAACTTCCTTCGAGGAAGACCTAGCCAGTTCTTCCTCCTCTGCTAGATCGCAGTCTTCTAGAAAAGATAAGGGCAAAACCTCTAAAAGGCCTTCTCCAGCCTCAACTTCTGTCTCTGAACCTCCACAGAAGTTACCAAAATCGGAGCTGGCCTCTGCCTGTTCGGCTCCACTGTCTTCGGAGCCAATTGAGATTCTGGACACGGACCTTGCAGTATGGGCACCAAGTGCTTCGGTGCTGATCACTAGCAGTCCTCTTCGGAGCTGGTCTACAGACATTCCACCGTCTCCCCTACTCTAAAATCGCCTATATTGCAGAGAGCGAGGTCTCCCACACTATCCTCCAGGAGATTATCTGAAGAAGACATCGAGAGTGTTGCTCAGACTCCTTAAGTCGTCGGCCTTGCCAAAATTTTTATCAGCTCCGACCATTTCTGACCCAGAGCCGACTCCTGCTACTGATCCTGATCTTTTTCCTCCTGCAACCCAGATTGGGCCTTTGGAGCTGATGCTGTCAGTACCGACTATAGTGGTGTCCTCGGCTCCAGCACCCCATGTGGTTGTCTCGGAACCGAGCTCCGCTCTGACACTATCGGCGCCGTCCGAAGTGTCTAGGGTCCGAAGCTCTTCGGTCGGGCCCAAGGGTGACACTTGGAACCGAACCTCTTCGATGCCGAGTCTTCCTCTTGGTGTGTCGGCCCGAGTGAGCTCGGACCCTACTTCGTTCTCAGAGCCAATTCCTTTGGAGCCATTGGCACCTACGCTCTCTTCGGAGCCGGAGGAATCGGTCTTCGTGAGGATGAGGAGCATGTTGGATAGTTCATCCGTACCACATAGGAGTACCGATGCTATACTCCCTCAAGTGCCAACTACGATCTCAGCATCCTCTCTCCCCCGGGATGGTAGAGACTCACAGCCTCAGGACCCCCATTTGTGTGGTCCTCGATCTTTTGAGACCTCCCCAGAAGACCCCGCTGAGGAGCCCCCTCAGAAGAGATCATGTAAGAGGAAGCATGTAGACTCCCCTGATGAGTCTGTCACATCTGACACTGACCTCGATGAGTCGGAGGGGTCCCCTAAGTCGTCCTTTGAAGATGTCTCCTTTGCAGACATCTTGGAGATCCTCCGGCAGAGAGGCAGCTGGCCCACTGTTACCCCATCCAATGAGGAGTCAGTGTACCTGAAGGCTTTTGGGTCTCAACCCTCAGCTTCATGGGTGTCTCCTCCATTTGACGAATTACTGGATCCTGTGAGTCAGAAAGCATGGCAGACTCTTGATGCCGTGGAACCGGTCCCCAGGAGGCCAAATGAATTTCTTTCCACCCCTAAAGACAAAGAGTTTTTATCCAAGGGTTTACCTGTTGATGCCATGGTGGTGGCGGCCACTAAGAAGGCGCTAGCAGAGACTTCTTCTATCCATCCACCTAATAAGGAATCCCAAATGATGGATAGGTACGGGAAGCGTATCTTCTCTTCAGCAGCTTTTACACTCCGATCGCTGAACTATTAGATTTTACAAGACTTAGAGAGATCTCCTAAAGGAGTTAGGAGATGCTCTTCAGGGTACCTCTACTGAAGCAGTCCCATTTACAGTATCTGCTCAGTTGGCTAGTCTCACAACTATTGTTAACTCCTCCATGCGGCTGAGCTCATACGCAGCAGATGGTGCGAGTAGGGCTGCAGGTTCAGGAGTCTCCTTAAGGAGACATTCCTGGATGCGTCTATGCAACTTTGCTGAGCCTTTCAATTCTACATTCACCAATGCTTCCGTGGATGGATCCTCTCTTTTTGGACCCAAGGTGAAAGATACCTTCACCAGGTGTGAGCAGGAAGGAAAGACTCTGCCGTGGGAGTCCGTTTTACCATTCCTTCTAGACCTTACCCTAAAGGTCAGAAGAGCGGCAAAATGTGGTTTAAGAAATCACAGAGACCTTTCCAGGACACACAGGGTGATTCCTCCTTCAGAGGCAGGGGAGGAGGACATAATGGTAGATGTCACCCTAGAGGCAGGGGAGGCCCACAAAGTCAGGGAGGTCACGATTCCTTTCGTGACTGTCCCTATTAGCATTCCTGATGTGGAACCCGACTGTGCATCTCTGGAGCCGGTCAGGGGTCACCTGTCCTTGTACCCAGAAGCCTGGCTAAATCTCACTCGAGACAAGTGGTACAAGACATTATCACCAGAGGTTACTCTATGCCCTTTTCCCTTCCACCACGCCCTCCCAAAAGGATCCCAGACGTACCACCCAATCACAGGGATCAAGCGGCTATAGAGATAGAAAAGCTGCTATTAAAAAAGAGTCATCCAAAAGGTCCCAACAGACCAGACAGGATTCGGAACATACTCCAGGTTCTTTTTAGTTCCAAAAAGAACAGGGGACTGGAGACCCATCCTAGACGTCAGCAGGCTAAACGAGTATGTAAAGAAGTCCAAGTTCCGAATGGTCACTCTACAATCCATACTCCCCCTCTCCCTCTGTTAGGGAGAGACAGCTAGATGTGCTCAATAGATCTCCAGGATGCCTACTACCACATAATGATGGACAAAGCATCAAGGAGCTACCTATGATTCCGGCTGGGAGCCAATCATTACCGGTTTTGGGCGCTGCCCTTTGGTCTCACCACAGCCCCTCGGGTGTTCACCAAGTGCATGGCAGTAGTCACAGCTCATTTGAGGCATCAGGGAGTCCAAGTCTTTCCATACCTGGATGATTAGCTCCTGACCGCCACCACCATGCATCTTGTAGTTCAAGCGAGAGATTCCACAATCAAACTCTGTTCCCAGTTGGGAATCTCGATAAACTGGAAAAAATCCTCTACTTTGTCCAGTCAGTCTATAACTTTTATAGGAGCAAACATAGACACGGTCGATATGACAGCCAGACTACTTAGACAGAATACAGAATCTTGTGCAACAAATTTACAGGATACTTCCCCTTTGAAGAGTCAAAGCGAAGGTGGTGTTGCAGCGTCTGTGAACTATGGCGTCAACCATAACCTTGATACCTTTAGCAAGACTACATATGAGAATACTCCAGTGGCTCCTGTCATCCCAGTGGTCGTTTCAGCAGTTGCCTCTACATCATCAGATTCTGATTACAGATTCTTGCAAAAAGAACCTACACTGGTGGATTCAACCAAGTCATCTTACCACAGGGACTCCCTTTGTACCACACCAACCCGTTGCCACTGTGACCATGGATGCCTGTCAGATAGGGTGGGGGGGCATTATCTTGGCAGGACTGTCCAAGGCACATGGCAAGAGCAGGAGGCCCATTTGCATATCAATGTCCTAGAGATAAGAGCCTTGCTTCTAGTGTTGCAAGCACTTCACGACTTTCTCCCTGTAGGGACGATAGCTATCCAGACCGACAACATGTCGGTGGTCTGGTATCTAAACAAACGGGGGGACCAGATCATACCCCTTATGCCGAGAGGACCTGCGAGTTTGGAATTAGGCGATTTCTTCCCACCGCTTTCTCATTGCAATGCGTATCCCGGGGACTTCCAATGTGATAGTGGACAAGCTAAGCAGGGCTATATTGTTACCTCACGAATGGTCCTTGAACCAGAAAATAGCCAGTATGATCTTCTACAAGTGGGGTCAACCCTGCTGCGACCTCTTTGCCAGCCCCATCAACACCAAATGCAGCACCTTTTTCTCTCTCATCCCCCCTCCAGGAGAGTCTCCGAGAGATGCACTAGTCCACGATTGGCCCCCGGGACTCCTTTATGCTTTTCCTCCTTTTCCACTCATCCCCAAGGTCATACAGAAAGCAATGCTGTTGGGAAGCAAAATGATCCTCATCACTCCTTACTGGCCTCGTCAGGTTTGGTTCTCTTTTCTCGAGCCTCACCTGTTAGACTACCCATGGATTCTGGACCCAGTGCCAGACCTCCTGACACACGTCAGGTTCTCTTCGCCCCAGTCTCCACACACTCAAACTGACAGCATGACTGCTCCAGTTCCATCACTAGTCAGGCTTCATGATCTGTCTCCAGCTGTAACTCATATTATTACCTCTTCTCACAAGCCTTCAACTAGAAAATTATATCACAGTAAATGGAAGAGATTTTCTATATGGGCACACAAGAGAGAAATTGATCCATTTACAGCTCCCATTACTATTGTTCTAGAGTTTCTTTCAGAACTCTTTCACCAGGGTTCAGCGGCTGCTGCACTCCAAGTTCAGCTAGCAGCAATATCTAATTTTCATGTGGGGATTAATGATTCCAGTCTTATGTCTCACAAACTGTGCAAATCTTTTCTTAGGGTTTCCATGATGTTAAGACCTCCTGTGCAAGACCCCATTCCTCCTTGGGACCTGAATCTAGTCTTGTCTAGACTTACTCTGCCACCTTTTGAACCAGCCCATAGTTGTCAGTTGAAATTTCTGTCTTGGAAGACTCTTTTTCTGGTAGCATTAACCTCAGCCAGATGAGTTTCTGAATTACAGGTCCTGTCTGTTGAACCTCCATATTTAATTTTTCACAAAGACAGGGTCTCTCTCCGAACCAACCCTTTTTATTCCTAAAGTCTGTTCACAATTTCACTTAAACCAAACAGTTGAATTGTCAGTATTCTTCCCTAATCACTTCAATAAAGCAGAGTATACATTCCACCAATTGGATGTGCATAGGCAACTGTGTTTCTATATCCACAGGACCAAAGGATTTAGAAAATCAGAACAGCTGTTCATTTCTTTTGCTGAGGCGAAAATGAGCTTGCCAGTTTTGAAGGTTACACTATCGAACTGGATCTCTAGTTGTATTTCCTTTATTTACAGTTCTCAGGGAAAGGAGTTACCCTTTAAAGTTAAAGTGCATTCCACCAGGTCCTTTTCTACTTCTGCTGCTTTCCAAGCCAGGACACCTATTGATATATGTGCAGCAGCAACATGGGCTACCCCTCATACCTTCATTTCCCATTATATATTGGATTTAACTTCCAGGGGTAGAGCCTCGTTTGGTTCCACGGTACTCAGGAGTATTTTCCAGTGAGCCACCCATTCAAGATGCTAGGGAAGCTGTCCCACATGTGATAATGGAGGCGAGATAGGACTACATAACATAAAGAAGTTATGTACTCACCATAACTTTCCATGTATGTAGTCCATCTCGCTGAACATTATTACGAACCCACCCACCAGCCTCCTTCCTGGAGGATGTGGATACAGTTTTTCCTTTTCTACAGTGGTTTATACCACAAGGGCACTTTTTATTACAGTTTATTATTCCGGACCTTTGTCTTTTTTCCTATCTTATCCTGATAGACTAGTAGCAAACAAGATCTGGGGAATGTGCGCATGCACCATGGGATACCTATTAGCCACGAGCCAATCATAAGTTTTCAGGCTTTCTAAGTGGCCGAGTCAGAGCCGAGGATCGGCTCCGAACCCACACGTAACCATGTTCAGCGAGATGGACTACATACATGGAACATTATGGTGAGTACATAACTTCTTTTTATGCACAAGGTTTTAAAATATTTTATCTTAAAGCTTAACACAGTGGCAAACTCAACTGCATTAACATTTGACCTCTGTCTAGTGCAGATAAATAGATATTAACTGTTATGATATTAATTTATATAGATATGCTTTTCACATTTTTCTAAATATCTCAACCAAGTAACGCAGACAGAACTCCTTAGCCTCACATGAAAGCTCTCAGCTAGATGAATAAAATGCTGCTGACAGTATGTGTTCAACTTGAATGGTTGCTGAGATATTGTAAGTTGTTTACAAAATATTACAAATGTAATAGTTACTGGGTTTACTGTGACTTATAAGACCTAGACCGTAAAGAATACTACCACTATAAAAATAGTTTATGCTGAAAAGTTTACCATTTATACTTCTTTAGTAACCTCAATGGATTCAGAGATATGAACATTTGAAATGTGAGGACATAATTTGATTGCGTCAAAAGGCTTAGGCTCTGCCCATTGGAAGTTACAGTGCAAACTTCCTGAGCTCCATTGGAGTGAATGAGTTAATGGCAGCTTCTGTTCTACATTCTGTTAAAAACTCCAGTGCTGGTCTTTCATTTAGGACCTCCCTATTTCTTTCTCTTTGCCTATACTCTCGATATCGCTTCCTGATAGGAAAGGCAGTCTCTAACCTGAAGTCCAAATACATTCTTGATGTCCTTCCATTCTATCATCTTTCCTTCACGAGTTATTTGCTCCCAATACCTTGGATGTTCATTGTGTTTCACTGTTGCAGTCATTACAGTTGGGTTATCCTGCTGGCAGGCTGCCCGCAGTCCTGAATTCCAAAGTCCTGGTCCGGCGTCTCCTCCCTGACATCAGTGCGCCAGGGGTATAAAAGATGCAGCCGACGCCATTTTATCCAGTCTTTCTTGCCGCGTGGTGCCCGAATCAAAAGCAGTTCACAAGTGCTGGTCAGCCGACTTCTGAGATTTTCAAGTTCGAATTTCAGATCCGAAGTCTTCATTAAAGCTAAGTACCCCGTTGGGGAAACTTTTTTCTTGCTCCAGACCGATGTCAGAAAAAGTTAATTGTATTTCTTGTGGGAAGCAAATACCTCATAAGGATTTTTATTCTTACTGTATTCCATGCCTAGGCCCTGACCACGACATTGCTAGTTGTTGGTTTTGTGCTAGATTTAACCAACGCACTATTAAGCGTCGGTACGATTTTGCATTTCATTATTTTGGCAGAAGATTTAATTATATAATGCCGTCGGAACAGCAGACTACCGGAATTTATAAAAAGCGCAAAGACAAAGAAAAGGACAGGCATCCGAGATCCAAAACAGACGACGAGGCTTCGGCTAGGCCAGTCGTCGGTTCTCAGTGATGCACTTTCGCAGCCCCTGATGCCCGCTACCTCAGAGCCACAGGCCTCTTCTGACTCCCACGTGGAGCCGACTAGGCCGGTGGAAACTCAAGGTATTGGACCCTCGGAAATTCTTCCCTGAGATGGGTCCGGAGCCGCTAAGCAGGCATCGGCTTCTGAGAGTGTATTCAGGCCTACACAGTTATATGTGAAAACTTCAGCTTCAAAGGCAAAGACTAAAGCACCTCTAAAGACAAAGAAACAAGTACAACATTCCCCTGGACAGGCCTCCATGCCTAAAAACAGATGCTTAAAATGGCTGAAGACCTTATTACTTTGATCAGGGGTTTCCATCCCCCTCCTGATAAGAGACCTAGGCAAGAGGCAGAATATGAATCTTCAGATCAGGTTTCCATTTCCTCTGATTCCTCTTCTGAACAGGGATACTCTCTTCCTCCCTATGAGGATTCTGATGCTGAAGAATCTATCCCTTCAGCCTCTCCTCCTGAGGATTATTCTTTTGGGAAGACCCTGCATACTATGAGGGAGCATTTCCATTGGGAGAGCCAAGATTACTCAGAATCCAAGAAAAGGCTCAGAGATTTTCTGTTACTACCTCAGCACATGCCCCTTGCTATTCCTCCTGTTTTAAACATTGTAGATGATTTATTTATAGAGTCCAGTCTCACTCCAGACTACCACTAGCTCCTGTTAAGCCAGACAGATACTACAGGGTTCCTGACTCGCACATAAATTTCTTTACAAAAACCCTGCTGCTGACCCAGAAACTATATCTCAGGGTCCCAAAGGGGTCAAGGCGTCCACTGCAAAAACCCTATCCCCTCTGATAGGGATTCAAGGGGCCTGGACAGATGGGGAAAAAGATTTACACTTCTGCTACCTTGGCTGTAAGGGCCTTAAATTGTCTGTTTCATATGCTTAAATATCAGCAATATCTTATGTCACTACTTAAACAGAAAATGTTGACAAATTCTGAATGTGCAGAAAACAAAGAAATGCAGGATTTATTGCATGCAGCTGAACAAGTGGGAAAGCATACTTTGCAATGTGGTTTTGATTTTCTGGAGGCCTCCTGCAGGGCCGCTGTTATGGGTTCTGTCATTAGGAGGCATGCTTGGTTAAAGGAACAGAATCTGCCTGATCATGTTAAAGCAAAATTATTAGATGCTCTATTACAGCATGATACCTTGGTTGGAGTTAAAGCAGAAGAGGTGTTGAAGAAAATGGAGGACAAAGCTAAATCTATGCAAACAGTCAAGGATTTCTTACAGGTAGAACCTCCTAGATTTAGCAGGAACTGGCCTGCAAAGAATTGGTCCTTTCCAGTGTCAGACAGGTCACAAAGTGGCAGATACAGATGCCCCAGAGGCAAATCCCAGCCCCAGGGCTCATACAGGTCTAAACAATGGGGTGCTTCTACCTCCAAAAGTGAAGAAGATAAATCACAGCCATACAGGAAACAGTCTCAATGACTTCCCCCTGCCATCACCAAGCATTTATCTTCTGGCAGCCCCTTTAGGGGGAAAACTAGCACTTTTTTCACAGAATTGGCACATGATCACCCAGGACAAATGGGTTCTGAATATAGTTTCACAAGGCTACAGGTTCCATTTTCACACCCTGCCAAGGGCAAACAGAATGCCAGACCTGCCACACAATCAATGGGCAGTGGCACAAAAACAAGTTTCATCCCTCATGGGCATGAGGGACATTCAGCAAGTACCACAGCAAGAACAGGGACTAGGATTTTACTCAAGACTGTTCTTGGTGCCCAGAAAGGAAAATGCCTGGAGACCAATACTGGACCTGTCTATTCTAAACACATTTCTGGATATTCCGAAATTCAAAATTTTGACTGCAGCAGCTTCTGCACATGCTAGGCAAGAAGGCATGGCTTGTGACTTTAGACCTAAAAGAGGCATACCTGCATGTCCCAATCAGACATTCATGCAGAAGATACCTCAGATTTATAGCTGTCTCAATGCACTACCTATTCTGTGCACTGCCCTTTGGCTTATCTACTGCACCCATTGTCTTCACAAAATGCCTGGCACCAGTAATTGCATTTTGCAAAAAAGAGGAATACAAATATATCCTTACTTGGACTGCCTTATTCAAGCAGAGAACAAGGACATTCTACTACAGCATCTGACGTTTCTAAAAAGATTACTAACATGTCTAGGGTACACAGTAAATGAAAGGAAATCAAAACTAGTACCCACACAAGAGATAATATTCCTGGGTGCAAGCTTAAATACAACTGCCCAGATGGCTTATCTCACGCCAAAGACAACTGACTACTTATTTCAAAATGTTAGCAACAAAGACCCAGTTATCTGCAAGAAAAATTCTGCAGGCTTTGGGCTTCATGGCATCCTGCATTCTGCTGATTCCATATGCAAGACTGCATATGAGAAACTACAATGGTATCTAAAAAGTGTTTGGACTGAACATTGCCACAGCTTGGAAACAATTACCCTCATTCCCTGCCTACAACAGGAGTTTCGATGGTGGGCAAAGGCCTGTCACCACAACAAGGGACAGCCTTTCACTTTACCCACAGCCAGACAGACATTAACAACAGATGCATCAGATTATGCCTGGGGGGCCCATATGGCAGGAAGATGTATTCAGGGCACATGGCCCACAAACCAAATGCATCTACATATCTATCAAAAAGAGATGCTAGCTGTTCAAAATGTCCTGACAGCCTTCAAGGATCTACTTCATCCAGGACAACTATTGATAAAGACAGACAATACTACAGTCATGTGGTACATAAACAAGTAGGGAGGCACACATTCCTACCCCCTCTGCAGACTAGCCATGACTTTGTGGGACACAGCATTGACTTACCAAGTACATCTGCAAGCACAATACCTGCTAGGAAAGATAAATTCTCTGGCATACGAACTAAGCAGAAACCTAATGGATCCCCACAAGTGGAAATTGGATCCACAAGTCTTCAGCATGATAACAAGGAACTGGGGATGCCCAGACATAGACCTGTTTGCCTCACCTCCCAACTGCCAACTACAGCGATTCTGCACAAGGACTTATCACAAGCAAGCATGGAAAGTGGATGCTCTATATTTCAGCTGGAAAAACTTAACAGTATATGCCTTTCCCCCACTGCCTATCCTCCCCAAGGTACTCCTAAAGGTCAGACAAGAGAAGCCAAAAATTTATACTGATTGCCCCAGACTGGCCCCCCAATCCTAAAGAGCTTGTCTCAATGCCCAGCCTGGACATTGCCTCAAATTCCTCACTTATTGACCCAACAAAACTGTCAGATCCTGCACAGCCAACTCAGGACCTTAAATCTGGCAGCATGGCAGATAATGTAACCATTCAAAACACGCCTCTCTCTAAAGCAGTGATGGATGTTATTTTGGAGGCCTAGCACCAGAAAATCTTATGCAGAAAAATGGAAGAGATTCTGTGCTTGGAACCAGGCACAAGGAATTGACACGATTGTACCAAATATTCGCCAGATTTTGCAATACTTAACTGAGATGCTGGACAAAGGCCTATCTTTTTCATCAATTAAGATTCATGCCTCTGCCATTTCAGCTCACTACAATACAGAACCACCTCTTTTTTCTCATCCATTACTAAGGCAGTACCTCAGAGGGGCCAAAAACATAAGACCTCTGAGGAGAGCACCAATACCTGCATGGGACCTAAATTATGTCTTGGAAAAACTCACACTGCCTCCTTTTGAGCCAGCCTCTACAGCTGATATAAAATTCTTATCCTGGAAAACAGCTCTGCTCCTAGCAATAACCTCTGCAAGACGAGTCTCAGAGTTACAGGCGCTCATGGCTGTGGAACCTTTTATCATTTTCCATCAGGACAGGGTTTCTCTGAGGACAAACCCGACATTTATGCCTAAGGTAGTGTCCAGTGTGGCCCTGAATCAAACAATTCATTTGCCTACCTTTTATCCAAACCCACAGAATAAGGGTGAGAGACTTCTGCATTCTTTGGACATTCACAGGCAGCAACGCTTCTACTTGGACAGAACCAAAGCTTTCAGAAAGACTGAACAACTTCTAGTGGCATATGCTGCAGGATCACAAGGAAAGGCTATTTCAAAGCAGACTTTTTCAAAATGGATAGGCCACTGCATTCATTTCTGCTATTCACAGCATGGCAAATCAGTGCCCATGGGCATTAGGCCACATTCAACCAGAGCAGCAGCCACTTCAGCAGACTTCCTCAAAGGAGTACCAACCAAAGACATCTTAGAGGCTGCAACCTGGAGTTCAGTGCACACTTTTACAAAGCGCCATCACTTACCTTTCTACTCTAAATCCAGAGCAGGCTTTGCCACTGCAGTTCTGCAGGGCCTCATAGCATCTCCTAATCCTATTTAGCCCCAGCCGCCCAACCTTAGCTTTGGGATTCAACCCAATTGTAATGACTGCAACAGTGAAACACGAACATAGTACAGTTGTGTACCTACCATAAATGTAGATGTTCGAGTGTATTCACTGTTGCAGTCCAGGTTACCCACCCACCATCCCCTTTCCTTTGCTGGGGCTTATCTGTACTTCTCTATTTTATACAACCTATGTGGTGTATTTGCTTGTAGATGAAGGTAGAGTTTTACTTTACTGAATGCATGTTTATTAGCATAAATTAGCCTACCCTTTTGGGGGCACCTGACATCTGGGGCAAGAAAAACTGAAGAAAATGGCGTCTGCTGCATCTTTTATACCCCTGGCGCACTGACGTCAGGGAGGAGGTGACAGCAACCAATGCCGGACCAGGACCTTGGAATTCAGGCCGACTGCGGGTAGCCTGCCAGCAGGATAACCCAATTGTAATGACTGCAACAGTGAATACACTCGAACATCTACATTTATGGTAGGTACACAACTATACTTTCCTTTGCCAGTTTTCTTCCAAAAATTCCAGCCCCCTCTTGGCTATTGTCTGTATCCCTAATTGCAGTCATCTCTATCGGCAGAATCTCCTTTCTCCATTCCTGTGTTGGTTTAGTTCTTAGAAAACTTTCTGCTACTTTATGGATATAATATTCTGCATGGTTATTGTTATTCTCCTTAAAGGCCTGCATCCAGTATCCCAGTCTCTCCTTGTTTCTTGAACTTCCCCCATGTTTCATCCTCATTCCCTTCGAATTGTAGTTTTCTGCTTGTGCTATGCATAGTAGTGTTAACTGTGTAGCTCTGAAATACCCCTTCAAATTGGGTAATCTCAATATGCCCTTTTCAACTGGAATAATCAGTTTATCCCACTTGACTCTTGCTATCTTTCCCTCCCAGATAAAGTCGTTTAGCTCTTTATTAATTGCTGACCACAACTTCTCCTCTGGTTGATAAAAATATGCCTGACCTGTCTATAAAGCTAAAGGGACTAAAAGCATTTTAACTGCTTGTATCCTGCTACCCATATCCATATAACAAAGCTTCCATCTTCTCAGTTTTTGTACTGTCTTTTGTTTACTCTCTTCCCACATATCTTTAGCTGCCACATTAGAATCATTTTAATCCATACTCCTAAATATTTAATTGTATCATATCCCCATAAATACAGTTATTCCTGAACTAGTTCATGTGTGGGTACATAATTTACTGCTATTGTCTTTGTTTTAGCTTCATTCATTTTGTATCCTGAAAAGATCTGAAACTGTCGTAAAATGTTCCACAACACTGTAATGTCTTTTTCTGGTTTTGTCAGTTACAAAATAATATCTGCAAATAAAGCCAGCTTTTCTTGACTACCATAACAATTGTATCCTTGAATTTCTGAGTTTCTTATTTTCTTTGCCAGTGATTCTAAATATAATGCAAATAATAAAAGGGAAGGAGGACACCCCTGCCTGGTTCCTCTGCTCAAGCAGAAATTATCAGGGAGGACCTCAACCACTGTAATTTTGGCCTCCGGTCATGCACATATTCTCCTAATCAATGTTATAATTTTTAAAGGAAATGCAAATGCTTCCATTGCCCTGGTCATAAAGTCCCAGCTTACTCTGTCAATGCTTTCTCTGCATCAAGACCCACCAACGACAGGAGACTTAAAAGATGGCTGCACATTGAATAACAGCTTGTTTTCTAGCTATCCTAGTGTGTAAACAGAAACTCAGCCGAGAAGTCCAGTAGACTTGATTGTGTTTAATGGATAAATTTCAGTAACTGGCTAGTAAGTGCACTGCCTGGATGCCATGACAAAGAAATACAGAAGACCTAGATAAAACTCTGCTACAAAAAGTGAGGAAGAAACACTGTGAAAGTTAACTTTAAAGTTTTTTTTCTTAAACAGTACCAATTTTGTGGCATGTGGTTTTCTTTACATGCTATAAAGTTTTTTTCAGTGTAATGGGGATTGTAAACAGGTGCTGCTGTTCTTTTATTTTCCCTTTTCTCTTTCTTCTTAAGTTTTATGTCATGAGGCCACTGCAATGTAAAAAAAAAAAAAAACTGATTAAAAGCATAATAAAAGAAAAAATAATGTCCTTTTCCTTATTCTTGCATGGGGGAATGACTGGATTAAAGACCTTAGACTGATTTAGTAACAAGTTTTAAGAAAGCAAGTAAATCGGTTCATAGGTGTTTACTAGGCTAACAACCACAAGGGCCTTTCTAAGCTTAGCCATGCATCACAAATCTCTGACAAGTTCTGATACCCTTGATAAGTGTAAGCAAGGACCTGGGAGATGAAACATTTGCAGGTTACCTGTGTCTATTAGAGACATAGGACCCAAGCCAGGGATGAATTTCCGGTTTCCCATCCAATTGTCCAAGTTGCACTTGACTTGGGTTAGGAAGGAACTCTGTTTCACATGAATGGGGAGCCTGTACCGTAGACTGGGTAGTCTTTGGGATACATGTGTGACTCTCCAGCAGCTCCTATTTTTATCATAGGCAAGGTTTAAGTCTTTAGAATGGGCATTTCTGGTGCTGTCTGTTTTGTGAATATGTGGGAGGTCCATCAGAGTGGAGACTGACAATACCCTCTATGCCAGGCATAGATCTCCCCTCAAAAGATTGTAGGAGACAGAATATAGGGATAGGGCCTTGAAGCAGTCTGCATTGGACATATGACTCATCCCCTATATTCTTTTAGTGAGGAACTTTTGTGGCTATTCTAATTGTTAGATATGCTTGGTTAGGTATATAGAGTAACAGTCCAAAAAGTAAATCCCAACAGGTTAGGTGATTAGATAAATACAAAAATATCCCTCCAAACCAAGCAGAAGGCAGCTGTAACAAGTGATAGTAGCCAGACAACTCCAATCTGAATGTAAAAAACCTCTAATAACGTAGCATAAGCACTTTCCTAACATCAGTTACTTCCTTAGATGCATAAAAACAGTGCATAAATATCACATATATATATATATATATATATATATATATATATATATATATATACATCAAAGACATAAAAGGAAAGCAATCATGTTCCACATATTTCCCTCCATTTTTTAAAAACCTATAGACCAATTAAGATTTAAAAGGACAACATAAACAGCAAATGTGCATGTATAAAACTCCATACATTAAAATACATTGGTAGATTATTCTATCATACTATGGAAAGAGCATGTACTGATTTATATGTATATGTAGCCCATACAATTAATCTTAATCAGACATAATTCATCTTTTAATTCTCCTTCCCTCTAACACAGGTTTCAAGGGGGCCATATCATTCAGTCCAGAGCCCCTATGGGCTCCCATGCATAGGATCCTTTTTAACTCGTGTTTCCGTTTTATTAATTATATCCCCTATTCTAGGACTCTCCTGTATAACTTGCAAGACCTGAAATTTGAATTGATGACTGCCTTCTTCAGTCAATGCATGTTTAGCTATAGCACTATACTCATGTTTCATCCTTGTACAGTAATCATGGTCCCTAATTCTTTCCCTTAACCTGCGATTTGTTTTACCTATAAAAAACTATAAAACAGTGTGCAATATATACCAGGTTTTTTGTATTGCAATCAGCTTTACACCTTAGGTGCCATAAATATCCAGTATCAGGGTGTCTAAAATATCTAGATCCATCTATAAATGAACAGTAACTGTACTTCCCACATGCCAGAGTTCCAAAAAAATAATTTCCCTCTGATTGTTAGGGACACCAATTTTTGTGGCGCCATCTTTGACTAGGCTTTCCCCCCCTTTCAGTCCTGTTTCTGCCTTAGGCGGCTGGCCCTGCTCGCGGTTAGTCTACAGTGCATAACCTAACCTAAGCCTCCCACCATTCCTGGCTTCCAGACAGAAAAAGAAGCTCTATGCAGGAATCCTCCACTGTTTTCTCAACTTCCTTTGCTTGTCCAATGATATCAACCTAAAGTTTAGTCTACGGTGCATAACCTAACCTAAGCCTCCCACCATTCCTGATTTTCCTGGCTTCCAGACAGAAAAAGAAGCTCAATGCAGGAATCCTCCACTGTTTTCTCAACTTCCCTTGCTTGTCCAATGATATCGACCTAAAGTGTATGTGTCCCAGGGCAAGTCATTGTAACCAGTCTATGTTGTATTTACCCCTGAGTTCCACTGCTAGCAGCCTTCTGCGGGCTTCTTTTTACCCCATTATTAGGCCCTTACAGTACTTATTACCTTTCCCTACTCTGCTCTAAGTGCTCTTGTCTTCTACTGTTTCTCCACTAGGTGGCAGCACATACCTATCTTGCTTAAGTATCCACCTATCCCCTAAGTTACCATATATTGAATCCTCTCCTAAGGACCCATTAATTCTCTGCCACTAGACTCCTATCTCTCTGACCCTCTCTGTTCTTACCTTACTAACAGTTACACCAAACAAGTGCTATATCCTCCTTACTTTCCTTATCTCTGATCTCACTTACCTAATCACTGATTGTTTCTTCTCAGTCTTGCCTTCTTCCTTTCTCTTTGTTTCTACCCGCTCAGTTCGACCTGCGGGCTCACTCCACTACCCTCCCTACCCCCAATTCCCACCCAGCCCCAGGGGTCTTACTCTTATACTTTCTAACCACACCCCTTCCTCTTCTCATTAACCTCTACACATTTCCAATTGGCCAATTTTTCTCATCTTCCCATCTCTTTATCACTCCACTCCATACTCACCACACCCTCATATCTCTACACACTCTCAGCTTAAACACTTCCATCTCTAAATATATTTCTAACAAATAGCCAATCCTTCCCAATAGCTAATCCTATCATCCCTTCTCAGATTCCACTCTGCTTTACTCTTGTATCACTACCACTTTTAACCTTTGCCTATTTACTTTCCTCATATGAACACCCTATATATCCATACACTGACTACCCCAACCAACATACTAACTCTCAACCCTTATCATACTTACATAACCATGCAAACATAATATGCTCACCCAGCTACCTACTTGCTAAGTATCATAGAACACTACATATTAAATATAATTCACTACATCTCAAGAGACTATTTCCATACAGCAAGCTCCTCTCATTAAAGGACGGTGATATTCATCCTAACCCAGGCCCTACAGCAACCTCTACCTCTCTCCAAAAACAAAATCAATCAACCAATTACCCCCTCACTAAACCACCTAACTCCCTTCTACTAGCTCATCTAAATATACATAGTATTAACAACAAAGTAACTCAACTCCATGCTCTCCTACAAGTATACTCCTTTGACATTATCTGCGTAACAGAAACATGGCTAAAACCTAGTATCAAGGATAATGAAATTATCCCACCTGGATATAATATGCTAAGAATTGATAGAGTAGCTAAGAAAGGTGGAGGGGTTGCTATTTTATTCAAATCTGGGTTACAATTAACCATATACAACTGTAATCTACCTCTAGAATCCCATACTGAAATTCTCATCTCTAAACTTGAACTTAACAATGTCAAATCAATCTACATTATCTGTATCTATCTGCCCCCTGGAAATAACATAGCCACCATGGAAAATATCCTTTCCTGGCCATCCCAACACCTGCCTCAAGAAACCATAATCCTAGGCGATATAAACTTGGATTGGAATTCCTATTGTACTAGCCTTCCTACCTCCCACATTAACCTACATGTTTTTTCTCAAACCATTACCTCACCCACCAGAATAAATAAAGCTAATAAGAAAGCTTGCATACTAGACTGGATTCCTATAAACAATCATACTCACTACTATAATTCTGGAACCCTCCCTGATGCTATAAGTAACCACTCACCTACTTCATCAGGCATAAAACCAACACTCCTATTCTAACCTCTATCAGAAGTATTAGATCAAAAAAGAAATTTAACCCTGATTTATTTCAAATGGAACTAAGAGCATGCAATTGGGTTCCGTTAAAACACCTCCCTTTTGCTTGGGCTAAAGGAAAGTCTCTGTTGATCAGTGGCAGTGAAAAACATTGAGCAGCCTGCCTGCCCCTGTGGGAGTGGTTACTGACTTGAAACTGTAGTTTTATTGGCCATTTTGGGTCAATTCCAAAACTCCTTCATCTTCCTCTCTTAAAACCTGGTTGCCTCGTGGTTTTGGCGTATTTTCAGGCTTGTTGGCTGTTGGTGAAGCACCCACCAAGAGGAGAAAATGCTGAGAGAAGAAAGGAGCCACTTTTGAGACTTTAAGTATTTTTCCTCTGTTTATTTGCTAAGTTTTTCTGCATAGCCGCCTATTTTGAGCATTTTCTGGCTTGTTAAATTTGATTTCTGCATTAGTAACTGTATAGAGCACAACCTAGAGCTGTTTACTGAATTTCCTGTTTGCACTTATTTTTAAAATCGTTTTTTCTCAAAACTTGCATTTTATCTGTCTTTGGCCTAGCACTCTTGTGTGGGGTCATTTACTGCACTGTTATAACTTGTTGATACTTGTTAACCTCTGCTATCTCTGAAAAAACAAAAAAAAATCTTGCTTTTTTCCCACTTTTCTGAGATTTAAAAAAGTTCAGTTACAGGCTTGCTGTTCTTGAACTGTTTGTAAGTTTCTGTGAGGCCATTTTTTGCGTGGGCTAAAGGAAAGTCTCTCTGTTGATCAGTGGCAGTGAAAAACATTGAGCAGCCTGCCTGCCCCTGTGGGAGTGGTTACTGACTTGAAACTGTAGTTTTATTAGCCATTTTGGGTCAATGCCAAAACTCCTTCATCTTCCTCTCTTAAAACCCTCTTTTGTGCAGTTTTGAGCATAGCGCAACAACGGGCAGCGCCGCCTAATTGGGTTTAAACTATTCCTGGCTCCACAAAGTCTGCTCTTCACTTTTTCCCTTAGAACTGCTCTATCTCTCAATTTAAACACCATATTCTCATTCTAAGGCCCTTCACTGGTCCAATTAAGTAATCCTACAAGTTAGCACTATTAAACCATAAGCACTACTTACTCTTATACTCTCTACGATTACCCTGTCCTCTATTGGTCCATCTTAAATTCAGTTTCCCTGTTACTCTAGCATGTCCAAAGGTCGGTCAATGGTTTCCTCTCCAGTCCAGCTGGTGAATCTGGGAATTTTGAGGCAATGTTACAACTGTCTCATGTACACGGACAACCCTCTCCTCCTCCAAACAGGTTCAAATATATGTGAGAGATGCAACTATTTAGCCAAACTGGAGGCTGAGCTCTCTCATCTCAAAACTGGTGCAACCAGTCAGGAGGAGAAGGTAACCTCACACAACACAATTCCAGTATCACATAGTCCCACCACATCAGCGAACCAAACACATAAATACACAAAAACATACTCGGAGGCTCTAAATAAAAATCTACCTAAGCAACAGAGACCTCCAAAGCAGACATCCAAGCAAACGCTACCTCAAAACAAAACACACACAACACATAACCCACAAAGTCAGTGTGCCAAGCAGCCACAGCCCTTAAGGCTGAATAACACACCTGATACTCTTGTTATAGGTGACTCTATTGTCGGACACACTGACGTCCCGCTCACCAGAATGAATAAAGAGAAGGTCATGGTGAGCTGCCTGTCAGGTGCTAGGATCCGACACATAACGCAAGCACTCAGGTCACTCCAAAGCAAATACAAATATGACTCAGTCATTGTACATGCTGGTGTGAATGACCTGAGACGTACCTCCCTGGACTACATGAAAAGAGACATAGAGGAGCTCTCTGATCATGTAGCCCAGGCTGGTATGACCCTGACCTTAAGCAGCATCTTACCCTCACCTAGAATGATGCCACAGTACAAAGACAAAATGATCGATTTTAACAATTGGCTAAAATTTTGGTGTCATTCAAAGGGGATCCAGTGTCTGTCAGCCTGGGATGACATGCTCGACCAGCCACGTTGCTTCGCTAGGGACGGCTTGCACCTGTCACCACTGGGCTTTCGGATATTGGCAAAGGCTCTTGCCACCCCAATAGTGCCATTTTTAGGCAAGGCTCAAAAGTCAAACCCACCCCCATAGACAGCACAAGGAACAAGAAACTAAGGGTAATGCTGCTAAACTCCAGAAGTCTTAACCTCAAGATGCACGCACTCGAAGCTCTCCTCAGTATGGAGAACATCGATATCTGTGCAGTGACAGAAACCTGGTTCAAGGCTCCAGAGAGCACCCCAGCACTACCAAGGCTATACCTCGTATCATGCTTTTCGGCCCCAAAACCCGGACCGAACCACAAAAGGAGGGGGAGTTTCCATATTTATCAAGGATATCCACACCTCCAGGTTAGTGGCATTGCACGAAGTATCGGAGACCATCCATGTGCAACTAACAGTGGGCAAGACTGCTTTTCAGTTTATAGCATCCTACAGACCACCCTCTCAAAGTCAGGAATCCCATTCGGCTTTCCTGAAAACATTGGAGAACATGAAGATCTCTCCAAACACCATTATATTGGGCGACTTCAACTACCCAAACATTGACTGGGAGCACTACTCAAGCCCCAGCACCTTAGCCCAAAGATTCCTGGAAATTATAAACTCAAATGCTATGGAACAACTAGTCACCACTCCCACAAGAGGGGACAACATACTAGATCTGATCATTGCCAACATGGGGACTCTATGCTCCACACCAGAAGTATATCCCTCATTGGTAAGATCAGACCATAAATTAATTTCACTGGATGTCCACATCCCGACCCCACCCTCAGCCCAGAAAACCACAGTGAAAAACTTCTCAAAAGCGAACTTCTCACTTCTCAAAACCGAAGTGGAATCCTTCAAGGCCCTAGGGCCAGTGGAAACTACAGCCCAAACTGCAGAATCCTATATAAATGCATTCTACGGACATCTCCAGGAATGCATGGATCATGCTATCCCAAACAAAACCAAGACCCAATCATCCAAAGGCAGGCGTCCAGTCTGGTGGACCCCTGCCATAAATAAACTGTACAACAGAAGGAGGAAGCTACTACATGATAGAGCAAAATCCCTAATAGGGAAGGCATCTCTGATCAGTACTAGCAAAAAATTACGATCTCTCATAAAATCCTCCAAGGTCAGCTTCGAGAGAAAAATTGCACAGGACACCAAAGACAATCATAAGGCTTTTTCAGTTATGTTAGAAACCTGGGATGCAACTCCCAGACTTGTTCTGAGTTGATTCTAAACAACAAAAAATACACTGAACCCACAGACATCACCAATATCCTGGCAGACAGGTTCAGTGCAAACTTCTCCACCCCCCCCCAAAAGAGCAAGTATCTATCCCGGCAGAGGGCTGCCTCCCAAACATCTCAGATGCTCAGGTGAAGGCTGCCCTCTCCAAAGCAAAAAACACTGCTTCCATGGGACCAGATGGCGTCCCAGGTTGCGTCCTACATGAACTACAAGAGGAACTAATCCCTCAAATAAAACAGCTATACAATCTCAGCCTCACTACAGGATATGTGCCCACAGAATGGCGTACAGCAACAGTGGTCCCACTCCACAAAGGTGGAGCCTCTACAAACCCTGGAAACTATCGCCCCATAAGCCTGACTAACTTAGTCTGCAAGGCTATGGAGAGGATCATCATGGAGCTCATAAACAAAGACATTGGGGACCTACAGACACTAGATCCTACCCAGTTCGGCTTTGTCAAGGGCAGATCCTGCCTTTTGAACCTGGTTGACTTCTTTGAAACAGTCACCAAAGCCATAGATGAAGGGAAGGTAGTCCACACAGCCTATCTGGACCTTGCAAAGGCATTTGACACAATACCCCACTCGGGCATCATAGATAAGCTATCCAGCTTAAATATAAACCCCTATGTCACAAGATGGGTCGCAAACTAGCTCAAAGACAGAACCCACAGAGTGAGAGTTGCTGGAGCCATGTCAGACTCGAAACCGGTCACAAGTGGCGTCCCACAGGGTTCTGTCCTGGGACCACTCTTGTTCGGTATATACTTTTCCGAGGTACAGGCAAACATGGGAGGACTATGGCTCACCAAGTTCGCAGATGACTGCAAACTGGGCTCCATAATCAACTCTCCAGCTGACACAAACATCCTTCAAAAAGGTCTCACAGAGACAGATAACTGGTGCCAGCGCCATGGTTTAAAGCTAAATGCCAAAAAATGTATAGTCATACCCTTTGGCAAAAACAATGTGCCCACAAATTACCACATAGGCGGAAACCCATTAAGTACAGAGAAAGTTATTAGGGACCTGAGGACCCAAGTTGATAGCAATCTCTCCTTTGAAAACCACATTTCCAAAGTGGTTAGAAAGACCTTCTACATAGCCCACCTCATCATGAAGGGTTTCACATCTAGATCAAGAGAGGTAATCATGCCCCTTTATTCATCCCTCATCAGGCCCATCATAGAATACAATGCCCCTTTTGGGATGTACCTTACCCGACACCTGCAGCAATTAGAAAGACCTCAAAAGTATCTCACCAAGAGGATCAAGGGTCTCAAACAGATGCCATATGCTGCTCGGTTTAAAAAACTCCAGCTCTACTCAGTTGCATACCGCCTACTTCGAGGCGATCTATGCCTGACATACAAAGCTATGTCAAATCCAGAATTAATGGACATGCTCCACCTCAGTAAATCTAAATCCCTTAGAGCCACACACTCGAGGGACTTGAACCTCAGCACAGAAATAAATAGAACTTGCTGGAGGGACAGGTTCATAACCCAGAGGCTCCCTTCGCTCTGGAATAGAATTCCAGTTCATGTGAGGCAGAGCACCTCACTGAATCTCCTCAAGAAGAATCTCGATAAATGGATGGGGGATCATAGGTTTGTCCCAGGGATTACTTCCGTGTCACTATTAGACAGAGGCACAGTAAACTAAACCTTAAAAAGGGCACAGTATACTCAAATCAAGGGGTGGCGTAAGCCATACAGAATCGGGCTAGGCTTATAATTGCCCCAGGGCAGATAGCCTAGTATGAACCTATGAACCTAGATGAAGCTGTTAATTTCTTTAATACTACCTTCCTTTCCATTCTCAATCATCACGCTCCAACCAGAGCTATTAGAATTAAGGCCAACTCTGCCCCATGGCTATCCAATGAAACCAAACATAAAATTCAACTCAGAAATAAATATTGGGCCAAATGGAGTGACCAAAAACCCTGTTGATCAACTAACCTTTAGACAACTTAGAAATGACACTAAGAAGGCCATACTTAATGATAAAAAAAATATTAATTACAATTTCAACAACCTAATCACAACAAACCACAAAAATTCTGGGCTAGCATTAAGCAGTTACTCCACCCAGGTCAATCCACTACACCTAACCCCCAAAATACAGACCAGAAAAACTCTATCCATACAGTTATACCTTCAACACCTTCTTTACAGATGCTATCCAAACATTAGCTAGTCAACTATCACCTAATACCTTTACACTACCTTCTTACACCTCAACCCCACCCCTTCCTTTTCAGTTCCAACCAGTCCCAACCAAACTTATTCAAAACCTTTTGAATAAACTGAAACCATGCTCTCCTTCGGCAGACCAACTGACTTCTGAATTTCTACAGTTATCCTCCAATGCTATTGCCTACCCTATTTCCATATTGACAAAATAGAACTATAAGCGAAGGTCACATACCCACCTTATGGAAAGTCTCCCATGTTATCCCTCTGCATAAAGGAGGACACTCCATTGAGCTATCAAACTATCGCCCTATTGCCCTACTCTCTCCATAAGCTAAGATTATGGAGAAATGTATCCACAGGCAATTACTCCACCACTTAATTGAAAACAATTTACTTTCCAACTGTCAACATGATTTCAGACTCTCACACAGCACTACCACTGCCCTCCTTTCCTTTACTGATTACATCAACAAACAACGAAACCTAAATAATCTTTCTTCTGCTCTATTTATCGACCTGTCTAAAGCATTTGACATGGTAAACCACCAGATTCTCATAAACATACTAAAATCTCTGTCGTTAGACCCACTTTCCATAAAATGGTTCCAATCCTACCTTGACAAACGGCAGCAAGCAGTACTATGGCATAACACTCTATCCACCCATCTACCCATTACCATAGGCGTCCCCCAGGGGTCCATACTAGGACCTCTTCTCTTCTCCATATTTATAAATGACCTTCATCTAACTATCCCCAAGCCACTTGCATACAATATGCTGACGACTCCACACTACTATGCTCAGCCACATCCTCCCAAGACCTTCATTCTCTCACCCAGAAGGTATTCAACATAGTAGAACAATGGATGTTATGTGATCCTATCTCGCCTACATTCTGACTGATGGGTTCGGAGCCGATCCTCGGCTCCGACTCGGCACGCTTATGCCAAAGAGCGAAGTCTCTTATTGGCTGAGCTTACTATATCCCAGGATGCACCACTACCATTCCCCCAGATCTCGTTTGCCGCTATCAAGCAAAGACGTGGTCTCGAGCTGGCTGAGCTAAGTAGTGTTTTTCACTTACTTTCCTGTCAGGGAATTCCTAGATTTTCAACAAAAAAGCTGTTTTAACGGCTATTTAGTCTTTTTGTGTATGATTGATACTTTTTGTGAAGTATTTGTGTGGTGATTGCACCTTTTTTTCTGACTAGAGGTTTCCTTTCAGTTGAAGGGCCTTCCCCTGTCAGTTACTTTGCCTTCAAGTTCAGTTTTGTATTTAAGGGTTCTTGGATCCTGTCTAGTTTCTTCTTGGTTAAAAAAAAAAAAAAAAAAAGAAAGAGAGAGAGAGAAAAGTTTTTCTCTGTGGTAATTAGTGTGTTTTGTTTTCGGCTGTTACACTTGATTGGTTGCCATAATGTCACAGGCTCCTAGGCCTTCTGGTTTTAAGAAGTGCACTAAGTGCAGCTTCAAAATGTCTATTACAGATGACCACTCTCTCTGTGTGTATTGTTTGGGCGCCAAACATTTGCAGGAGTCCTGTAGTGTGTGTCACGCGTTTTCCTCGAGGGTCCTCCAAGAGAGGAAAAATAAACTTATTTTAAAAGGCCTTATTAAACCCTCATTTGAAGAGGCATTAGCTTCCACTCCTTCTCCTGCTAAAAAGACAAGGGCGTCGGCTCCGACCAGTCCGTCGGAACCGACCGCCAAAAGACATAGGCAGGCTTCTCCTTCAGCTCCACGGACTTCGGAGCCGAGGGCGGAACGGTCTGCCTCGATGCCTCCAGCCTCGACTCCTCTGGGTTCGGAGCCGACGGCTGGGGCATCGAGAGGCGGGTCACCTTCATCGGCTCCACTGATCTCGGAGCCGATGAGGGTTGTCCGCTCAGACACTTCCTCCTCGGCGCCGAAGCCCTCTTCGCACCGATGGAAATTGGTTTGGACACTCCTTCGGCGCCGATAATTGTCGAGTCGATTCGGAGCCGGTCCCCTAGTCCCTTGGAGCCGTTGGAGAGGCCTACTCAGACCCATTCGGTCTCTTCCAGGTCATCAAGGATGTCAGATTCGGACATAGACAGGGTGCTCCAAAGACTGTTCCAGTCCCCAGTCTTTCAGAAATTTGTTTCGGCTCCGACCCACTTGGCTTCGGAGCCAATAGCCCATTCCATTGCCATTCCTCCTCCGACCGTTTCGGCTCCGTCGGAGCAGGTGCTGATGGAGCCAGTGGAGATCCTAGGGTCGGCTCCGACCCTTACTCCAACCCCGGCCTTCGGGTCCGAGTTTAGCACGCGGACGTCTTCGGCCGGACCCGGGGGTGACGTTTCGGGACCAATGCTGTCGGTTCCAAGCCTCCCTCTCGGTGCTTCGGCCGCGTGACTTCCGTCTGCTATCATGGCTCCGGAGACCGGACCCTCCCAGGATTCTGGGGGTCCGGCCTTCAGAGGTATGAGGAGTGCCTTGGCCAAGTCTTCTTGACCATCTCTACGGCTTTACCGGCACCTTCCTGGGCATGGAGACTGGGTCTTTGGCAGTTCCCCTGTCTCTAGGCAGCGGAGCCCGGGCCTGAGGTTACCCCCACTGGGGTTCCCTCCTCCTGAGGGTCTTTCGGAGTTGTCTTGGAGGAGCCCCAAGGAAGAGATCGTGCAAGAGGAAGCACGTGGACTCCCCGATGAGTCTCTTACATCGGACACTGATCTTGATGATGCGGAGGGGTCCCCGAAGTCGTCCTCGGATGATGTCTCATTTGCAGACATTCTAGAGATCCTTAAGCAACGAGGCGGCTGGAATTCCAAACCCCCCTCCGCTGATGAGTCAGTGTTCCTCAAGGCCTTCGGGGCTCAGCCCTCCGCCTCCTGGGTGTCTCCGCCCTTGACGAGCTCCTGGATTTGGTTTGTCGGAGGCGTGGGAACATCCAGATACTGTGGAACCAGTGCCTTCTCGCCCTAACAAATTTTTGTCTGCCCCACCCGAGAAGGAGTTCTTAACAAGCGTGGCTGTAGATGCCATGGTGGTGGCATCTGCTACCCAGCAGGACGTGGCAGAGGCTTCAACGTCTGTCCATCCTCCTAATAAGGAGTCTAGGAGCATGGACCGGTACGGGAAGCGCACCCTGACTTCAGCGGCCTTTACTCTGAGGTCCCTGAATTATTTGGCACATTTCACCAGACTACAGAGGGATCTGGTCAAGGAGCTCTCAGACTCCCTCTCAGGTAACCTACCTGAGCAGCTAGCCCAGTCGGTTAGCTCTCAGTTGGCTATCCTTACCTCGATTTCTAACTCGTCCATGAGGCTCATTTCATATGCAGCCGAAGGGGCGGGCAGAGCGGCAGGCACAGGCGTGGCTCTACGGAGACAAGCCTGGCTCCGTTTGTGTCATTTCGCGGAGGCCTTCAAGTCTTCCTTTGCCGACGCTCCCTTTGATGGGTCCTCTTTGTTTGGACCCAAGGTAAAAGACACTCTTACCCGCTGTGAGCAAGAGGGAAAGACTTTATCTGCCGTAGGAGCTCATTATTCCACTCCCTTTCGGCCTTATCCCAAGGCTAAAAGAGGAGGGAAGATGTGGTTCCGCAAATCACAGAAATTCTTTCCTCAACAGCAGGAAGATTCCCCTTCCAGAGGCAGAGGACGGGGAAATTTTTCTGGGAGACGCCGTCCCTGAGGCGGCAGAGGCCCCCGCAACACTGGAGACCGCGAGTCCTTTCGTGGCTCTTCAGCCTCCCACACTCCATGAGGGATTCCCCGGCTGTGCTGCTCCGGAGCCAGTCGGGTGCCGTTTTGCCAAGCACCTAAAAGCCTGGGAGTCTATTACTCAGGACAGATGGGTGCTTCGGATTATTGCCGGAGGTTACACCATTCCCTTCACACGCTCACCCCCACCGTCCAAAAAAATCCCGGACCCACCACCCAGTCAAAGAGAAATTGCAGCCGTAAAAGCTTCAAAGCTGCTAGAAAAAGGAGTCATCCAACCGGTCCCCACAGACCAGATCGGTTCCGGAAATTACTCAAGGTTCTTTTTAGTGCCAAAAAAGACAGGGGACCTGAGACCCATTTTGGATCTCAGCAAACTAAACCAGTCCATCATGAAGTCCAAATTCCGAATGGTCACTTTACAATCCATTCTCCCATTATTGGAGAAAGATGTTTGGATGTGCTCCATAGATCTCAAGGACGCCTATTATCACATACCGATACATCAGGCGTCCAGGAGGTATCTGCGCTTCAGCCTGGGAGACAGTCATTTCCAATTTTGTGCTCTGCCCTTTGGTCTCACCACAGCCCCCAGGATGTTCACCAAGTGTTTGGCAGTAGTGACTGCTCACCTGAGGAGTCTCGGATTCCAAGTGTTTCCCTATCTGGACGACTGGCTCCTGACTGCCACCACCAGGCATCTACTACTAGAGAACCTACAAGCCACCATCTCCTGGGTGCTTCCCTGGGAATTACATTCAACTGGTCAAAGTCTGTCTTGCTGCCTTCTCAGCGCATAAGATTCATAGGAGCAGAGATAGACTCAAAATTAATGCGAATCTTCCTTCCTACCGAAAGGATACAAACATTACAAGATCAAGTCCGAGCCCTGCTTCTAAGATCCAAAGCCCCAGCCAGGATGGTCCTGCAACTTTTAGGTTCAATGTCTGCCACGGTTCTCCTAGTTCCTCTGGCAAGATTGCACATGAGGATTCTTCAGTGGCTGTTATCGACACAATGGTCTTTTCAGAATCTCCCCCTCAATCATCATATACTGATTACAGAAACGTGCAAACGGGACCTCCGCTGGTGGCTTCTGCCATCCAATCTGAATCAGGGAAGACCCTTTGTTATACCCCCTCCGGTGGCCACCTTGACAACGGATGCCTCCCAGACGGGGTGGGGGGGAGGCATTGTCTAGGCAGGTCAGTTCAGGGTTCTTGGCTCCCAAACGAAACATTTCTCCATATCAATGTGTTGGAAATGAGGGCTGTACTTCTGTCCCTACAAGCTCTCCACAAGTTTCTCCCTCAAGGCATTATCGCCATCCACACAGACAACATGTCGGTGGTCTGGTATCTAAACAAACAAGGAGGGACCAGATCTTACCCCCTTTGCAGAGAGGCCATGAGGGTGTGGGAATGGGCAGTGGCTACCAAGCGCTTCCTGGTAGCGACCCACATTCCAGGAAAATCCAATGTATTGGCAGACAGACTGAGCAGGACTATTCTCTCTCCTCACGAATGGTCTCTGAACGAAACAGTAGCAGCTCAGATTTTCAGAAAATGGGGGATTCCGTGCTGCGACCTGTTTGCAACACCACAAAACACGAAGTGCAAAAGATTCTTTTCCTTGACCCCGCGTCAAGGGGAGGCAGCTATGGATGCTCTAGTCCAACCTTGGCCAACAGGGCTGCTTTATGCTTTCCCTCCGATTCCACTCCTCCCCAAAGTCATCCAGAAAGCTTCACAATTGGGGTCCACAATGATTCTAATTGCTCCGTACTGGCCTCGTCAGGTATGGTTCCCCTACCTACAGAAATATACTCTGGACGGTCCTTGGTTCTTGGATCTAACTCCGGACCTTCTTGTTCATCAGTCGGGACAACAGCACCAGTCCCTTCACACTTTGAAATTAACAGCTTGGTTCCTCCACTTCCGACTTTAGTCAGAAAGCACACCTTGGACCCGGAAGTTATTCACATTTTATCTTCAGCCCACAAACCCACCACTAAGAAATTGTATCACAGTAAGTGGAAGAGGTTTGCTATCTGGGCTCAACTCAGAGGCTTAGACCCTATTTCTGCCCCGATACCAGAGGTCTTGAAATTTTTAACATCCTTGTTTAATCAAGGATCTTCAGTCTCTACTATTAAAGTCCAACTAGCAGCTATCTCCAAATTTCACGATTCCATAGACCCACCGTTGATGAGCAGCAGATTATGTAAAACTTTCATGAAAGGTGCAGTGCTTTTAAGACCCCCAGTTTTTCATCCTGCGCCTCCGTGGGATCTTGATTTGGTACTTCGTGCCTTAACATCTTCCCCCTTTGAACCAGCTGCTACATGTGAGTTGAAATATCTGTCTTGGAAAACTGCCTTCTTAATTGCAATTACCTCTGCAAGAAGAGTTTCAGAACTTCAAGCCCTATCTATCAAACCACCGTACTTGATTTTTCACAAGGATAGAGTATCACTTAGACCTAATCCATCTTTTGTCCCAAAGTTTGCTCTAATCTCTGTCTCCAACAATCTTTAGAGCTACCAGTTTTCTTTCCAAAATTTTCAAACAAAGCGGAATACACCTTCCATACGTTGGATGTTCACAGGCAATTGCACTTCTATCTAGATAGGACTCAGCAAATTCGGAAAACAGATCAATTGTTTGTGTCCTTTTCAGATAATAAACTGGGTAAAGCCATCACTAAAGCTACTATTGCCAAATGGATCAGAGATTGCATAACTCAAGCTTATTCCTCTTCAAATAAGCAACTTACAACATCTGTCAAAGCTCACTCTACTAGAGCTATGGCTACCTCTATTGCATTCCATTCCAAGCTCGCTATTTCTGAAATTTGTGCTGCGGCTACTTGGTCCAACCCGCACACTTTCATTTCCCACTATAAATTGGATGTGGCATCTAAAGGACGAGCATCATTTGGTTCCACGGTACTCAGGAGTGTTTTCCAGTGAGCCACCCAGGATTTAGGTGCTAGGGACGCTGTCCCATCAGTTAGAATGTAGGCGAGATAGGATCACATAACATCTTTTAGTTATGTACTCACCATAACTTCAGATGTTTGGGATCCATCTCGCCTACATTCCTAATACCCACCCTCCTTCCCCTGCCTAGTAGATCAGAAGAGATTGAACGGTTTGGGTTCTACTGTTTTTTATCTTGTATCATCTGTCAATGTTATATAAGCAGTGCATGCGTGTGTGCATGTATGCGGACAAACTAGATCTGGGGGAATGGTAGTGGTGCATCCTGGGATATAGTAAGCTCAGCCAATAAGAGACTTCGCTCTTTGGCATAAGCGTGCCGAGTCGGAGCCGAGGATCGGCTCCGAACCCATCAGTCAGAATGTAGGCGAGATGGATCCCAAACATCTGAAGTTATGGTGAGTACATAACTAAAAGTTCACTCAGCGTTGTCTTCTTCTGAACCCAAAGAAAACCAAACTCCTCCTCTTCACTCCTACTCAAAAGTTCTCTCCTCTTCATTTCTCTGTGACATCCACCAATGGTACCATAATATCTCCAGACTTTACCACTAAACTTCTAGGTGTCACCATCGACAATAATCTGAACTTCGACATCCATATCAACAATACTATAAAGATTGTCAACAAAAAAATCGGCACTCTCTATAGGATTAAACCCTTCCTTTCTCCTACTGCCAAAATTACTATAGCTCACACTCATTTGATCTCTAAACTCCTTTACACTTCTATTTTTACTAATCTATCCAAGACCGTCTTCAGCAAATTGGAATCATCCTATAATAACATTGCAAGATTTGCAACAGGAAACCCATTTAGAACACACCATTGTATAAATCTAAATCAGCTAGGATGGTTAGAACTACAACACCTGATTAAATTTCACCAATTAACCATTGCCCACAACATTCTTTACAAACCTTCTAATACTCCTAGTTTATCTAGCCTCATTACCCCCTATAAAAATCTGAAGTCTCTACGCTCCTCACACAAAATTCTTGTGCACACCTCCAAATCTAATAACAGGGCTGGGGATTCTGTCTTCTCTTATACTGTAGGTAAATCCTGGAATCTTCTCCCTAATGACCTTTCTTCACTTACTTCCTTATCACTCTTCAAAAATAGACTTAAACTTTACCTCAAATCATACTGGCTATGCTGCTGTACCAAACAAGACTAGCCATCTATCTCTTTATACTTGACCTTGCCTATCTTGTGCTTACTATCCACTGTTACATCTTCCTTCTTACTATACTTCTCTCATAACTCCCTATTAGGCATCATTTCACTTCTCCTTATATACCTTTTTTTTCTAATAAATGCTTGTAAAATCACTTCACAACTAACTTCCTTTCTCCACTATTGTCTTTACCTGTAATTAGTCCCTGTACCTTCTTTTTGCACTGTTTATGACTCTTGTCCTCTTTACAAACCCAGTGCTAACCTATATGCCTTACTGCACATATTACCATTGCATGGTTATTTTTATTATATTTTTTTTACTATTTTTGCTATTTTTTTCTTACAAATTTTTTTTTGCTTTTTGTAGTTTGTAATTTGTTATTTGTATTTTATTCATGTCTTGGAGCTTATCTCCCCGGGCCTCTACTGAAAATGGACATATATCCAGTTAGACTAGCCCGGTCAACAAATGTAAAATAAAATAAAATAAATAAAGACACCCTCGGGTAGCATAACTGCTGCTTCAAGTTTAAACCATTCCTAAACGTGTACCTAGGTTACATGCCAACTATCTTGACAGTTTCATCATCAGTTAACAGAATATCCCAGTTCTTCTTAATCACTTGCTTCACAGCCTGTAAACCCTCTGCATAAGGTAGTACAATTGGAACAGTATTGACACCAGCCACTGTCCTATCATTCCTATCCCATCCTCCTGGTATATAGGGTCTACCTCTCCCTCCTCTATCTCCTCTATCACAGGAAGGATTGCTATCAACCCTCTTTTTTGCAGAGGAGTAGTATGCATCCACCACATATGTTCCCCAACATTGTTGAGGGACAAGCCCTTAGCGTCTCTAGATTGTCATCATTACAGCAGGATTTTGAATGTGGACTTGAGTATTTAGAAATGGCATTTACCACTCGAGGGTATTCTCGTAATGAAGTTAAGTGTGCTTGTGCACACATGAAAAGAGATAGAGGAGGGAGAGGTATAGAATAACAGTCCCAATCCCAAAAGTAAGTCCCAACAGGTTAGGTGAGTAGATAACTACAAAAATATCCCTCCAAACCAAGTAGAAGGCAGCTGTAACAAGTGATAGTAACCAGACAACTCCAATCTGAATGTAAAAAACTTTTAATAACGTAGCATAAGCGTTTTCATAACATCAGTTACTTCCTCAGATGCATAAAAAAGAAATTATGTACTCACCATAACGTTCCATCAGAGTAGTTATACTTCATTTTTCTGCAACCTGTGGGTACTCGGATCCATATTGGATCCGAGCCATTTTCTAGCATCTGCTCTGAGCTCTTCCACCTACACATAATGTACCACCATCTCCTATCTTCCCCCAGATCTCATTTTCTGAGCCATAGTGAGCATCGTGGTCTCCTTTGCTCTGAGCTTCAGGAATTGTAAGTGTGTTTACTTCAATCTTTCTGTGTGAAAGTGGTCATTAGTTTCCCTTCCTCCCCTTTAGTATGCTGTTCATCGGTTCTAGTTTAAAAAAAAAAAATTTCTTATTAGAGTAGTCTCTAGGCCCACTTCCCTTCAGTGTGTGTGCTTTCTCTTTAGGGAGTGGCTGTTAGTTTTGGGCTATGGCTGATCAGCCTAAGTCAGTTTTTAGCGTTTGAAATATACAAACAGAACCAAAAGAGAAACGCTGGTCCCCCCTGTGTCTTGACACGCTGGTGGATACAAGGCAAGGAAGCGAAAAGTGAAAAAAGCTAATTTTTATTGTCCAAAGTTAAGCGCTTTCACTCGCTCAAATTGCGAGCTTCATCAGAACTCCATACAAATCCATTAATACAACTCAAATTTAAATAACTTCTTTGGCGCCAAAATTGCACGATTTAAAGTGGTATACTCAATATACAACTTCCTATATATAAATTACTAACTTAAAACGTGCAATCTTACTATACTATAACATTAGACAATTTAAACAAGACTAATATTAAGTTTAAACAAGGTAATTGCAATACAAGATGGGTGATATATCTGGCCAAATGTGCAGCGTGTTTAAGATTCTATATTGGGAAAACAGAACGAAAATTTAATAAGCGCATATATGCACATTTATACAGCATTAGGACCAAAGACGTCAATAACACACTTTACAGACATATTAAAAAATATGGAGATGGACATAATTTTAAATTTGGTATCATTGACAGCATTACTATGGATTTTAGAGGGGGAGGTCTCAAAGGAATATTGTCCTGTAAAGAAACCTGGTGGCAATTATACACTGACTCCTCAAATGCACCAGGATTAAATGACTTTATAAGCATTAAATCAATGCTATAAGGTATAAAAGTGTTGTTTTTAATTCACACATAACACACACATCTTTTGACAGACAGTTACAAGCCAATAATTATCTAGGTGTATGAAATTAAGTTATTTATATTATTTTTATGAATTTTATGAAATGTGATTTTGTATGACATTAAGGCAAAAAATTATGTATTTAATAGTAAGATTGCACATTTTAAGTTAGTAATTTATATATAGGAAGTTGTATATTGAGTATACCACTTTAAATCGTGCAATTGTGGCGCCAAAGAAGTTATTTAAATTTGAGTTGTATTAATGGACTTGTATGGAGTTCTGATGAAGCTCGCAATTTGAGCGAGTGGAAGCACTTGACTTTGGACAATAAAAATTAGCTTTTTTCACTTTTCGCTTCCTTGCCTTGTATCCACCAGCGTGTCAAGACACAGGGGACCAGCGTTTCTCTTTTGGTTAAGTCAGTTTTTAAAAAATGCACAGTGTGGCCATAAGCTCTTACCAGCTGATGGTCCCACTGTGTGTAATCTGTTTGGGAGTGCCTCATTTATCTATTCAGTGTGCAGTTTGTGCCGGGTTTAACCCTAGGGCCCTCAGGGACAGGAAGGCCAAATTGGTTGCTAAGGGTCTTCTCCCTGCCTCCATGCTGGACTCTGCCATGGCCTCAGTTTCTGGTACTCCCGTCAAACCCCCCCCCCCCTCAGACAGGGACTCAAACTCCTGCTCGTGCTGGTGTGGGGGAGGATAAGGATAAAGAAAAAGAACACAGAGAAAGATGCAAGGAAGACAAAGAGAGGAAGAGTGATAGGTCCGCTCACCCCTTTTCTCACCGGAGCCGATGGAGTCTTCAGATCCAAGGCCTTTCTCATCTTTGCTTCTCAGACCAGCCAGATCCGAGTTGGTTGCCTCTTCGTAATCGACTCGGAGTCTATCGGACTTGGACATGGACAGGATGATGTAGGGATTCATTCAGACCCAAATACAGATGGGAGTCTTGCCAGGCCCCTCTCCCTCTGGAGGGGGGACCTCCATGCCCTTCTTTAATCCTATTTCTCCTTCCTTGATCCGTGCAGCTGCTTCGGGGTATTTGGATCTGAGACTCTTTGGAGCTGGTAGCTCAGGGCCGATGATTCCTCCAACCTCGACTCCGGCTGTTACCTTGATTTCCCCAGATCCCACCAGTTCAGATCTGAGCGACTCTCGGAGCCTTGGACAGAGAGTCAGGCCTGAAGGAATGGACCCATCTTCAGCTCTGACCTTTTCGGATTCAAACCGTTCCCATGGAGCTCAGGCTACCCTCGCTTCGGCTCTGATCCCCGCTTCGGACCCTGGGAGAGCTTCTTCCTTTCCGAGTGCCAAGAAGGTGCGCTCTCCTTCGGCGTTTGAAGTGGTGGAGAGGGTTCTCTCCCAGGGATTGAGACCTCAGCCCATCTCCTCGTATTCCACCCAGACTCCACTGGATTTGGCGACGACTCCCTTCAACCTGTCTCAGGGACAGCCCGTGCCAGAGGAGCCCCAGGTTATTCCCCTTGACGACCCCCCCCCATGGCTCATGAGTCCTCTTCAGAGTCCCACTGAAGATGGCCTCCGTAAGTGCCAGTGCAAAAGGAGGCACTTGGACTCCCCTGAGTCCCTCACTACGGACATGGATTTAGATGAAGGAGAAGGTTCCCCTAGGTCACCTCCCGAGGATGTCTCCTTTGGAGACATCATGGAGATCCTCCGCCAGAGGGGAGGTTGGTCAGCCCCAAAACCTTCTAGGGATGAGTCCTTGTTCCCGGAGGCTTTTGGCACGGGCCCATCTACTTCCTGGGTGTCCCCACCAGTGGACCCCTTGGTGGATCTTATCATCACATGGGCATGGAAGGAGCCTGACACCGTAGAGCTGATCCCCAAACACCCTGACAAGATTCTTTCTCCTCCCACAGACAGACAACCTTGGTCTAAAGGAGCCCCAGTTGATGCTATGGTGGTCGCAGCAGCCACCAAGAAGGAACTGGTGCAAGAGAGTTCCTCAGTCCACCCTCCGGGCAAGGAATCCAGGTTGGTGGATAGGTTTGGGAAGTGTGTTTATTCGTCAGTGACATTTTCCATCCATGCGCTGAACTATTTAGCACGTTATATGGCTGCAGTGAGACCTTGTCTCAGAATTCGCTGAGTCTCCCCCAGCGTCTTTATCACAACAGGACAAACAACTGTTCTGTGCAAAGATGTCGACTCTGCAGTCTGTATCAAACATGTCCATGCCCTCCTTTCCCATGCCATGGAAGGAGCAGATAGGGTGGTTGGGACAGGCATAGCCATGAGGCGACATGCCTGGCTCAGGTTGTGTCAGTTTGCAGACCCTTTCAAGGCATCATTTACCAATGCTCCCTATGATGGTTCCTCCCTTTTTGGGAAGACAGTACATGACACACGTCCAGAGCAAAAAAGACGGGAAGACTTTGTCTGCCATCGGGATCAGTTTCTCTAACTCTCAGCCGTCCTTTTCTAGGAATCAGAGGGTAAAAGAAGATGTGGTTCCGGAAATCACAGTTTTCCTGGGAGTTTCAGGACAACTCATCCCCCAGAGACAGAGGGGGACAGGATTGATGCCGACCCAGAGGTAGAGGGGTCCCAGGAATTTCGGGTCTAGGGAACCTTTTTCTGACAGGCCCATTCAGCAGCTCTGAGGGGTTGCCCGACTGTCCTACTCTGGAGGCAGTCGGGGGGGGGGAGATTGTCCTTGCACCCAGCTGCATGGGAGTCCATAACTGCAGATCATTGGGTGCTACAAATAATATCCAGAGGCTACACTATCCCATTTGTTGCCCCTCCAAGTACTACAAGACGCCTCCCAAATGTCCCACCTGCTGCAGCTCTAGAGGTTTCAAAGCTGCTTCTCAAATGAGCCATCAAACCGGTCCCCCTCGACCAGTCCGGATTAGGTGTTTACTCCAAGTTCTTTTTAGTGCCAAAAAAGACGGGGGGACCTCAGGCCCATTTTAGACCTGTCAAACTTGAATCTGTCTGTTGCCAAACAAAAGTTCTGGATGGTCACCCTACAGTCCATTCTACCCTATCTCCGAGAGTGCGACTGGATGTGCTCGTTAGACCTCCAGGATGCTTATTACCATATCAAAATCCACAGAAGCTCCAGGGGTTTCTTTGCTTCCGACTGGGAGCCAGTCACTTCCAGTTCAGAGCTCTTCCCTTCGGTCTCACCACAGCCCACAGGGTGTTTACCAAGGTAATGGCAGTAGTAGCATCTCACCTGAGGCTTCAGGGAATTCAAGTATTTCCTTACCTGGAAGACTGGCTCTTCGCTGCGTCCACCAAGCATCTTCTTTGTCTGGTCCGGGACTACTTCCATCTCTTGGCAGATCGGCTGGGGATTACAGTCAATGTTCACAAATCCCTTTTGCAACCTGTACAAGTCTTAGACTTTATTGGGGCATGGCTAGACACTTTGCAACTAAAAGTCTTCTTAACGCCAGACAGGATCTTAAACCTCAGGTACCACATTGCTCTAATCATGGACCTCAGATTTCCAAAGGCGAGAGATGTTCTCCGAGCCCTGGGCTCTATGGCTGTCATGATCTCCATCCTCCCCTGTGCACTCCTTCACATGCGGGTCCTTCAGGGGACTCTAGCTGTTCAATGGCCTTGGCTAGACCTTCCCATGGATTTTCCGATAAGGATCAGTTACACCTGCAGGATGTCTCTCCTTTGGTGGCTCCATTCACCGGATGTTGCAGCAGAACGTCTTTTTGTGGCATCTCCAGCCCAAGCCACAGTGACCATGGATGCCTCCCAACTCTGGTGGGGTGAACACTGTTCAGGAAGGATGGTCCAAGGCACGTGGACCCAGATAGAGACCAAGTTGCACATAAATGTTCTGGAGATGAGGGCAGTGCTTTTAGCGCTGAAAGCTTTCCACACTGTCCTTCCTCTGGGTATGATTGCAATTCAGTCAGACATGTCGGTTGTCTGGTACATCAACAAGCAGGGGAGAACCACCAGATCTTACCCTCTGTGTCGTGAGGCCTTGAGAGTGTGGGAGTGGGCGATTTCTACCGGTCGGTTTCTGATTGCAACACACATCCCGGGGCGCGCCAACATTTTAATGGACAGATTGAGTCAGGCTATTCTGATGCCATATGAGTGGTCTCCGAAACAGTCAGTAGTGGTCAAGATATTCCTTGCATGGGGACAGCCTTGCTGCGATCTCTTCGCATCTCCTTCAATGCAAAGTGCAGCGAGTTCTTCGCTCTGATTCCCTCACCAGGGGATGCCCCTAGAGATGCTCTAGTCCATGTTTTGCTCCCCCGGGTTACTGTATGCTTACCCACCATTACCACTCATTCCGAAGTTTCTTTAGAAAGCTTGCCAACTGGGGTGCAAAGCGATCCTCATTGCCCCATTCTGGCCTCGTCAAGTTTGGTTCCCCTTCCTTTGGTCTCAAGTTCTAGCTCCTCTGTGGATTCTGGATCCCTGCTCAGATCTAATCTCATCCTTCGGGTGCCTACCCTCCCAATCTGGACAGTCTCAGGCTGACAGCTTGGCTGCTCCAGTTCCCTTGATTGCCAGGACTCCCGGTCTTTCATCCCCTGTTAAATCTATACTAGTGGCTTCTCTTAAAGATTCCACTAGGAAAGTTTATCGCAGTAAATGGAGATGTTTCTCTATGTGGGCTTCTCGGAGAAACCTGGATCCTTTTACAGGCCCTGTTCCAGCGGTGTTGGATTTCTTGAATAGTATTTTTCAGCAAGGAGCTCGTTCTTCCATGGTGAAAGTACAGCTGGCAGCTATTTCTAATTTTTATGTTGGCGAAAATAAGATCATCCTAGCCTCTTCTAGGCTGTGTAAAGCCTTTCTTAAAGGCACTTTTCTTTTGCGTCCTCCTATCAAAGATCCGGTTCCTCCTTGGGACCTCACTTTGGTTCTCCAGTCATTAGTAACTCCTTTTGAACCTACAGCATCAGTGGATTTAAAGTTTTTATCTTGGAAGACAGCCTTCCTAGTGGCTTATTATGTTGACTAGGAGGGTCTCTGAGCTTCAGGTTTTGTCTGCTGTGCCTCCTTATTTGGTCTTCCATAAGGACAGGGTCTCTCTCCATACAAATCCTTCTTTTCTACCAAAAGTGGCATCTCAGTCAAACATAAACCAAACAATTAATTTACCTGTTTTCTTTCCAAATTTTCAGAACAAGGGTGAATATAAACTTCATTTGTTAGATGTTCATAGACAACTTTGTTTCTATCTTCATAGAACGCAACCCTTCCGTAAGTCCGATCAATTATTCATCTCATTTTCTAAACCTCATTTGGGAAAGGCCATTTCCAAGGTTTCTTTAGCCAGATGGATCACACTTTGCATTTTACATATTTACAAAGCCAAGGGTTTATCTCCTCCTGGTCTGTTAAAGTTCACTCTACCAGGTCCATGGCGACTTCTGCTGCTTTTTGGTCTAGGGTTCCTTTGGATGACATTTGTGCAGCAGCAACTTGGGCAAATTCACATACTTTCATCTCCCATTACAAATTAGATCCTTTGGTCTCCCATTACAAATTAGATCCTTTGGCTCTGCGGTGCTCAGGAATATCCTTCCATGATGGCCTCCCAGGATTTTTTAGTAGCTGGGAACTCTGTCCCACAGGTTGCAGATAAAATGAAGTTAACTACTTCAGATAAAGAAGTTATGTACTCACCATAACGTTCCATCTCAGTAGTTATACTTCATTTTTCTGCAACCTTCCCACCCTCCATCCCCCTGACCTTTTCATGTGGATAAACATGTTAGGTTTATTTAGTATGAGTTGCTAAAGTATATGGTTGCAGCAAACTCGATCTGAGGGAAGATAGGAGATGTTGGTATATTATAGGTAGGGGGAGGAGCTCGGAGCAGATGCTAGAAAATAAGTTGCCAGCTCGGATCTGATATGGATCCGAATACCCACAGGTTGCAGAAAAATGAAGTATAACTATTCAGATGGAACATTATGGTGAGTACATAACTTCCTTTTTTATGCGTTTATCCGTTGATCATTGGCGCTAACATTTTAAATTTAAGGTGAATTAAGTTTAACCAACATATTCTGATGAAGCCCACTGTGTTTGTGGGTGAAAGCGCTTAACCGTTTGTGTATACATTTGTGGTCATCTTTTGTCTTTGTGAAATAAATGTTTTTACCAGAAGCGGAGGTGGTCGTACACTTATTGGAGTGTCTGTGGCAGTGAGAACATCGGTCGTTGCCTTTTCTTATTCACATTCTTTTTTTAAGCATCTGAGGAAGTAACCAATGTTATGAAAGCGCCTACGCTACGTTATTAAAAGTTTTTTATATTCAGATTGGAGTTGTCTGGCTACTATCACTTGTTATAGCGGCCTTCTACTTGGTTTGGAGGGATATTTTTGTATTTATCTACTCACCTAACCTGTTGGGACTTACTTTTTTGACCGTTACTCTATACTCTTTATACAGGTATTGTGTGAGTATGACTTAGGCAGCAAAAAATATGCTTGGTGAAAACAGGAACTTAATGGAGCAAGTTTTTAATATTAAAAGACTGACTGAATGCCTAACTGACATGTACACGCCAGTGCTTGTTGGTGAAATACCTGAGCTACCCGATGATGCTTTGCAGGATGTGACAACTAATGTGAAGGTACGTGAATTGAAACGGAACTTAGAGAAAATGATGTCTACAAATAAAAAAGATTGCAATATCAACGTTACCATTTTGAGGCATGCCTCAAAAAAGGTGTTGTTCCTAGAGGGCTTAGAGTTTTGAACATGCCTACTTACGGCAATGTATATCTGTCATTGTTAGCGCAGTGGCAGAAAATTAATCTAGCCACTAGCAACCAGTACATACAATTATTGATTGACTTTTTTCCACCAATAGAGAAAGATCTTCGTGACAATGTGGTGCGACAGCAGACAGAAATTGAATGTCTGTTAGGTGATGAGCGAGCGGATGTTTATCTCTGTGAGCTAACGGAGAAAGTTAATGCTTATGGTAGTAAGCTGCTTGCACAGAAGATGAAGAAGCTGGCAAGAGATGTCAATGATTTCTCCCAACAGCATGTATTCACTTGGCCACGGTATCAGCCAGGAACTGCGAGCTCTACAGCCAATCAGCCGTCTATGAGTACTAATTTATCCAATGAGAGGATTGACAATTCTGTACCTTCCAATCAGGAGGCAGCACCTTCTACTGAATCGAGTGAACTACTTGGTCCTGTGTACTCCACCCCTGTAGCTGAAATGTCCAATAGCAGTGGTGAGAATACGAATTCCACAACCAATAAGATGGGGCCGGTGGTAAGGCGTAAAGCTTTACTCGAGCAAGATGAGCAGCCTGATTTGGCTTTTTCCATGTTTCCTTTGCCGATTCAGCCAACGCGGAAGAGGTCATTCAACAATTTTATTGCAAAACAGGACTATAAAGAAAATGTGGGGTTACTGAGATCGGGACTCGTATGGAACATTTCACAATACGAACTAAGTAGAGCGGAGACTCAACTGTTATGTAAGGGTTTGAGTTTTATACCCAATGTTGACACTTTAACACAAGTTAGATTGCGCGCAATGTGACTTGTAAAAAGCTATATGGAATGAAGGATGGAAATGTTTTTAATATGTATAAGAAGCAAAGTTCATTTATTCCTACAATGCCAGCTAATATTGATGTTTTTATTAAGGCATGTGAAAGAGATTTATATGATGCTTATAGACCAGTGCATTTATATGATGCTTATAGACCAGTGCAAAATAGGCATATGGATAATTTAACCAAACAACATTTAGCGATTAGTTCTTTGCAGAATAACAGTAAGATAGTCATTCGTCCTGCGGACAAAGGTGGGCCAGTGGTTGTGTTGGATGTTAACTATTACTACATAGAAATGACAGAGATGTTATCTGATTTTAGAACTTACCAAATTATAAATAGAGAATGTGTTTTGAATATGCAGTATAGGATTTATTTACTGTTGCAAGATAGTTTAAGCTCAGGACACATAAGTAAAGAGATTTGAGTATTTTCTTGTGGAAAATCCAGTGGTACCCCAAATACATGGCTTAACTAAGATCCACAAGGATCCTTTAAGATCTAAATTTAGACCCATAGTGGCTGAGGCTGGGGTTGGGTGGATGACTGAGCCTGTTTCTGTGTATTTGGATAAAGAGCTTAAAAAGTTCTTGAAGGTTATGAGGTGGTATTTAAAGATACTGAGAATTTTCTGCTGGATTTACACAATTATCTGGTAGGAAGCAATGATAATAAGTTTGATTTAATGGTGACCTTGGATGTAGTATCCTTGTTCACTTGTATCTCCAATATTGAAGGATTAGAGATGGTCAAGGCCTGCTTAATAAAAAAATGGGACATATAATGAGATGAGAGCTGATTTTTCATGTATGTTGATGGAAATGGTGTTGGAATACACTTTTTTTTGTTTGACAATAAATACTACTGGCAAAGGTCAGGTGTTGCGATGGGGACCAGTTGTGCTAATGTATATGCTAATGTATATGCTAATATTGTTATGAAAGAATGGAAGGAGAGGTACATCAAAGATAGCAATGTGAAGTTTTTTCACAGGTTTGTGGATGACCTTTTCATTTGTTGGAAGGGTGACCACGAATCTTTGCATGAAATTGTGCATAACCTTAATAGTAGCAGTGGTTTCTTGAGATTTACATACCAGTGTTCTCCTGATGAGATCCATTTTTTAGATGTAACCATTACAGGAACTAATAGTAAGATACAAACTAGTGTACACAGGAAGGATTGCTATCAACCCTCTTTTTTTTTTTGCAGAGGAGTAGTATGCATCCACCACATATGTTCCCCAACATTGTTGAGGGACAAGCCCTTAGGGTCTCTAGATTGTCATCATTACAGTAGGATTTTGAACGTGGACTTTTTAGAAATGGCATTTACCAGTCAAGGCTATTCTAGTAATGAAGTTAACTGTGCTTGTGCACGCATGAAAAGAGATTGAGGAGGGAGAGGTAGACCCTATATATTAGGATGAGGGGATAGGAATGATAGGACAGTGGCTGGTGTCAATACTGTTCCAATTGTACTACCTTATGCACAGGGTTTACAGGCTGTGAAGCAAGTGATTAATAAGAACTGGGATATTCTGTTAACTGATGATGAAACTGTCAAGATAGTTGGCACGAAACCTAGGTACACGTTTAGGAATGGTTTAAACTTGAAGCAGCAGTTATGCTACCTGAGGGAGTCTTTACCAGAGGGAAATTATTTTTTTTTGGAATTCTGGCATGTGGGAAGTGCAGTTACTGTTCATTTATAGATGGATCTAGATATTTTAGACACCCTGATACTGGATATTTGTGGCACCTAAGGTGTAAAGCTGATTGCAATAAAAAAAAAACGGGTATATATTGCCCACCGCACCATTTGTTTCAAGTTTTATGTAGGTAAAACAAATCACAGGCTAAGGGAAAGAATTAGGGACCATGACTACTGTACAAGGATGAAACGTGAGTATAGTGCTATAGCTAAATATGTATTGACTGAAGAAGGGAGTCATCAGTTCAAATTTCAGATCTTGCAAGTTATATAGGAGAGCCCTAGAATAGGGGATATAATTAATAAAATGGAAACACAAGAGTTAAAATGGATACTACACATGGGAGCCCATAGGGGGCTCTGGACTGAATGATACGGTTCCCTTGAAACGTGTTAAAGGGAAGGAGAATTAAAAGATTAATTATTATATCTGATTAAGATGAATTGTATGGGCTATATATACATATAAATTAATACATGCTCTTTCCATAGTATGATAGAATAATCTACCAATGTATTTTAATGTATGGAGTTTTTTACATGCACATTTGTTTATGTTGTTGTCCTTTTAAATCTTAATTGGTCTATAGGTTTTTAAAAAGTGGAGGGAAATATGTGGAACATGATTGGTTTCCTTTTATGTCTTTGATGTATATATATATATATATATATATATATATATATATATATATATATATATATATGTGTGTGAGTGTGATGTTTATGCACTGTTTTTATGCAACTGAGGAAGTAACTGATGTTATGAAAGCGCTTACGCTACGAAAAGTTTTTTATATTCAGATTGAAATTGTCTGGCTACTATCACTTGTTACAGCTGCCTTCTACTTGGTTTGGAGGGATATTATTGGTTAGGTATATACCAAAAGGAGAATTGTACTTGATAGGTCTGATGAATGCCGAATATAGTGGAACAATGAGTTCCTTGGACTTGGATGCCATACCTTTGTTTATAAGTTGCGCAACATAGCATGATTTCCTCACCACTGTAGACACGTGATGATCAAAGGCTAGATTACTGTGTGTGTCTCCAAGTCCCTGACTGCTGGGTCAACTCTAAGGAGTGTGTTGTAAATATGATAGTCATTCCTAGAAATGGATGACTTCCCAAAGGATACTGTTATGCATTTCTTGGCATTTAGTTTTAGTCCATGGCTCTGACATCAGTTTGTCTGTGTCAGCCCCTCCTGGCGAACATTTGTGTCATTGTGAGATTCAGTGACAGCTCCTAATTTGCAATCATCTGCAAATTTAGTTAGCCAGAAATCAGTGACATTGGCCTTTACTTCTGAGAAGTAAATGCCAAAAAGGAGCAGTCCAAGGACTGATCCCTGAGAGACTCCAGTTGTGACTGGCCTCTTTGTAGAGGTGGATTCCCCAATTCTAAATTCCTGGGTCCTGTCTGTGAACCAGTTGGTTATCCACTGAGTGACATACGGGTTTGTACCTAACCTCCTGAGTTTGTCAACAATGCCCTAGTTGGGTATTGTGTCAAATGCCTTGGCCAGATCAAGGTAGGCAGTGTGAACGATTTTACCCTCATCCATTGCTTTGGTGACCTTCTCAAAGAAGTCCACCAGGTTGAGTAAGCATGATGTGCCCTTGACAAAAATCAAACTGGGTTGTGTCCATTGTGTGGAGGTTTACTATATGTCTATTGATCATCTCCATGATAATTCTTTCCATGGCTGTACACGTAAGACTAGTGAGACTTATGGGTCTGTAGTTTTCAGGGTCTGTAGATGGCGCACCTTTGTGCAGAGGGATGACTGTTGCCTTTCTCCATTCATGAGGCACAAAGCCTATTTGGTGGCTACAGTTAAATAGTAATTCCAGAGGCCCTGATACGTCATGTTTCATGCTATTTAGAAGGCATCCTAGAATATTGTTTGGGCCCATTGATGTAGTGTTCTTGGTCTTAGAGAGAGCATTAAGGACCTGCTCCCTAGTGGTAGTAGGGGGAGTTGTATCTGATATTTCCTAAGGGAGGGTTGAGGGGTTTGAGAGGAGTAAAGTTGGAGCTGAAATTATCAGCCAGGAGGTTTGCTATATATTGTGGTTCCATTTACAATTAGCTCTGTACAGAATTGTGTATTGCCTTTGAGGTTGCAGACATAGCTAAAGAATCCTTTGTGGTTGTCCTTGGCCTGAGTGGCCAAATGTATCATACAAACATTGAATATTATGAGGCTTTTTTCTAGCAAATTATATGTATGCTCAACACTTCTGCGGCTAGTCCTCAGGTTTCAATGGGGACAATTTGAAAAAGCGAAACTGCCTACAGTGTGATGGAGAGTGATTGGCTGAGGGAAAAAAAGAAAAGAGAAATTGGGTAGGAGATGATGTTCTCTGAAGGCATTCAGGGGTTTTCCCAATGTAGTTAATGTTCTGTGAAAACATTCAAGGGGTATTCCCAGCTGGAATGCTAAAAACATATGACAGAACCAATCAGTACTTAGTGTGTGACACTATGCATCTTAGCATGGATAACATTTATTTTAGGTTAACTCAGGTCTGAGTGTGTGGCTGTCAGTTTGGGGCTTTTGTTCCTATTGGGAGGGTAATATTTAAATATTTGGTGCACATAGTTTTGTATGCCAGTATTAAGTCAATAGGTTTTAGGGGGGTATTGTTTTTTGAAGGGCTTTCAATAAAAAAGTTTTATAAGATGTGACATAGGCTCAATGGATATGACAGGAAACAACTGTATAAAAGCTCAATCTGCCAAACAATGTATGCATGTAACACAAAAGCTGGAACTAGACTTAACAAACAAGGTGTTATACATTAAAGGTGGGAATAATAACTTTTTAATACAAGGATGGTTTCTTTAATGTCTTTAAATGTAAATGGGCTTACAGATAAATAAAAACAAGAAAGAGTGGTGAACTATATTAAAAAATGTAGAGTGTAAATATCTATGTTACAGGAGACACACTTGGAACTGAACATGTGAATTTAATAAAGAAAGGTTTCCAAAATGGTTATTCAGCAGAATACCTGAGACAAAGGAAAAGAGGTGTACTTATATTAATTGCAAGACAAGCTCCAATAGTGATAGAAGAAGATAAAAATGTAATGGCAGATTTGTAGTGCTAAGGGGCTAACTGGCAAGCGAGGAGGATTGCACTAGTTTGTATTTATACTACGCCTAAAACTGCTGTAATGGAGCTCAAGAAAATTCTGGGATAATTACTTTTCAGTAAGGAATATTACTTATAGGTGGGGAATGCAATTTGATTTCCAGCAGTGAAAATGTCTGGGGGGCCCTGAAGGGAAGGTATAACAAAGGAGGGTAGAGTTTTGGAAAAATTTATGAAAATATTTTGCATGGGAGATGTGAATTCAGTAATAGGAGTTTAGAGTGAATTTACATATTATTCCCAAATATATAAAAACTAGGGTAGGCTAGACAGAATTTGCATTTTACAGGAACATGTGTATTTAATTGCAGGTCTTGATATTCACTCAATAACTATTTCAGAAAATGCACAAATAATGGTTAAGGTAAAAGCACAGGGTAATGAAATAAAAATGAGACATTGGCGCTTTTGCTGTTGAAAAGAGAGGAATGGGTTGTGGAGATTATTCAGAAGATTTTAGAAAGGAGAGACATTTCTTCTGAAAATATAGCTAGGGAGTGGGATGAAATTAAGGAATTTAGAAATAGGGTAGAAATAAAAGAAAGGGAGCTATAGTTGAGAAGTAACAAAAATTATTTAGAGGGATTGACAAATGTGAAGTTATTCCAGAATAGGAGGAATTTCACAGAACAAGAAGATCAACTGCAGAGTGCTAGGTAGAAAATAAGGAATTACCTCGATAATATGCACAGCCTTAAAAAGATTTTTTTAAAATAATAACACTAGCGCACAAAAACGTTTAGGACGACTCAGGCAACAGAAAGTAGAAAGGGCTGTTGCCAGACTTATAACAAGGAATGTAACAAGAGATCCTGTAGAGGTATTAGAACTATTTTCGAAAATTCTGAGAGTCTATAAAGCAGAGAAATATGAAAATCAAGAAAAAATACAAATGGACATGTTTATGGAAGAATTAAATATGCCAAGGTTCCCTAGGCATGAGTGTGCCTTCTGTGGAAGGTTGGGTGCTGGGCTGACAACTCAACACCGTAAAGCTCCACTGCCAGTCATGAGCGGACAGAGAATCCGCTGTGGCAACCCCTAACTGGGAAAAGCTGAAAGAAGAAGAAGTGGTAGATTCTAATGGTTAGGATAGGAGGAGATGAGGTAAAAATAGTGATGTATAACCAATCTACAGGAAAGTCCCCCAGAATAGATGGTATTTCTGTGGAAGTTTGGAAGCTAGGAAGAAAAAAAAACTGATAAAGATCTGCAAGGATTTGTTTAACAGTATCTTAAGAGGAGGAGAAGTGCCACCATCCTGGAAGAAAGCAGTGGTAGCTGTAATACCTAAAGAGGGTAAAGATCCATCAGATCCAGCTTCATACAGGCCCATTTCAATACTAAACCATGATTATAAAGTGTTTATGTCTATAATGGTTAAAAGAATGCCAAAAGTAATGCCAAAATTGATATATATGGATCAGTGTAGTTATGTGGAGAGGATGCAAATATTTGACGACATTAACAGAACATTGATCCAGAGGGAAGCAGAATGTAAGAAAATGCCATTGTTGGTGCTTTTTTTTCCCAAACACATTTATTGAATTACATAGGGAAATTTACATTTATATAAAGGTAATCAAACTATATTAACATAAACATTGTACTTCACATATATTACTATATCTCATATAACATAAGCAACATTACATAAATTATTTGTTTCCTGACTTATTTTTTAAACAAGAAACATCTTTATAGGTTGGTTCTAGGCTATCGGCCCTAGGGCCTGTACAAGCCTAGCCATAACAATTCCCTGGCTATTTCTTCCCACACTATTTACTTCCCTGGACCCCTGTCTTTAGTAAAACCATCACTTACTACCCAGGCAGTCATACATTTACATAAATGAAAACAAACCACACTGACACAATCCTAGTTGCAAGCATTTTATATCACAAACCATACTGACACACTCCCAGTTACAAACATTATACACCACTTATAATCTACCCAATCTATCTCATTCAAACATTACATAGCTCATTTAAGTCCTACCACCTTTTAAACCTCATTCCTTCCTTGTATGTACTGTTCACACAATTCCCATATTTTCCTTATCAGTGTGTTCCTACTGTTTTTGTAAAGCTCTCAGTTCCAGTTGTTTTATCTTTGTTACTATATTCACTACTTCCAGTACAGTTGGTTTAGATTTTGATTTCCATTTTTCTAGTAATTGCTTTTTTGGCAGCCAGCATTATTAGACATAGCAAGGTCTTACCATGTCTAGGCAATTCCGATTCTGTATCATAGCTCAGAAAAGTCATCTCCCTTGTTTGACCAATCCGCCCACCCAGCATCTGTAACAGTGCATCCCGCAGGGAATCCTTAAAAGTCTGCCAACTCACCTCACTCCCAGAAAATATGTTCCCAATTAACTCTTTTTTCCACTTCACACCTCCAACATTTGCCAGAGAAAAAAATTCTCTGTAGTCTACTTGGGGTATAAAGATATCGATGTAAACATTTCCAGGCAAAAATCATGAATCATCTAGATTTTGTTGCATATTTGGGAGACATACATATATCCTCCCGTTGTTTTGTTGTGAATTGCTTTTCCAATCTCTCTTCCCAATCCTTTCTAACCTCCTCTGTTACCATGCAATATTTTATATGCTCTACTAATTATTCCTTTTTTAGTGTCAGTTTCTGTTCTACATTCTATTAAAAACTCTACCAGTGTTGAGCTTTTATTTAGGACCCCTGTTTCTTTCTCTTTGCTTAAATACTCAGCTTTTCCTTTGTCCCAGGTATTCCACTGAATAACCATCCTGAAAACCTTTATAAAATTCACATTTTCAGTCCTTTTTGTGTGTGTCCTGTAACATAGCTATTTGCACTCTACATTTTTTAATATAGTTCACTACTCATTCTTGTTTGTATTTATCTATGAGGCCATTTACATTTAATGACATTAAAGAAAGCATCATTGTATTAAAAAGTTATTATCCCTACCTTTTATGTGTAACACCTTTTTTGTTAAGTGTCTAGTTTCAGCTTTTTTGTTACATACACTGTTTGGCAGCTTGAACTTGTTTCTTGTCATATTTATTTGAGCCTGGATTACATCTTATAAAACGTTTTGTTTTATTGAAAGCCCTCAAAAAGAAAAAAACGCACACCCAATATCCCCTAAAACCTATTAACTTAATACTAACATACAAAACTATGTACAATTCAAATATTGTAGTTTTACCCTTTTAATAGGAGTTAAAGTCCCAAACTGACAGTCACACTCAGAGACTTGAGTTAACCTAAAAGAAAGGTCAAACATGCTAAGACCCTTTGTGCAGCCTGTACTTCTGCTAAGTGATGATTGGTTTTGTCTTATCTTTATAGCTCTCCCAGATGGAAAAAAAAACCCTGAATGTTTTCAGAGAACATTAACTACCTTGGGAAAGCCCCTGAATGCTTTCAGAGAACATTATCTCCTAGCCAATTTCTCTTTTCTTGTTTTTTTTTCCCTCAGCCAATCACTCTCCACCAGACTGTAGCCAGTTTCCCTTTATCAGATTGTCTCCACAGAGACATGAGAACCAGGCAGCCAGTTTCTCTTTTCAGATTGTTTCCATGCTGTGATGCCCCATGCACTGGCCCCGTAATCAAGGAGCCTCAGTCCTCACCACTAGCACCAGTCAGGGATGTACACATTGGGAGGATAAGTACACACACAGTAAACTACAGTTTCCCCTAAGGGGACACAGAGATCACAGTCAGTCTGGGGCTGGTTTCTCCAGATCCCCAGTAAGACTCTCCACTGTCACAGCTATAGGGTTAAGATGTCAGCTGAGTAGCCAAGCTAAGACCTCCAGCACTCTCTCTGTCCAACCAGTGCTTCGTGTCCCTGCCCAAGTAGCTGACACACACAATGAAATTTGATTGATATATAAACACACACACACACACCTGGGAAAGGCTGGCACAGGTTCACTAGCTATACCCCCTTCTGCCCAGACTATAAGGTACTACCAGCTTCCACTAGCCACCCTTATCAGCTACTTGAGGCCCTTAATAATGGCTACCCAATCTTACTATTATCCAAATGGTAAGTGTGACCAAGACTTGAAGGCTATTTAGGAATGGCCTATACAGTGTCACCAAATACATATGCAAGTATACTAAGAGCTTAAATATCACTAAACAAACCAGCCACATTTAAAAGGTTTAAATATATTTAATAATAAATAAAAGAACAAGACAATACTCCAACAACCCAACACAGTGACTACAGAGTTCATAATCACAGGAAATATTTTAAAACAACATTGCAGGATAGTCTCAAATAAATACAGAAAACATCTAAACTAATCTTTACTATATTCCTATCTATATCAAAGAGAAATCACTTTGCCCTAGTTAGTTACTATTAGCAAGGCACAGGCAGAAGTGATGAAGATGGATGTTTCCATGTCCAAAGAAAAATACAAAATGCATACACTCACTCTCTGAGATGGGTCTTAAATTAATAATACACATTACTGCTGGGTTACCCAGGATAACATCACTCTTTGCCACCTGCCTTCAGTTCCCAGGCTAACAGAAACTAACATAATTTTTAAAATTTCTATGGGAGAAGTGCATACATCTCAGAAGTTTGCCTAAAACTGGAAGTCGTAAAACAATTAACACTTTTACATTTGAAACCTAGTAATTATTTCTGTTTTAAGACAATAGGAAACCCTCTAACTCTAAACATTGTGTCTGCTCTGAGCTGAAACAGAGACAACAGAATCATAAAACAATTCCCACTTATTTTCTTGAGGTTTTGCAAGTTAACTCTGTTCCAACTTCTACCATTAACACACACACACTTGCACAGGCACATAGTTTATATACACTTCCGTCCTTTTCCAGTAGGGCACACTGTGGTCACATTTTAGCTCAGTACTTTAGACACACTTCTGCACCAGCAGTTTAATATACACATAACATATACTTCTCTTACATTTGTAATATAAGTCCGTGGTGATGGTGCTGCGGTAGCATTGTCACCTCATAGTAAGACGCTGTCCGGTTCGATTCTCAGCTAGAGCATCTTCTGCGTGGAGACATGCGTGAATGGGCGTACCTTCATTGAAGGTTGTGCATCAGGGCTGGTAACTTGGCACGTAAAAATCAACTACCAATCATTAGCGGACCGGAGTTCCTCTGTGGGGACCCCTAACCGGGAAAAGCCAAAAGACACAAACAAACATTTGTAATATAAGTATATGAATCATAGTGCTATTCACAAATGACATATGATTATTTACAAAATTCCAGCTAACTGGGCTGGCAGCATTTCGGTTTGTCACAAATGGAAACATGATGACCAGCTGCAGAATTGTTATTGAGCATACATGTATTTGCTAGAAAAAATGCATCATAGTATTCAGTGCTCTTTTTCATTTACTTCCTCTCTTAAAACATGTTACCAAATCACCATATCCACCAAAAGCAGCTTTTCACCAATAAACTTGTAAAAAAACATAAAGAAAATAGCGGTGTGTTCAGGTTACCACACTTTAATAAAACAATAAAATCACCTCCAGTTAGCGCTTTCATCTCAACTCTACAGAGACTTCTTCAGACTGAGGTTAACGTCTACAAAATTCCTTTTTTAAGGCTTCAATTGTCACATGATACATTCACTTTAAAATGTCACTTCCTCTTCCTTCCAACTTCCAAAAAGCTAACTTTGTGAAAATACTACAAACAATTTAAGAAAAACATTTAAAAATACACTCAGGAAATACTTTATACATTTCCTAAAATACTTAATACATTTGAAAACATTTAAGAAACACACTTTCACCAACATACTACTACACTATATGTTTTTAAAAAGTATTACTAATGTTTGAGCCTCTTTCTTTTCAAATACATAAATTCCTCCCTATCATTTAAACCTGGTGGGAAGCAGGCATTAAGTTTGACCTGCCATAAGTAATCTAGCCAACCCAGCTCTTCTTCTATATTCATAACAGTAGTATCACTGGAAAGGGCCTCTACTACCAAGAATTTATACTCTCTTTTACGATTTTTTAACTTATAATGTTTGCTTAAAGCATTCTTTTCATCCTTTCTCTGTACTGCATATTTGTGGTCATAAATCCTTTTATATAGCTCTCTAGTTGTTCTGCCAATATAAAAGGATTTACAATCCAGGCAGGTTATTAAATATACATTTTTCAATTTACAATTAAAAACACCTGGAACTCTAACCACATTCTTAGCCACCTTTATTTCTGAGGAATCTGCATATAGAAAGTTGCACATATTACAGTTAAAGCATCTTATCATCCCTCTCTTATTTGCAACTTCCTTTGGTTTATTTAGTTTAGCTTGAAAGAAGTTCTTATAACTTTTAGACCTCTTCTGCACAAACTTTGGTTGTTCACCTATTTTGTTAATTATTTCACTGTTTGATCTGATATTGTTAATCCTCGTTCATTCCTTATGCATGGGTATTGGTTCTGAGCTGGGAACCGAGCCAGCCATTTTCCAAGCTCGCGTCAGCTTCAAACTCTGGAGCTAAACTCTTACCCACAATCCCCCTCTCCCTGTTACCTCAGATTTCATTTGCTGCATTACCATTCGGTCGTGTCAAGCTACTTCTCTTGAGCTAAGTACATTCAGTTGTTGTTTAATAGTTTTACAGATTACTTTTCTGTCAGAAAAGTTCATATTTTATTGTCTCTTAGCCTATCGCATCTAGCGTTCATAATTTCTTCAGGTTTTTCTGCTTTTTTTCTTTACTACTTTTACAGCGAGGTAGTCTCTCTTTACCATCATTGGTAATCCTTTCCCCTTTTCTCTCATACCTTCGGGTACTCTCTTGTACCATTGCTGGTACCTTCTCAATTAATTTGCTGTCATGGCAGATAAGAAAGGTAGTCCGGGGTTTAAGCGGTGCTCTGATTGTGTGCACAAACTGCCTACTTCTGATGCACGCTCTTTGTGTGTTTATTGTTTGGGAGCTTCCCATTTGTCTGTTGACCCACCCTGTGCTATTTGTAAGAACTTTTCTAATAGAACCTTGTTGGAAAGGAAAAACAAGCTGTTACTGAAGGGACTTCTAAAATCTCCCTTTTCAGAGGCTATTTCTGGGTCGGAGGCCTCAACCCCTCCTACAGCCCATAAGAAAACTTTGGATGTTCCTACTAAGGCTAAATCTTTACCTTCATCCCCGGCTGGGGACTCCCGCCAACCAAACCTAAAAAGGCTAAAGTTTTGGCTCTGGAGCTCTCTCAGTCAGCCCCAGTGCTTTCAGTGCCTAGACCTTCGGCACCGAGGCCTTCGGCTCCATTAGTGATTTCGGCTCTGTCTTCTCCTGCAGCCTTCTATATATCGGCACCAAGGGGCTCCTCAGTTCAGACCATTACCACTGTATCGGCACCGACCGTTCAGTCAGTGCAGACCTTGACCGTGTCAGTTCCGAGATCTTCCTCGGAACCAATGCCTTTATTGTTGACTCCAGTTTTGTCGGTTCCAGCTTCGGCACAGACAACCACTTCAGCACCGATCCCTGTGTCAGTGCAGACCACGACCTCGGCACCAATGACATCTTTGGTGCAGACAACAGTAGTCCTGTCTCTCTCTCAGCACTGTTATCCTTGGTGCAGTCAGATGAGATGGGCACAGAGTCTGCCTCCTCTGTGGACAGGCCTGTTTCTCCCTCAGTCTCTGAGGTCCACTAGAAGTCTTTCCGAACATGACGTGTTGCGTCTTGTGGACCAGGTACTCTTGGCCAGAGGTATCCCACCCCTCAGGAACTCCAAAGACCCCTTCTTACTCTCCTCCTTCATTGCCTTTGAAGTCCATGGATATAGCACAGTCTTCCCCATCTGCAGTTCCCTTTATGGATCTCACTAAAGAACCACAGTTGCCTTCATGGCAGGAAAGTTTTGCTACGACCCAGGATGTCAGTTGTGACATGCATAGTTTGCTGCTCCACAGCCATCCAGGGACTCCGGGTCGGCAGGCTAAGCCACTTAGGGGAGGGGTGACCCCTGTCCTAGACATGCACTCCTCTTCGGGTGGACCAGCCTTCAAACTGATGGAGAAGGCTTTCATTGCTGCTGGTGATTCCGGACAGTCTATGCCTCCACCCTCCTCTGGTACACTGGTTTCACAAGTCACACCTAGCGGATACTGGGTGCAGGGGCCGCAGGACATATTAACTCAGGAATCCCCTTTTCTGCTGTCTTCTCCAGCTTCTCCTGCTGAGGAAGTCCACCAGAAAAGTTCATTTAAGAAGAAGCACATGGACTCCACAGAGGAGTCCCTCACCGAAGACACAGATTTCGATGAGGGGGAAGGATCCCCTCGGTCACCCTCTGAGGTATCCTTTGGTGATATCCTCAAAATCCTGAAACAGAGAGGTGACTGGCAGTCCTTTAATCTGACCTCTGAGGAATCTGTGTTCCAGCAGGCCTTTCGCGCCTGGCCCCCTACCTCCTGGGTTACTCCACCTGCCGATGAACTTGTCCAGCTCATCGTGCAGCATGCTTGGAAGGCTTCTGATACCATCTAAGCTATTCCCCGGAGGCCAGATAAGATCTTGTCCCTTCCTGCTTCGGATCCCCATTGGTCCAAAGGTCTTCCTGTGAATGCTTTGTGGCCGCAACAAAACAGGATCTGGCAGAAGAGGAAAGCCAGACTGTCCATCCACCTAACAAAGAGTCCCGGGCCCTGGAATGGCTAGGGAAGCACACCTTTGCTTCAGCGACATTTGCTATCAGGTCCCTGAATTATATGGCACATTTTACCAGGCTTCAGAGGGATCTGGTTTCTGAGCTCTCTGAAACCTTGGCTGGTGCCGTATCTGATGTGGTCCGTGACAAAGTGGCCTCTCAGCTGGCCACCATTAAATCTATATCTAACTCCTCTATGCGACTGATATCTCACGCATCAGAAGGAGCAGCTAGAGCAGTAGGTTCAGCTGCGGTCTTGAGATGACACGCCTGGATGCGCTTGTGCAACTTCATGGAACCCTTTAAGTCTTACTTTCTTAATGCCCCCATTGAGGCCTCCTCGTTGTTTGGGCCCAAAGTTAAAAGCACACTGGCCAGAAGTGAACAGGACGGTAAGACCATTTCTGCCGTAGGTGTCCATTATTCTTGCCCTCAACGTGCTTTCTCCCGAAACCAAAAGAGTGGGAAGATATGGTTTAAGAAATCTCAGGATCCTTTCTGTGACACACAGGCTGAGTCCTCCCTCAGAGGCAGAGGGGGAAACTCACAGGGAAGATGCCCCTTTTGGGGCAGAGGGGGTCCATGTAACCAGGGTTCCAGGGATTCTTTCCCTGGTCAATCCTACCAGCACTCCTGAAGAGCGGCCCAACTCCTTTCCTCTGGAGGTGGTTGGGGGACGTTTCTCCTTGTACCCTTCTGCCTGGCTAACCATCACCACCGATTCCTGGGTACAAAGGATTATAACCAGAGGTTATCATATCCCCTTCAATCTTTGTCCCATCCCTTCAAAAAATATTCCTGATGTTCCACCCAGTCAAAGGGAAGAAGCAGCACTAGAGATAGAAAAGCTGCTAAGAAAAAGAGTCATCCAAATAGTCCCTCCAGACCAGATAGGATCCAGATTCTACTCAAGACTATTTTTGGTGCCAAAGAAAACCGGGGACTGGAGACCAGTTTTGGATCTCAGTGTATTGAACAGGTTTGTGAGAGTACAAAAATTCCAGATGGTCACAATACAGTCTATCCTCCCGCTTTTGGTAAAAGAAGACTGGATGTGCTCTATAGATCTTCAAGATGCGTACTACCACATAAAGGTGGACAGGCCATCAAGAAGATTTCTGCACTTCCATGCGAGAGCCAGTCACTACCAGTTCAGGGTACTGCCCTTCGGACTCTCTACAGCCCCCAGAGTGTTCACAAAGTGCATGGCAGTTGTCACAGCTCACTTGCGACTTCAAGGATTCCAGGTGTTTCCATACCTAGACGACTGGCTCATTTCTGTCCCCACCAGACAAAGCCCTGGCATACTCTCTCCTTGCTGCTCAAAGGCTAGGCATAACCATAAACTGGCAAAATTCCCATCTCAGTCGACAGAATTCATAGGGGTTATCTTGGACACAAAAAAATTGCAGAGCTGCTATTCCAGAGCACAGAATTCTAAGGATAAAGCAACAACTAATCCCAATCCTTTCAAAGGTAAAATCCATGGCTCACTCGGTTCTACAGCTGTTGGGTTCCATGGCAGCCTCCATCACCATTGTTCCCCTGGCCAGGTTTCACTTGAGGCTTCTACAATGGCTACTGCTCACCCAATGGTATCCTTTTCAGCATCCTCTTTCAGCCATGATTCGAGTAACCCACAGGTGCAAAAAGGATTTAAATTGGTGGATGACACACAATCTCTTACAATGGTCTCGCCCCTTCTCCCCCCAGCAACCCAAGGCCACAGTGACCACGGATGCCTCCCTGATGGGGTGGGGGTGCTATGTCAGGGACAGACAGTCCGAGGCACTTGGTCCGAACTGGAGACCCATCTGCATATAAATGTTCTAGAGCTGAGGGCAGTGCTTCTGACGTTGCAAGCATTCCATTCCCTGCTGCCGTCTGGAACAATTGCAATTCAATCAGACAACATGGCGGTGGTCTGGTACATCAACAAGCAAGGTGGAACCAAATCTTGCCCCCTTTGTCGAGAGGCCATGAGGATATGGCAATGGGCGATGGCTACCAACCATTTTCTTCTAGCAACGCACATTCCCGGGAGTTCCAATGTGATATCAGACACACTCAGCAGGTGCATTCTCCAACCTCACGAATGGTCCCTGAATCCCTTGATAGCAGCGGAGATCTTCCACCGCTGGGGCCATCTTTGCATCCCCGACCAACTACAAATGCAGCAACTACTTCACCCTGATTCCCCCTCCGGGACAGTCACCCAGGGACGCTGTAGTCCAGGATTGGCCCTCGGGTCTTCTTTACGCTTTTCCACCCTTTCCCCTCATTCCCCAGTTTCTGAAGAAAGCCCATCAGTTGAAGAGCAAGGTGATCCTCATAGCACCATATTGGCCTCAACAGATTTGGTTCCCCTTCCTTTGGCCTCACCTACTAGATCGACCATGGATTCGCCATACAACCCCAGAGTTGATCTCACATCCACAGAACCTGATTCATCCCAACTTGAACAGCCTGAAGCTCATGGCTTGGCTACTCCAATTCCCTTGATTGCCAGGCAGAATGATCTTTCTTTACCGGTACGTGATATTCTCATTGCTTCGCATAAGTCTTCCACTAGAATTACTTATCTGAGCAAGTGGAAAAGATTTACCTGTTGTCTAAAAGATAAACAAGTAAACCCCTTTTCAGCACCAGTGTTGATAATACTAGACTATCTGGCCGACCTGTTTCAATCGGGTCTATCGGCCTCTACCATTAGAGTTCATTTGGCTGCAATTTCTAATTTTCATGTGGGTGTCCAAGATTCCTCTCTTATGTCCCATAAATTGTGCAAGACCTTCATAAAAGGTATGAATCATCTGAAGCCACCTTTTAGAGAACCTATTCAATCATGGGATTTATCATTAGTTCTACAAGCTCTGACAATGTCACCTTTCGAGCCCGCCTCGTCTTGCGACCTCAAGTATTTGTCATGGAAAACCTTGTTTTTGGTTGCCATTACTTCTGCCAGACGTATTTCTGAGCTTCAAGCTTTGTGTAGTGAGTCCATACTTGATTTTTCATAGAGATAGAGTATCTCTGAGAACTTATCTGTCATTTCTGCCTAAAGTGATCTCTGAAATGTCCATTAATCAAGCCATCGAATTGCCAGTTTTCTTTCCCAATCATTCAAACAGAGAGTATTGCCTACATACCCTAGATATACACAGGCAAATCCATTTTTACTTAAACAGGACTAAACCTTTTCATAAATCTGACCAGTTATTTTTGGCCTTTTCTGGACCTAGATTAGGATCTGCTGTTGCTAAGGTCACATTAGCTAGATTGTTAAAGGACTGTGTGACCTTTATTTATACACGCAATATCTCATTGCCTACTACCATGAAAGCTCACTCAACAAGGTTGGTGGCAACTTCTGCTGCCTTCCATGCCAAAGCTTCTTTACATGACATCTGTGCAGCTGCAACTTGGGCTACGCCTCATACCTACATCAATCATTACAAATTGGATTTGTCCTCTAGGGGAAGAGCATCTTTTGGTTCTATGGTGTTCAGGAATGTCCTTCCATGAGAGCCTCCCAGGAATAGAGGTAGCTGGGGACTCTGTCCCATGCGTAAGGAATGAATGAGGATTAACAATGTCAGATAAAGAAGTTATGTCTTACCATAACGTTCCATCTGTATTGTTGATCCTCGTTCAGTCATTACGACCCTCCCTCCTTCCCCCTCCTGTGGTTTCTAGTGGATCTCACCATCCGGTTCTCTTAGGTTATTTGACCAGAGGTAGCCTCTTCCTTCTTTGACTTGCAAACTCAATCTGAGGTAACAGGGAGAGGGGGATTGTGGATAAGAGTTTAGCTCGAGAGTTTGAAGCTGATGCGAGCTTGTAAAATGGCCGGCTCAGTTCCGAGCTCGGAACCAATACCCATGCATAATGACTGAACGAGGATCAACAATACAGATGGAATGTTATGGTAAGACATAACTTATTTTTTAAGCACTCCCCAATTACGATTTATCACCCTTTTTATTGCTCCTGAATCTACACTATTTTGTATGGTCATTGCTGTTCTATACTTATATTGTGTCATACAAGACTCATTTCTTGTTTTACTTTTTTCTCTCATCTCTGTTTGTTCATGTAATATTTTCATTACTTATTTTTCTGGATATTGTGTAACGTCCATCTTAGAACAAAAATCTTTCGCCTCATTTTGAAAATCTTCATCTTTATATGTTGAGTTACTTATTCTACTTAACTGTCTCTTTATTATATTCATTTTGGTTTTCTTGGGGTGCAAACTTGAATATTGTAAATAACTATTATGCTGAACTTCTTTCTTATAGATTTTAGACACCAAACTTCATTTCTCTTTATATACTGTAACATCTAGATAATTAATTTCTTTCTTATTATAATTATGTGTAAAATCTAAATATGTACAAACATTATTCATATGCTTAATGAACTCTTCTTGTTTGTCCAACGTTCCTCTCCACACCATAAAAACATCATCAATAAAATGCACAGTCTTAATTATGTACTGTTTATACTCACTTTCTAATACATTTGCTGCTTCCCAGCCATTCATGAACATATTTGCATAGCTGGGTGCTAGGGCTGCACCCATCGCAACCCCATTCGTTTGTACATAGATTTCTTCATAAAAATACAAGTAGTTGTAATTCAGTACTATACCTATCATTTCCATTATTAAGGCTACTGTATCTGCTGTGTATTTCTTTGATTTCAATAATTCAATTCTCACAGTTTCCATCCCTTCTTCATTGGGGATGACTGTGTACAGAGATTTTATATCTAATGTTACTATAAAGTCCTCTTCTTCTACTTTTATTTCTTTTAATTTATTTAGGAAGTCAAAACTCTCTCTCATATAAGTTTCACTTACAGAGACTACTTTTTGCAAATGCTTATCTACATATACTGACAGGCCCTCGGTTTTGCTACCTGCACTGGCTACTATGGGTCTTAAAGGAGGGTTGTTAAGGTTTTTATGAGTTTTAGGTATTCCTGATATTTTACTTATTTTGGGGTTAGTTGTCAATAAGCTCTTCCTAACTCTCTCATCTATCCTACCAGTTAGGAACCATTCTTCAATACATGCATCTATTAATGCATACCCCTTTTTTACTTCTCTCATATCAATTTTCTTATAATATTTAACATTTGTTATTAATTCCTTCATTTTACTTTCATAGTCTGCCCTGTCCATTGCTACCAAAGACCCACCTTTATCTGCTTTTAACAGCAATAAATCAGTTTTATCTAACAAATTGTTAAAGCATTATTTTTCTTTCATAGACATATTAAAATAATCATATTCAGCCTTCTTTTCTAGTACTTCAATTATCTGTGCTTCACATATGCTCAAAAACATTTCCAACTCCTTACATAAAGGAGGGTTGTAACAGCTTGGTTTGTAAAGTAACACATCCCTTCTTTCATAATTTTTCAACATCACATCAAAATTTAATAATCTGACAGTCTCTCAGGCCAGTTATTGTCTCTACTTTATTTGCTCATTGAGCTGGTGTAAAGTTCCATCCTTTGCTGAGAGCTAAACATTCTTGACTTGAAAAAACATAAGTAGATAAATTAATAATTTTAAAATTTACTATACCTATGTTTTCCACGACTGTTTTTTCTGTCCCTAATACTTCTGATTTCCTTGCCTCACAAAGTCGTTTTTTGGCTGACAGTTATTTTTAGATGTATTATGTCTACTCTCTGCTGTTACCTGGGCCCAGGTTCTTTGTCCTTCATTAACTCTTTGATAGACATCCACAGTATTTTAGGAAATGTATAAAGTATTTCCTGAGTGTATTTTTAAATGTTTTTCTTAACTTTTTTGTAGTATTTTCACAAAGTTAGCTTTTTGGAAGTTGGAAGGAAGAGGAAGTGACATTTTAAAGTGACTGTATCATGTGATGAGTTTAAATCATGTGACAATTGAAGCCTTAAAAAAGGAAGTTTGTAGAAGTTAACCTCAGTCTGAAGAAGTCTCTAGAGTTGAGATGAAAGCGCTAACTGGAGGTAATTTTATTGTTTTATTAAAGTGTGATAAGCTAAGAAGACACCACTATTTTCTTTATATGTTACCGAATCAGTCAAATGTCTTTAATCCAGTCATTTCCCCATGCAAGAATGAAAAAAAGCACATTAATTTTTCTTTTATCGTGCTTTTAACCAGGATTTTTTTATACACTGCAGTCCTTGGATTTTTTAAAACTGAACAAGAAGAGAGAGAAAAGGGAGAAATACAAACAAAAGAACAGCAGCACCTGTTTACAAACCCCATTACACTTATAACTTTGTAGAATGTAAAGAAAACCGCATGCCACAAAATTGGTACTATTAAGAAAAATATTTACTTACATTTAACTTTCTCCCTCCTCTTGCCCTCCCCAAAGCACTTTTTCAAACATTAAGACATTAAGTAGGGCAGATGCTTTAGAGTCCCCCACAAGTCTAAACAATTCTGAAAAAGTCCAGTATTTCCAGATTTTCTTGTTCTGTCATATTTCACAAATGTAATTACTGCATTGTAATCCCATATTAAGTTACTGGTTTTATTACTGTTCATTTCTGAAATACCGTCTCTGCTTCATTTCCAACTTACTCTCGAGTCTTCTAATCAACTCTTGTGCTCCCTTCCTTCTCTCCAACCTTTTCCATTGGAAAATCTGAAAAGATTTCACAGGTACAGTCCCACTGTGGTCTTTGTTGCCTGAAGAACAACAAGCAGAATCTCCTTATGTTTCACAGCTTACTTTTTGTTGGAGAAACTTTTGTATTTCCTACTTAGCATGCTCCTCATCAAAAAATTATTTTGCCCTCCAGGGAAGAATACCTTGAAGACAGCTGGGTACAGCAGTTTGAATTTCACACCTGCATCTTGACATTCACTGAATAGTGCAATAAATGTGTTCCTCTTCTGTCTGCTGTGCAATGAGTAATCATTCTCCACAAACACTTTGCTATCTCCCACTTTTAGTACTTTGTCCTTCTGCCACAATTTTGTCAGAATCAACTCATTCTGCTGGTAGGATTGCATCTTTGCTAATAAAAGTGTAGGTTGCTTTCTTATAGCCAGGTTTGGAGCATACACAGGATGTGCCCTTTCAAGTAGCAACTCCTGCTGTGGAATACCAGTCCATTTGCTTATTTGTGCTTTCATAAAATGAATGCAGTCTGTTCCTTCCAGCTTCTGTGGTAGAGCCGAAAATCTCAGGTTTTCCCTATGTGCTCTGTTCTCTAATAATATTATTTTTTGTAACATCTCTTCCTGAGCAGTCTCATATTCAGCCAGCCTTTTCTTTATTTTGACCTCTAATTTTTGCAGCTTTATCATCTCATCTGAACATCTGTTTAAAGCTTCTTCCATTTTTCCAGCTTTTTGTTTGTTTTGAAATACTCCATCAGTGTTTAGTTTGTTTTAACCAGGTCTGGATGCAGTTGTCTTATATCTTTCTGCAGGATACTGGAAGTCATGTTTGAAGGTCGCATTGTTTTTTGCTGAACAGCTGCAGAACTTTCACCAGTTAGTGTTTCTTCTTCACTTTTTGTAGCTGTTTTTTCCAGGTCTTCTGTATTTCTTTATTCCTGGCAACCAGGCAGTACACTTATTGGCCAGTCAGTGTTTCTTCCTCACTTTTTGTAGCTGTTTTTTTCCAGGTCTTCTGTATTTCTTTATTCCTGGCAACCAGGCAGTGCACTTACTAGTCAGTTACTGAAATTTACTGTTAAACACAAATCTACAGGCCTTCTCAGCTGAGTTTCTGTTTTCACACTAGAAGAGCTAGAAATAAGGTGTTTACCTCAATGTGCATCTATCCTGCTTCTTCTGTGGTCTTGAGAAAATTTGTATGGCTGCATAATCAAAATTTTTCTGATCTGAATCTGAACTTCGTAATTCTCCACTTAGTCCAGATACAGTAGTTGGGTCTGTGGCTACCCAGATTTTAAACAGCGGGACAATGGAGACAGATTGATGCATGGAGTTACTAGGATTTTCCAGGTACCCAGGTTCTACACTAACAAGGCCATTTCTCAATCTTTTAGAAGGCAGGACAAAAAGAAATCCCAACCTGGCAACAAACAGGACCCCAGAAGAATAACTTTTTCAAACAAAATAAAAGTAACTTTCCCAAAAAGAATCCATCTCTAGTTAATGAATGACAATTCTAGGAATCTGAACATCTTACCCACCCTTTCTGCCCATTTTACATACCTCTCTCACACTGACTGACCCCCTCAGCCCCTTCACCTGGGTTCATCATTTTCAGACAGATGTATGTTGAAAGTGATTCAGGAAGGATTTACTTGGTAGTGGGTGGACTCTCCTCCTCCTCCTTCAAGGGGAGTCCCTCACATCCACCCAACCAAACAGACTTATTTTACCAGTGTTACAACATATGTCAAAACTGGGGTCATAGAGCCAGTACCTGCAAATTACATGGAAAAAGGTTTTTATTCCAGGATACTGCTGGTACCAAAGAAGGAGCATTCTTGGAGATCAGTGTTAAATCTGTCTTTGGTGCCTTGCCAGACAGAAGGGTCTCAAAAGGAAAGGAGCACCTCTGATTCTCAAATATTTGTGTGAGCTTCTTAAAGGTGGCTAGGTAGTATTCTGTGTGCTTCCATCAAGGTGCATCTTGAAGCCATTTCAGCTTATCTGTCTATGGATCCCTGTCTTTCTTCTATGTTTTTGGTTAAACAATTTCTAAAGGGAGTGTTGCACATGAAACTTCCCCACAAGCAAATTTCTCCTGGTTGTGATATCAGTTTTTTTAACAAGAAATACATGTATTAAACCATCCCATATGACACAGGCAATCATACATTTATATAAATGAAAACAAACCACACTTACACAATCCTAATTGCAAGCTTTTATATCACAAACCATACTGACACACTCCGAGTTGCAGACATTATACATCACTTATAATCTAGCCAATCATTTTCAGTCAAACATTACATAGCTCATTTAAGTCCTGCATTCTTTTAAGCCTCATTCCTCCCCTGTATGTATTGCTCCAGCAATTCCCATTTTTCTTATGTAGTTTGTTCCTACCCTTTACTAAAGATCTCAATTCCATTTGTTTTATCTCTTTTACTAGATTCACTACTTCTACTATAGTTTTGATTTTGATTTACATTTTATACTAATTGTTTTTTTAGCAGCCAACATAATTAGACACAGCAAGGCTTTACCATGTCTAGGCAATTTAAATTCTGTATTGTAGCTCAGAAAAATCATCTCCCTCATCACACCAGTCTACCCACCCAGCATCTCCGACAATGCATCCTGCAAGGAATCATTAAAGTCCATCAACTCACCGCACTCCCAGAAAATATGTTCTTAATTACCTCTTTCTTCCCCATCACACCTTCAACATTTGCTGTCTACCTGAGGAAAATTTGTCTGGAGTCTACTTGGAGTCTAAACATGTCTACATAAACATTTCCAAGCAAAAATCCTAAATCTAGACTTTATTGCATATTTGGGAGACATACATATATCCTAATATTGTTGCATTGTGAATTGCTTATCCCATCTCTCTTCCCAATCCTTTCTAACCTCCCCTGATTGAGTTTTATAGTTGTCATGCAATAATTTATATGCTCTACGTATTATTCATTTTTTTAATGGCAGCTTGTGCTCTAGATTCTACTAAAAACTCTACCAGTGCTGGTCTTTCATTTAAGATCCCCCCAATTTCTTTCTCTTTACCTATACTCTGATATCAGTCATTGATAGGGAAGGCACTCTAACCTGCAGTCCAAATAAATTCTTGGCATTTTTCCCACTCTAGTTATTTTCTCCCAATGCCTTGGTTCCTTTGCCATTTTTTTACCAATAAATTCCAGCCACCTCTTGGCTATTGTCTGTATCCCTAATTGCAGTCATCCCTATCGTCCTTTCTCCATTCCCGTGTTAGCTTAGTTCTTAGGATACTTTCTGCTACTTTACATTATTCTGTATACTTACTGTTCTCATTAACTCATTACATCCAAGTGATGCCTCCAGGTGCATCTGCAATTAACCCCTAATGACACCTTTAGGCGTTAAATATTGATTGCTCATATTTGCATCAATAATTCCAAAACCATGCTATGTACAAGGTTTAAAATGTCATCTTAAAGCTTACACAGTGGCAAACTCAATTGCATTAATATTTGACCTGTGTTTAGTGCAGGTAAAAATATATTAACTGTTGTTTTTATGATATTAATTTATATAGCTATGATTTTCACAATGTTCTAAACATCTCGGCAACTAAATAACACAGAGGAATCCTTAGTCTTATATGAAAGCTCTCAGATGAAAAAATGCTGCTGGCAGTATATGCATGACTTCAGTGGTTACTGAGATATTGTAAGTTGTTTACAAACATAACAATAATTGTGTTTACTACGACTTATAAAACTCAGTTTAAGACCTAGAACCTAAAGAATACCATTACTATAAAAATATTGAATGGTTTGCCATTTATACTTCTTTCATAACTCCTATGGTTCCAGAGATATGAACATTTGTTTGAAATGTGAGGACATCATTTGATTCTGTCAAAAGGTTTAGGCTCTACCCATTGGAAGTTGCAGTGCAAACTTCCTGAGCTCCACCAGTGTGAATGCGTTAAAGACCTGCATCGAAAATCCTAGTCTCTCCTTTTTTCTTGAGCCCCCCCCCCCATTTCATCATAATCCTTTTCCACTTTGAATTATAGTTTTCTCCTTGTGCTATGTATAGGAGCCTTAACTATCTAGCTCTGAAATACCTCTTCAAATCAGGTAATCCTAATCTGTTCTGTTCTCCTGGAAGAATCATCTTATCCCACTTAACACTTGCTGTCTTCTCCTCCCAGATAAAGTCCTTCAGTTCTTTATTAATTGCTATCCACAACTTCTCCTCTGGTTGATAGAAAGATGTCTGACCTGTGTATAAGACTAATGGGACTAAACATTTTAACTGGAATTTCTGAAATAGTTCTAATACTTCTAGAGGATCTCTTGTTATCTTCCTTGTTATAGGCTCCCAAATCTTGGCGACAGCCCTTTCTACTTTCTGTTGCCTGACTCATAGTGCTAAAAGTTTTTGTGCTCTAGGGTTATTATAAAAAAAAATTGCTTAACAGCAATTTTTCTAAAGTGCATTCACTCAAGGCACTCCTTAAAATGGAGAACATGGACATCTGTGCAGTGACAGAGACCTGGCTCAAGGCTCCAGAGAGCACCCCTGCATTACCAGGCTATAATTCATACCACACCTTTCGGGCACATAACCTGGGCCGAAACACTAAAGGTGGAGGTGTGTCCATATTCATTAAGGATATCCACACTTCCAGGCTAGTTGCTCAGCATAATGCATCCGAGATTATCCAAGTGCAACTAACTCTGGGCAAGACCGCAGTCCAAATTGTAACTTGCTACAGATCCTCCACCATGCCCCAGAATTCCCACTCCTCATTTCTTGATACACTGGAAAATATTATTGTACAATCCAACACCCTAATAATGGGCGATTTCAACTACCCCACCATTAACTGGGAAAACTACTCATGTACCAACTCTTTTGCTCAACGTTTTCTGGAATTCATAAATTCCAATACCTTGGATCAACTTATCCACACCCCCACCAGGGGCAGCAATATCCTAGGCCTGGCCATTACCAACATGGCCGACCGGTGTTCCATACCAGAGGTCAATTCCTCATTGGTCAGATCCGACCACAAGCTAATCAGTCTAGACCTCCACATCCCGCCCCCACCCCTCATTAGGGAAACCACCGTAAAAAATTTCTCCATAGCCAACTTCATGCTTCTTAAGACAGAAGTGGCAAACTTCATGACACCCATGCAGATGGACAATAGAGGTATGACTGCTGAATCCTACACAAATGCACTTTATAAGCATTTACACGAGTGCATTGATCATGCTATCCCTAACAGAACCAAGATGCTATCTTCCAAAAAAAAGGAAGCCAATCTGGTGGTCCCCTGCCATAAACAAGCTCTGCAGCAGAAGAAAGAAACTGTTGCAAAAAAGAGTAAAATCCCATGACTGGAAGAACTCCCTGGTCAACCTCAGTAAGAAGCTGAGATCCCTCATAAAATCTTCCAAAGCTAGTTATGAAAACAAAATGGCCACTCATTCTAAAGACAACCACAAAGCATTCTATAGCTATGTCAAGAATCTCAATGGCAACACTCAGATCTGCTCTGAGTTGCAGCACAATGGCACTAAATATACAGAACCAACTGATATTGCCAACATCCTGGCAGATAGGTTCAGTGCTAACTTTACCCCCCCTCACCCCCTAAAGGGCCCATCTCTATACCAGAAGAATGCAAAGTTCCTGTAATCATGACTACACAGGTAAAAACCACACTCTCCAAAGCCAAGTACACAGCATCCATGGTACCTGACAACATCCCAGGCTGCATTCTACATGAACTACAGAATGAACTGGCACCCCACCTAAGCACCATGTTCAATCAAAGCCTCACTGAATGACGCACAGTGATGGTTATCCCACTCCACAAAGGGGGAGCCACCACGGACACCAGGAACTACCCCCATTAGCCTAAAGTGCCTGGTCTGCAAGGCCATGGAACGTATCATCATGGAACTTATAAACAAAGACATTGGCAATCTCCAAACTCTGGACCCCACCCAGTTCGGGTTTGTAAAAGGCAGATCATGTCTCCTAAACTTGATTGACTTTTTTGAAGCAGTCACCAAAGCCGTAGATGAGGGTAAGGTGGTTCACATAGCCTATCTAGATCTCGCCAAGGCTTTTGACACTATTCCCCACTCTGGAATTATAGATAAACTCACTAAACTAGGTATAAATCCCTATGTCACAAGATGGGTTGCCAACTGGCTCAGTGACAGAACCCACATTGTGAAAGTAGCAGATTCCAAATCTGACATCAGACCAGTGACAAATGGAGTTACCACAGGGTTCAGTCCTGGGTCCTCTCCTGTTTGCTGTCTACTTTTCTGAAGTACAGGCTAACACAGAAGGTCTTTGGCTAATGAAGTTCGCAGATGACTGCAAACTAAGAGCCATAAATGAAACTCCTAACGATGTGGCCATCCTACAAAAGGGCCTCACTGAGACAGATGCCTGGTGTCAAAGCCATGGCCTCAAGCTCAATGCCAAAAAGTGCATTGTCATCCCCTTTGGTAAAAACTCTGTACCCATGAGCTACCACATAGGTGGTTGTCTACTTAACACTGATAGTGTGCTAAGAGACCTTGGGACACAGGTGGACAGTAGTCTCTCCTTTGATAATCACATTGCCACAGTAGTCAGGAAATCCTTCTACGTGGCACATCTCATCAAAAAAGGTTTCTCATCCAGGAAAAAAGAGGTCATTGTTCCCCTCTACTCATCACTCATTAGACCAATTATAGAGTGCAATGCCCCTTTTGGTATGTACCTAACAAGACATCTACAACAAATGGAAAGGCCACAGAAATACCTCACAAAGAGGATTACTGGTTTCAAACAGATGCCCTATGCAGACAGTCTAAAAAAACTCCAGCTTTACTCTGCCGCATATTGCCTACTCAGAGGCAATCTCTGCCTAACATACAAAGCTATGTCAAACCCAGAGCTGTTGGACATGCTCCACTTAAAGAAATCCCAATCCCTCCAAGCTACAGGAAGTAAATAGTGTGGGACGAAATAGCCAGGGAATTGTTATGGCTAAGCTTGTATAGGCCTTAGGGCTGATAGCCTAGTACCAACCTATGAACATGCTCTAGGGACCTCAACCTTGTCACCACAATAAACAGAACATGCCGGAGGGATAGATTCCTGTCATTAGCACTCTTCAAGAAAACTCTTGATGACTGGATGGGAAATAGAAAATTCACCCCGGGGATCACCTCTGTGGCTCTGCTAGACAGGGGCACAGGAAAATAATTTTCTTGGGTGGCGAAAGCCAGGGTACCTTTTTGGCTAGGCTTGTATAGGCTCTAAGGACGATAGCCTAGTGCCTACCTGTGAACCTATTTATCAAGGTAATCCCTTATTTTCTGCTTAGCATTCTGCAGTCAATCCTCTTCTTCGGTGAGATTCACCCTGTTTTGCAATACTTCAACATTTGTCAGTCCCTCTAAATAATTATTTTTACTTCTTAACCATAGCTCCCTTTCTTTTATTTCCACCCTGTTTTTAAACTCCACTTTAATTTTATCCAACTACCTAGCTATATTTTCAGACGTAATTTCTGTCCTCTTGAATATTTTCTGAATAATCTGCACTATGTATTCCTTAAGTTCCTTTCCTTTCAACAGCTAGGTGGGAAAACTCCAGTGTCTCATTTTCATTTAATTACCCTGTGTTTCTATTTTAGTTATTATTGGCACATGATCTGAAATAGTTACTGGGTACATATCAAGACCTTCAATTAAATGCACATGTTCCTGTGAAATGGAAATTCTGTCTACCCTAGCCTAGTTTTTACATCTTGAGCAATAATATGTAAATTCACTCTGAACAGCTATAACTGAATTCACATCTTCCATGCCAAATATTTTCATAAATTTCTTCAAGAATCTACCCTCCTTTGTTATACCTTCCCTTCTGGGCCCCCAGACACATTTTTTACTGTTGCAAATCAAATTCAATTCCCCACCTATAAGTAATATTCCTTGCTGAAAACTGATAGTTTTTCCCAGAATTTTCTTAAGTTCCATTATAGTAGTTTTAGTGTAATATAAATGCATGCCAGTGTAATCCTCTTCCCTTGCCAGTAGCTCCTTAACACTACAAATCTGCCATTATTATCTTTGTATCCTATTATATCACTATTGGAGCTCATATTGCAATTAATATTCCCAGATATTCCCGAGAATAACCATCCTTTATCAAATTCACATGTTCAGTTCTTTCCAAGTGTGTCTCCTATAACATAGATATTTGCACTCTACCTTTTTAATATAATTCACTACTCTTTCTTTTTTGTATTTGTGTGTAAGACCATTGACATTTAAAGATATTACAGAAGGCATCATTGTATTAAAAAGTTATTATTCCCACCTTTTATGTATGACACCTTTTTTTGTTAAATGTCTAATTCCAGCTTTTGTATTACATGCATATACTGTTTGGCAGGTTGAACTTTTATATAGCTGTTTCTTGTCATATCCATTTGAGCCTGTGTCACATTTTATTGAAAGCCCTCCGAAAAATACCCCCTTAAACCTAGCAACTTAATACTAACACACAAAACTATGTACATCTTCAAATATTGAAGTTTTACCCTTCTAATAGGAGCAAATGTCCCAAATTGACAGCCACCCTCATAGACGTGAGTTAACCTAAAAGAAAGATTATCCATGCTAAGACACATGGTGCAGTCTATGCTTCTACTAAGTGGTAACTGGTTTTGTCTTATCTTTATAGCTCTTCCAGCTGGGAAAACCCCAGAATGCTTTCAGAGAACATTATCTCTTAGCCAGTCACTCTCCACCAGACTGTAACCAATTTATCTTTATCAGATTGTCTCCATAGAGAAATGAGAACCAGACAGCTAGTTTCTCATTAATAGACTGTTTCCATTCATTTTCCAGAAAAAAGCCTTATAAAATTCAGTATTCTTTTTCATTTACTTGCTTTCTCTTAAAACATGTTATTAAATTAATCTAAGGTCCTTAATCCAGTCATTCCCCATGCAAGAATGAGAAAAAGCACTTTAATTTTTCTTTTGTCATGCTCTTTTAAGTAGGCTTTTTTAAACATTGCAGTGCATACATTTCTTAAAACTGCACAAGACGAAAGAGAGAAGGGAGAAACCCCTGTATGTTTTCAGAGAACATTATCTATTAGCCAGTTAGATTGTCTCCATAGAGAAATGAGAACCAGGCAGCTAGTGTCTCATTATCAGACTTTTTCCCTTCATTTGCCAGAAAAAGCCTCATAACATTCAATATTATTTTTCATTTACTTGCTTTCTCTTAAAACATGTTACTAAATCAATCTAAGGTCCTTAATCCGGTCATTCCCCATGCAATAATAAGAAAAAGCACTTTAATTTTTCTTTTGTCATGCTCTTTTAAGCAGGCTTTTTTTAAAACATTGCAGTGCATATATTTCTTAAAACTGCACAAGAAGAAAGAGAGAAGGGAGAAAGAAAGGGGAAAAAGGTACAGCAGCCCCTATTTACAATTCCCATTACTCTTATAAATAACTGAGAAAACGTTAATTTATGGCATGCAATGAAAACCATACACCACAAAAATAGTATTATTAAGAAAGAAAAGTTTTCTTTACTTACAGTTAACTTTCTCCCCTATCTTCCCCTCCGCAAAGCATTTTTCCGAAAATGTATGACATGAAGTAGGGCATATACTTTAGAGTCCTCCACAAGTAAAACAAATTCTAAAAAAAGTCCAGTATTCAGAGTTTCTTGTTCTGTTATATATTTCACAAATATAATTATTGTATTGTAATCCTGCATTAAGTTGCTGGTTTAATTACTGTTCATCTCCATCTCCCAAATCCTGTCTCTGCTTCATTTGCAATGCACTCTCAATTCTTCTAGTCATCTCTCATGCTCCTGTCCTTCTCTCCAACATTTTTCGATGAAAAGGTGGAAAAGGGTTTCACAAGTACAGTCTTTCTGTGGTCTTTATTACCAGAAGAACAAGAAGCAGAATCTCCTTCTGTTTCACAGCTCACTTTGTTGGACAAACTTTTGTATTTCCTCCATAGCATGTGCTTCATCAAAAAATAATTTTGTCCCTCCAGGGAAGAATACCTTGAAGACAGCTGGGTACAGCAGTTTGAATCTCACACCTACATCTCAACATTCTCTGAATAGGGCAATGAATTTACTCCTCTTCTGCCTGGTGTACGAGTAATCATTCTCCACAAACACTGTGCTGTTTCCGACTTTCAGTATTTTGTCCTTCTGCCACACTTTTGTCAGAATCAACTCCTTCTGCTGTTAGAATTGCATCTTTCCTATTAAATGTCTAGGTTGCTTTCTCATAGCCAGGTTAGGAGCATACACACAATGTGCCCTTTCAATTAGCAACTCCTGCTGTGGAATACCAGTCCAATTGCTTATTTGTGCTTTCATAAAATGAATGCAGTCTGTTCCTTCCAGTTTCTCTGGTATAGCTGAAAATCTCAGGATTTCCCTACGTGCTCTGTCCTCTAATTCTATTATTTTTTGAAGCATCTCTTCCTGAGCAGTCTCATATACAGCCACCCTTTTCTTCATTTCAACCTGTGATTTTTGCAGTTTTATCACCTCATCTGAATATCTGTTTAAAGCTTCTTCCATTTTTCCAGCCTTTTGTTGTTTGTGTCGATCTACTCGATCACTGTTTCATTTATTTTAACCAGGTCTGTCTGCAGTTGTCTTATATCTTCCTGTAGGTTACTGGAAGGTATGTCTGCAGATTGCATTGCTTTTTGCTTAACAGCTGTAGAACTTTCCCCAGTCAGTGTTTTTGCCACACTTTTTGTACTTGATTTTTTTCCAGCTGCTCTGTATTTCTTTTTCCTGGCATCCAGGCAGTACACTTACTAGCCAGTTACTGAAATTTACCCATGAACACAAACATCTATTGGCCTTCTCTGTTGAGTTTCTGTTTCCACACTGGGAGAGCTAGAAACAAGCTGTTACACAATCTACAGCTATCTTGGAAGTCAAACCTTGACCATTTGTGATGTCAGTTTTTAGGAAAACTGACTGTATCTCCTTTTGAACCAGCCATTTAGGCTGACTTGTGGTTCATTACTTTGAAAACAGTTTTACATGTTGCTCTGACAACTGCAAGACAAATATTCTGACAGAAGCTCTTATGATGGGTGAACCCTATAGGATTTCTCCACAGGGATAGGGTTGGATTACAAACAAATCATTCATTCATGCCTCAGTTTTTTTTCTGATTTTTCCTTGAATCAAGCCATCAACATAAAAGTTTTTTTCCCTAAAGCCAAAAAGCAAGGGAGAACAGATTCTACATAAATTGGATGTGTGCAGGCAGCTCAGGTAATACCTTGATAGAACAAAATCCTTCAGGAATTCCCATGCTGAGCCTAAGAAGGCCAGCCCATGTCTAAACAGACTATATCCAAATGGTTGTCTTCTGCTTTTGTTTTTTGCTATTACCATCATGGATGAACTATTTCAGGCAAAGTTAAGGTACATTCTACCAGGGCCTTATCCTTTTCTACAGACTGCAACTTGGTCTTCTGTTCATACCTTCTCAAATCACTATAAACTGGATTCCTTCTCTAGGTCCAGGACAGACTTTTCTAGGACCATTCTCCAGGTGCTCCTATCCTTCCTCCTTCCAGATAGGGTAAGCTTTGGAAATCTACCACTGGTTACTGCAGCAGTGAGAATGAAGAACATACTACAGTGGTGAAAATCATACTTTCCCATAACAGTAGATGTTCAAATGTTTTCACTGCTGCTCACCCATCTCCTTTATATTTGGTTGAGGTGGGACACAACCTCCTTTGTTACAGTTGTTATTTTTGTTTGGATGATTTTTATGGTGATTATTGTTGGCTCAGAAAGAATTTACCTTCCTTTCTCAAGGCAGTAAAATCCTGAAGATTTATCTCACTCTTTTTGCTGATATACTTCCCTTCAGAAAACTTTCTATCAGCAGCCAGAGTGAGTTACAGGGAGGGAAGTTAGAGCTTTGGCAAGCTGGCCAGTTACTATGTCTTCGACAGGACACTGCCCATAGGCTACTGCAGCTGTGAAGAAATTTGAATATCTATTTTGGATAAGTATGACTTGCAGAGCTGTACTTTCCATCCTACTGAAGTACCGACCTTGCTGATGAAACTTATCAGAGTATGCTTTTCTCTTGGTAGACCTACTAGCTTTTACTGCTCTGTGCCTAGACAGTTGGAAAACAAATTAGGGCGGAGGTGCTCTCCTTTCTTTTCCATCTTACAGTTTCTTTTCTTTTGCTGGGGAGGTTGATATTCCGCAAAGTACTCTGTGTGTAAAAACATAACATACACCTTTTTCAATGCTGTTGTGATTGGTTTATTGTTTACTACCACTAGAGGTCTTTGCTGCCTTGTGGTTATGTCTGCATTTTCTGCAGGGGTTTGGACAGTGTCAGTATAACACTTCATAATGGGTTCATAGAAAACCCAAAACAGTTGAGTCACAAGACCATTTAGTCCTTGCCAGTACCCTCTCTCATGCTGTATCATTCTTGGAGTAAGTTTATGGGTACTCATCCAAACATCCAGGTTGAATTTAAAGGGCGTCACTGTTTCACTTGTAAAAAAAAAAAAAAAAAGTTTGTTCCAGTGGTAAGATGAGTGTTGGGTAATAATACATTTGTCTTTCCAGTGTGTTTTATTTATGTGCTGGTGAAATGTAAGTCCCTAGGTCTGGTATTAATGGAGCTATTTGATTTGCAAAGATACCGAAGATAAAGGCAGATGAGGTACCTAATGGCATGGAATGAAAGAAACAAAGCAAAAAGCAAGAGCCTGTTAGCATAGGAGTAAAGGAATAGTGCTTCAAGCCTTTTCTGTTAGAGTTGCAACTTCAGGCCAACAATTTTCTCAATTAGAATCCTCTCCAGCCTTTCCAGTTGCTTAGTACGTCTACAAGGGTGCATTCTGAAGGGGGCTCTGATTAGGAACCTCTGCATCCTTTCCAGTTGCTTAGTATATCTACAACAGTACACCCTGAGAGAGGCCAATGGTTGGTCTAATTAGGTCTGCATAGAGAATTACAGTTTCTTTTGACCTAGATGGTATGCCTTCAGATATTATTTGTGCTAAATGGAAGGGTTTTTGGACTACTGCTCCTACACGATGGTCAAAGGAAACAGGAAGTATCAACCTAGGTTCCAATATCCTTGACTACATTATCATTCTGGGGTGGGGTATTGGCTGTATTGTACATAGTTGCATACCAAATGTGACAGTACTTCACTTTTTTGCATTTCATTTTAGTTCTCTTCCCATATAGCACTCATTTGTGAGGGTTATTTCCTGCTGTAATGACTGGGTATCAGAAGGAGATACTGACATTAATGGCCAGTTTACAATCATCTGCAAATATAGTTAACCAAAGATCCTGATTCCTGATCTGGAGATCGGCAAAGTAAATGCTGAAATGGATGGATCCCAGTATTGAGTCCTGATGCACACCACTAGTTGCCTTCATACATTCTGAGGTGGCAGCTGCCACCTTAACTGTGTGGGTTCTATCTTTCAGTCAGTTGGTTATCCACCTTACCAAGTATGGATGTGCTTTTAAGGAACAACTTGCTTATAATGTCAAAATGGGGCATAGTGACATGCTTTGGCCAGATCCAAATAAGTTGTATGAACAAAATGATCACCATCAACAGCCTGTGTGACCTCAAAGAAGCTAACTAACATTGATTCATGAGTTTGTTTCTTTACAGACCTCTGATAGTACTCGTGTTTCTGAAACCTGAAGTGTTATTGCAGACACCTTGCCTTTTCACCAGAATTGTTTAGAAATAATTGTATTGTCTACTTTGTCAGTACTGTTTTCTGTAATATTTGCAGTTTACAATACTGACACAGTTTCACTGATTTTCATAGTTTTAATTTTTTTATCTTTTTTTTCACTTTGTATTTGTCAACCAGGGTAAAGCAGTGATTCAAATGGACCATTTTCAAACTCCACCCAGGAACACTGGTTAAGTGACTTTTAGATAGCTCTTCACTATGCATATATTTGAGTTTTATCTGCAAAAGTTGGTAGGGCCACAGTCTTTTCATCTTCTAACAGTCTGCTTTTGGGACCACACACAATGATATTGAATTATTGTATCACAGTACCAGGAAATTAAGTTAATTTTATTTTGTTTATCAGGAAAATCTGTCTGGGTGTAAAACCCATTTTCAGTGGATGTATAGCAAGATACAAGCAGTGAAATGTTTTAGTCCCTTTAGTTGTATGTACATCAGTCATATTTTTATCAACTAAAAGAGAAGTTGTGGACACTAATTAATAAAGAGTTGAAGTATTGTATCTGGGAGGGTAAGAGGGGAAGCGTCAAGTGGGATAAGCTGATCCTTCCAAAAGAACAAGTTAGTTTAGAATTAACTGATTTGAAAGGATATTTTAGAACTGCTCAGTTAAGGCTGCTATACATAACACAAGCAGAAGCAGTGGGATATTCAAGAAATAATGACAGACTGAGATTTTGAATGCTGATCCTCAAGGAAAATAACAGCAGCCATACATAATATTATATTCATAAAGTAGCAGAGAGTAATGTTAAGTTGTCAATCTCGCCTTCATTCTTGCTGGATGGGTTCGGAGCCGAACCTCGGCTCCGACTCGGCCTAATACTAAAGCTCGAGAGCTATTTTTACCGGCTCGAGGCTAACCTATGTCCCATAATGCTAGGCGTCATATACCCAGATCTCGTTTGCCGCTTCAGCTACGAGGTTGCGTTTTTCACCGGCTCCAGGTCGTATATTATTATTAATAGCTTTATAGATAGTTTTTCTGTCAGATTTTTTTCCTATTTTACCTTTTTAGTGTTAGTGAAGTTAGCGACTAGTTTTCCCCCTCCCTTTAGTTGTTTAAACTCCCTTTTCTCCACCCTTAAGGTGGTTGGGCCTCTGACCCTCCCCCTTAGTAGTACAGATTCCCCTTAGTTGTTCTGTGTGTGTGTGGAATTCTGTCCCTCTGTTTAGTGGTAGTTTCCCTTTTTCTGCTTATTGTAATTTTTTATTATATATTAGTGTATTTTTACATTAGTATGTCTAAGGATACTAAGGTATCAGGTTTCAAGAAGTGTGACTCATGCTGTCAGAAGATGTCTCTGACAGACGGTCACACTTCTTGTGTATACTGTTTGGGCCCTCTGCACCAGCAGGACTCTTGTTTCATCTGCCATGCTTTTAGCCCTAGAGTCCTGCAGGAGCGCAGAAATAAACTCATTCTTAGAGGCTTGTTAAAGCCTGAAGGTTCTCCGGCTAAGACCATGACTGGAAAACCTCCAAAGCCCGCCAAATCGTCGGCTCCATGTTCGGAGCTGGCTCCGAGCGGTTCTCTTGCTGTCTCATAGGTTCCGGCCGGAACCGAGGCACCTAGACCTCAGTCGGCTCCGACTTTAATGTCGGAGCCGTCCCCGAGCAGAAAGTGCTCCAGGTCTCCATCTCTCAAGTCGGTCAGATCGGCTCCGAAGTCTCCTCTGTTGTCGGAGCGGAGCCATAGATCTCATTTCTCTAGGTCTTCCAGGCTTTCGGACCATGACCTCGAGAGGGTAGTCAGCCGGCTTTTGAAGTTGCAGGCACTGGCCCAGTTGCTACATAGCCCATCTCAACAGACAGGGGCTACCCCTACATCCACTCAAGTTCCTCCTCTGACTACTCTGCTCAGTTCAGAGCTAGAGGTCGTCAAGGTGAGTACTGTGGGGGCGTCGGAACCGATCCCTCTTTTGTCGGTTCCTTCGTCGGCTCCGATCCTGTCCTTGGCTCCGTCCTTGTAGGGATCCAGGTGCCAAGACTCCCTGGTCGGCTCCTAGGGGGCGAGTGGCATCGGACCCTTGTCTGACCCCACTCTCACTCTCGGAGCCTCGGCGCAGGTGAGTTCGGCCCTGACATTGGCCTTGGAGCTGTCCCTCTCGGTGCCGGGGGGAGCTCTCATCTCCTCAGAGTTGGGTCCTTCTTCCCTGCCTGACAGGGGTGCCTTTGAGGTCATGAGGAGCGTGCTGGCTCCAATACCGGCGCCACGGTCGGCTTCCTCGGCCCCTCCCTCTATGGTGCCTGCTTCGGCCCCTGCCTACCCTCCCGACCCCAAGCGAGGAGAACGATATTCCACGCTGCCCCATTGGGCCTTTCTTCCTCTTCCGAGGCCTCCCCTGATCCTTCGGGGGAGCCCCCTCGGAAGAGGACATGTAAGAGGAAACATGTTGACTCTCCTGAGTCAGTGACATCTGACACCAACCTGGATGATTCGGAGGGGTCCCCAAGGTCCCCCTCTGAGGATGTGTCCTTTTCTGACATCTTAGAGATCCTCAAACAGAGGGGGAACTGGTCTGCCTTAACCCATCCGAGGACGAGTCGGTGTACCTGGATGCGTTCGGTTCTCACCCTTCCACCTCCTGGGTGTCCCCGCCTTTCGACCCACTTATGGAGGTGGTGGCTCGGAAGGCGTGGACGGCTCCGGATACTATGGAACCAACTCCCTGGAGACCCACTAAATTTATTACTGCCCCAACAGACAAACAGTTTCTCTCTAAGGGTGTCCCCATGGATGCCATGGTGGTGGCGGCAGCCACTAAGAAGGAGTTGGCTGACCCTTCAGTACCTGTCCATCCTCCTAATAAGGAATCTAGGACTATGGATAGGTATGGCAAGTGGATGTTTTCTTCAGCGACCTTTGCCATGCGGTCGCTGAACTATTTATGCCATTTCACCCGACTTCAGAGAGACCTTCTCAAGGAACTGGGTGAAACATTGCAGGACCCAGCAGCTGTGGGGTCTCAGGAAAAGATCAACTCCCAGCTGGGGACCCTGAACTCTATCGTTAACTCTTCCATGCGGCTCATCTCTTATGCAGCCGATGGAGCGAGTACAGCCACAGGTATGGGTGTTGCTCTAAGGAGACATGCCTGGATGCAGCTCTGCAATTTTGCTGACCCCTTCAAGGCATCCTTCACTAACACCCCCTTTGATGGTTGTGCTCTTTTTGGACCTCAAGTGAAGGATACCTTAACCAGGTGCGAACAAGAAGGCAAGACTCTCTCTGCCGTGGGAGTCCATTTTTCCGCCCCTTCTAGACCATATCCTAAGGGTCAAAAGGGCGGGAAGATGTGGTTCCGCAAACCTCAAGGAGTTCTGCCGGACGCACGTGGTGAGCTTCCCTCCAGAGGCAGAGGAGGGAACAACAACAGACACCGCCCTAGGGGCAGGGGGGGTCCGCAGAATCAGGGTAGCAGAGAATCGTTCTCTCACAAACCCTTTCAGCACCCCTGAGGAGCTGCCCGACTGTCCACCTTCGGAGGCAGTCGGGGGAAGAATTTTGCTGTACCCAAAAGCCTGGTGCTCTCTTACGCAAGACAGATGGGTACGGTCAATCATATCCGAGGGTTACAAAATCCCCTTTATCCACACCCCTTATCGACCAAAAGGGCCTCTTCCAGACATTCCACCCAGTCTGAGAGACCAAGCAGCACTAGAAATTTCAAATCTGCTTTTAAAAAGAGCCATCCAGCCAGTCCCAGCAGACCAACAAGGGTCCGGAATCTACTCCAAATTCTTTTTGGTACCAAAAAAGACAGGGAACTGGAGACCTACTTTGGATCTCAGGAGACTGAACAAATTGGTTCAAAGAACAAAATTCCAGATGGTCACGCTACAGTCCATTCTTCCCTTTTTGGGTCAGGACAATTGGATGTGCTCTATAGACCTTCAGGATGTGTACTACCATATCAAAATGAACAGGCGCTACAGGAGGTTTCTCCGCTTCCGGCTGGGAGCCAGTCATTATCAATTCAGAGCCCTGCCCTTTGGCCTCACCACAGCCCCCAGGGTGTTTACCAAATGCATGGCAGTGGTTGTGGCTCACCTGAGACATCGAGGATTCCAGGTGTTTCCATATTTGGATGACTGGCTCCTTACTGCCACCACCAGGCACCAGTTACTTCAAGCCAGGGATTACGCTGTACAAACGTGCAAAGCGCTAGGCATCTCCATAAATTTCGAAAAGTCTGCCTTGTCACCTTGTCAGCATATTACCTTCATAGGTGCCATGTTAAACATGGTGGAGTTGTCAGCAAAACTACCTACACAAAGAGTGTTAGACATTCGCAGTCACGTTCAAATCCTACTACAGGAGGACAGAATCCAAGCCAGGCTTGTACTGAAAACACTGGGTCTAATGGCTGCAACAATCACCTTACTCCCCCTAGCTCGCTTTCATATGCGGATACTACAGTGGATGCTTTTTTCCCAATGGTCTTTTCAGCAGCGTCCCATGTCGCACAATATTCTCATCACTCGATCATGCAAATGACACCTAGCTTGGTGGATGGTCTCACCTCAGGTGCTTCAAGGCAGACCAGTTGTTCTTCCCCCTCCGGTTGCCACCGTGACAACGGATGCCTCCCTGATCGGGTGGGGGGGGGGCATTTTCAGGGCAGGACAGTCCAGGGCACATGGCAACCGTTCGAGTGCCACTTGCACATCAATGTCTTGGAGATGAGAGCGGTGCTGTTGGCGTTGCAGGCCCTCCAGAACTCTCTTCCCACCGGGACGATTGCGATTCAGACAGACAATATGTCCGTAGTATGGTACATCAACAAACAGGGCGGAACCAGGTCCTATCCTCTTTGTCGGGAAGCGCTCAGACTCTGGCAATGGGCGATCTCTTCTCACCGGTTTCTGGTAGCAAAACACATTCCCGGAAAGTCCAATGTCATAGCAGACAGGCTGAGCAGGGACATTCTCATGCCCTACGAGTGGTCTCTCAACCAACTAGTAGTGGATCAAATATTCAGAAGGTGGGGTCAGCCTTGCTGCGACCTTTTCGCAACCCCACAAAACAGCAAGTGTCAGGACTTCTTCACCCTCTTTCCTCTTCCGGGCCTCTCTCCCAGAGATGCTCTAGCCCATGATTGGCCCCGGGGTCTCCTTTATACTTTCCCCCCTTTTCCCTTAATCACTCAGTTAGTCCAGAAAGCAACTGCCTTGAGATCCAGGATGATTCTCATTGCCCCTTACTGGCCCCGACAAGTCTGGTTTCTGTTCCTACAACGTCACCTACTGGAGCAGCCCTGGCATCTGGACCCAGTGCCAGACATTCTGATCCATCAATCGGGCAGGCTGCACCAATCCCTTTCATCTCTCAACCTCACAGGTTGGTTGCTCCACTTCCAACCCTAGCCAGGCTTCCCTTAATTTCTCAGTCAGTACGTGAGATTATCCTTGCCTCTCACAAGTCTTACACCAGAAGGACATACGCTAGTAAATGGAAACGTTTCTCTATTTGGACAAGGAAAAATCAAGTCGACCCCTTCACTGCTCCTGTCCAAACAGTTCTAGATTTTTTAGCGGAACTTTTCCAAAAAGGCTCCTCTTCAGCCACTATCAGAGTCCAGCTGACGGCTATTGCAAATTTCCACGTTGGCTTGTCAGAATCCAGCATTATGTCCCACAAGCTCTGCAAAGCTTTTCTGAAGGGTACCCTATTACTTAGGCCCCCAGTCAAAGACCCTCCTCCACCGTGGGATCTAAATTTGGTACTGTCATCATTAATTCTGCCTCCTTTTGAGCCTGCTGCCTCCTGCTCATTAAAACTGCTCTCCTGGAAAACACTTTTCCTGGTAGCTATTACCTCAGCGAGAAGGGTTTCGGAACTACAAGCACTATCTGTGCGCCCACCTTATCTTGTTTTTCACAGAGACAGAGTGGCTCTTAGGACTAATCCATCCTTTTTACCTAAGGTTCTATCTGAAAAAAATCTCAGTCAGACCATTGATCTCCCAGTTTTCTTTCCAAATTACACTGACAGAGCTGAGAGAAGATTACATTGCTTGGATGTTCACCGGCAGCTACACTTCTATCTGGATAGAACTAAACTAACGAGAAAATCAGAGCAACTCTTCTTATCTTACGCAGAAGGGAAGCAAGGCCTTCCAGTTTCTAAAGTAACCTTGTCCAGATGGTTGACCTCTCTTATCACTTTAGTATATCAATTTAGGCATAAGGAGCTCCCTACCAAACCTAGGGCTCATTCAACTAGAGCATTAGCTTCCTCAGTTGCTTTTCAAGCGAGGTTACCTATGGATTCTATTTGTGCAGCGGCCACATGGGCCTCCCCTCATACCTTTATTTCTCATTACAAACTGGATATTGCCTCCAGAAATCATTGATTTTGGTTCCACTGTACTCAAGAGTTTGTTCCATTGAGCCACCCAGGACTAAGGTGCTAGGGACGCTGTCCCATCCAGCAAGAATGAAGGCGAGATTGACAAAACATTAAGAAGTTATGTACTCACCATAACGTTGCATGTTAGTTGTCTTCTTCTCGCCTTCTTTCTTGCGTCCCACCCTCCATCCCCCTAGCCTGGAAAGACCTAGAGTATTGGGTGAGACATTCTTTGTCACCAGGATTACCCCTTCACCTAGAGCTCTTGTCCCCTTTTTGGTAGCCCTGGTGAAAGACAGGCTGTGGGTCTCATAGTTGTATATAGTTCATAGATTTATCCTTTCTTGTGGTGGGACATGTTTTTGTCCATAGTGTTAGCTATCAAACGAGATCTGGGTATATGACACCTAGCATTATGGGACATAGGTTAGCCTCGAGCCGGTAAAAATAGCTCTCGAGCTTTAGTATTAGGCAGAGTTGGAGCTGAGGTTCGGCTCCGAACCCATCCAGCAAGAAAGAAGGTGAGAAGAAGACAACTAACATGGAACGTTATGGTGAGAACATAACTTCTTATTCTACGAACTAAACCAACATGAGAATGGACAAAGTATAGTCTGCTGATAGGGATGACTGCAATCAGGAGTACAGATAATGGGCAAGAGATGGCTGGAATTTACTGGAGTAAACTGGGAAATGAACCAAGGTATTGGGAGCAAATAACAGAGAAGGAAAGGTAATAAAGTGGGAAGAGGCCAAGAAGATATTTGGACAGCGGGCTACAGACTGCCTTACCTGTCAGGGATTGATATCAGGGTATAGGCAAAAGGGATAGTGGAATCCTAAGTGAAATGCCTGCTTTGGCAGCATTTTTAGTTGAATCTAGACCAGAAGCTGCTATTAAAAATGATAATTAGTAGAGCATATAAAATATTGCACAATAACTATAGGAATCAAATCAAGAAGCTCACAAAAGATTGGTACGAGATATTAGATAAGCAACTGACAAAAAAATAATGGGAGGACATATGTATGGCTCCCAACTATACAGCAAAGTCCAGAAGATTTAGGATTTTTGCTTAAAAGTTTGCTGCGGTGATGGTGCTGCGGTAGCATTGTCGCCTCACAGTTAGACGTTGCCTGTTCGATTCTCAGTTAGAGCGTCTTCTGTGTGTCGACATGCGTGAATGGGCATTCCTTTGTTGAAGGTTGTGCGTTAGGCCTGGCAAGCCAACACGTAAAAATCTACTGCCAATCATTAGTGGACCGGAGTTCCGCTGTGGCGACCCCTAACCGGGAAAAGCCGAAAGACACAAACATTTTTACTCCAGACTCCACAGACTATTTCCTCGTGTAGTTGGCAAATGTTGGAGGTGTGAGGGAAGAAAGATGTGACTGGGAACATATGTTTTGGGAGTATTAAGTTGAAAGATTTGTAAAAAGTCCTTACAGAGTACTCTTCTCAGAAATATTGGGCAAGGAAATTACTTTTGAGGTGGGATACAGTATCTGAATTGCCTTGAAATAGTAAGGCCTTATTAAATTTAATTTTGGTTCATAGGTGAATGCTAGGCTAACTGCCCTGAAGGGCCATTTTAAACCTAGTCAATAACCCTGAGTCAGAATCAAACTCTTGTGTCTTGTGTTTATAATGTGAAGACCTTAACCATTATGCCAAATCCACACCCTTTTGGCTGCCAAAAAGCTATTACTACAAAATGGAAATCAAAATCTATACAAAGTTTATTTGAAGAAGTGACTTTTTTAACAGAGCTAAAATAATTGGAAGTGGGATTTTTAGAAAAGGTTGAGTAAATTACATAGAAAAAAGGAAATTGTGGGAACAATACATGCAGAATAATGTTTTGGGGAAGAGTGAGGCATAAGGGAATACAGGAATTGAGCAATTTGTGTAATGTATTGATAATTGTATAAATTAATGTGATGTAAACTGTAACTTTGAACGTGTTAACATGGTTTGTTTTCTTTTATATAAATTTATGTTTGCCTGTGTCCAAAGTGATAATTCAATAAATGTGTTAAAAATTTTGAGTGGAGATCTGGGTAAAACAGTTCCACAAAAGATAGAAGTACAAGTGTTTCAATAAAGTATTGGTAAAACTCAAGAAATACAAACACATCAATAATGTTGTTAGTAAGAATTTAGTATAAGATTGCAGTTCAGTCTTAGCATCTAACAAACTGCAACTTAGACCTATCATAGATACATTATGGGGGATTGCAGTGACAGGCCCATTTGTTATGCAGTTGCAGTCTCTGTTCAGTTTTGAAGGAGGAAAGTTTTGTGCTTGTCTGATGGCTAATGGTGTACTGTTCCATTATTTTACTATATTGACAGAGAAGAAAGAATCATCTTGTAAGTTAGGAGACTTCTGTGTAAAAGCTAAAGTCAGGTCGTTGGATTGTAACTGTCTGCCTGGATTGTACCAATGCATAAGATTTGTAATTGATGAAACTTTGTTGGGTTGACAGAATATTATAAGCTGTTTTAGTTGTTTGTAGGTAAGTTTTTTTTGAGTTCAAGTTGATGCATTTTTTTTTAGGGCAATGCATTGATGCATTCTGTTTAGCATATTACTGGCAAAGTTCGCAGTCCTATGGGAACGTTTTTCCAGTTTTGACAACTGGGTTGATTGAGGTTAGTGAATTTTGTGGAGGCATGCATTAGTGTTGACAGTACAGTTAGCTGTGACATAACAGCTTTGGTATATAAGGTAGGGTTTAGCTCAGTACAGCTGTCCTAATTAGTGATGTATAGCATCTGTTAGGCAAATCAGAGTATTTCATCAATAATAACTTGCAAGAATTTTTTTCCGAGAAAAAGGCTGTGTTTTATACCATTGGAGTAGGTGATAAATTCCCTTTAGTGCGAGTTGGAAGTGAACATGATTATTTTGGTTTTGTTAGGACTGAATATTAGCAGTGACTGTTTTAGCCAGTTTTCAATAGCTTAGAAAAATTCCTTGGTTCCCACTTGGAAAAGTGGAAAATCAGGGATGAACAAATTAGAGTTCTGTCTGCATACTGAAGGATGTTAGCAGTTTTGGCACTTAGGTATGTTTTGATAAAAAATATTGAATTAGTGAGGGGGACCTTGATATGGATCTTTGTGGACACCTACTTGGATTGATAACCACGTGGTCAAGGAACTTTGCCATTTGACACACTGACTTCTGTTATGATAGGTGGTAAACCAGGAGATGGACTTTTTTTACTACTTATGTTGGCAGTCATTTGAAGTGACGAGTCCTGAAATGTGGTGAAAGAAAGAAAAAAAAACAGATTTTCATGTACTAAGTTCAAGACTGCCATTTTTCAGAATATTCCTTTTTCTCCGAATTATGGCAGTCTCAGAGTTGGTATATATAATTTTGGGGGATGAGTGCTTGCTGCCCAGCATCAGGGGGTGCAAGGGGGGGCTTATCCCACTTCAAAACAGAAGTTTAAAAGAGAAGAGTTTGATATTTGGGCTTCTGTATTTTTGGTCTTTTTTTCCTCTATGCTTTGGGATTCGGCAACTAAAGTCATAACATTTCATTAGGGAGCACCTATATCAGCTAGCTGGTTTAGTAGTAATTCATGGAATGCTATGCCAAAGATTTTGAAGAGGGTAATGCAGTGGATACCAAATTGCCTTCATTTCTTATTTAAGTTTAAAAAGATTAGTAAAGCTGTCTCTCTGTACTGTGCTTTGGGTGGAAGCTGTATTGAGTGAGAGAACAGTAAGTGTGAGACTGTGAGTATATATATATATATATATATATATATATATATATATATATATATATATATATATATATATATATATATATATTGAGACTTTTAGATGGAGGGTAAGTATTGCAATGCACCTATAGTTACATACTTTAATTGAATGGGTCACCTTTGTGTAAAGGTACTGTAGGACTGTTTTTCCATGGTAAAGGTACATTTTACTCTTGCAAGGATTGGATGATTAGCATGGATGTTTGGTAAGCAAGTGCCACTGCTCCAGTTCTGCAGGGAGGTTGTCAACAGTTAAGAGTGGTAGGTTTCAGTTAAAGTAAATGCATTTTGATAGTACTTGTGGAAACAGGTTTGACAAAAAATGGAGCTGAGGGTTACTAGTTGTGTTATTAGTGTTATGGGTAGGGAATGTTGGTGTTTGACAGGACTGTTAATAGTTGCTATATATAGAGATTGTTAAATCTGCAGGCTGGAGTCTTGTGGTAAGGGGTTTGGCTGAGATTTTTTTTAATTCCACCTGTTTCAAGAAGCATGTTTATTGTTGACAGCGATTGTTTTGGGTTGCGGAGGTAGGCCTCCTCCGAACACTCCAGGGCTTGCATTCTTTCCATAATAACACACACTGTCAAGGCATTACTGCTTACATATTGCAGTTTCATCAAGTAGGATGATTTTAGTGGTGATCAGTTGTAATGCCTAAGAATGTCGGAAGTTTCATTCTGGAATTTTGTTATATTCCTAGCTGTCCTGTAACAGAGACTTCTTACTATGGTTTCTAATAACAGAAATTGGGTGATGGTCACTTATGCCATTTAGGATTCCATACAAAATTATATTGCTTGTATTATTTGTTAGTATCTATTTTTAGTATGTTTGCTTTTACAGAAGGTTTATATGTTGTACAAAGCTAAATAGGGTTAATATTTTTGAGGGATGTTGAGTTTATTATCCTCTACTTAATATTAACATCTAGTATGAAGGTTTTGTGGTGTGTATTAGCTATTATCCAGGACAGATTTTTTTGTTATTGGGATATTGCCACTTTTGGGTGGTATGTAGATGTTTTTGTGCAGATACATTTACAGTTATAAAGATTTTTGCTTTATTAAACAGGATGTTATATTGATAAATGAGGACACTTGTAGGCTTTTGTCTGCTGAGAGATTTACTTCACCTTTAATATTAGGTGTATGTCAAGTTTCTGTGATTCCTAGAATACCTGTGAAGTAGGAGTGCATATCAGGTATATTCCACATTGGCTGTTTCATTTTTGTTTTACTCTTCTTTTTTCTCCCAGCTGTCAAGTGTCTCTCTGAATTTTCCTGTTGTCATAGTTTCCATAAATGTAATAATTTGACATTTTCATTTTATATTCATTAAAACAAACCACACCTCACACGTATGAAAGACAGTTTCAAGAAAACAACATAGCTTGCAGGACTTGAGGCAAGATTTTGGTTTAGCCCCACTTGATATAAAACTTATCATAGTTCTGATGTATACCTAACACAATTCTTTTTATCTACTGTTTAATATTAATTACTGATGTAATAATTTCCATCTAATAAGCTTGATGTCTTGACTGAAATTGCTGTTGCAGTATTCGTAACACATGGGTTATCACTGCTGTCATCCAGCTGGGATACCAAAGCTTTACCTTCCTGGTATCATACAGTTGATGTGTGACCTCAGCTTGTAGAGGTATACAGATGTAGGACTGTCATTCTTCACACTATCTCACCTCTAACCTGAAATCCATCCGACTGACTGTTGTTTGATCATCAGTACCATTGCTTTGCATACTCAGTTAAGTGCCCCGTTGGGGAACTTTCCTTTATATTTCTTAAGTTTTTCTTACTGGTATTAGATGGCAAGATGTCTGCCATGGGAGTATGCTTTTCTAGGAACAAAGAGAGGTGGAGGAAGGTATTCTTCTGTAAATCACAACAGCTTGTCCAGGATACTTCTAGCGAATGTGCCCCTAAGGCAGAACTTCGATGGTCCACCTTTTCAGAGCTTCAGGGTATTCTTCTCAGGCAAACCCTTTTAGCACTACTGAAAGTTTCCCCAACTGCTGTACTTTGGACACAGTTGGGGATACTTGCCTCCCCACATGCAAGCTTGAGTGTTGAGAGTCATTTCCTGAAGCTATACAATTCCCTTTCACTCCCATCCAAAACAAACAACAATCCCTTCCAGATATTCTTTAATATCATCAGAATGAAGCAACAGTAGAGCTCCAGAAGTTGCTTGTAAATAGTCATTCAAGAGGTCCCACTAAACCAGTTGGGATCCAGGGTCTATTGAAGATTCATATTGGTGCCAAAGAAAAAACTGGGATTTGAGGTCCATGTTGAACCTAAGCAGGTTCAATTATTTTGTCAAACATACCAAGTTACAGATGATGGTGTAGTCTGCCTAACCTCTGCTGAAGGATTATTGGATGTGATCAGTGAACTTTAAGGATACCCTACTATCACACATAAATATAGACAGGGACAGTCCAGGAAGTTCCTGCGCTTCAGGCTGGGAGCCACACATTTTCAATTTTGACTACTGCTGTTCATTTCACTACAAATCCCCAAATGTTCTCCAAATGCATGGTAGTGGTAACAGACTGGTTCATACTGGAGAGTTTTTGTGTGGACAACTGCCTACTCAACAGTGATGTCAAAAGCATCATTGATTCAGGCAAAAGACTTTCTACTCCAGTTGTGCCTGCCCTTGGGCATCACATTCAGTCTAGAGAAATCCCAGTTGGAACCTCTGCAGGGCCTGGAATTGTATCACATGCCATCTGGACACCTCCAAAAATATGGCCAAGTTACCTCCTACAAAATTGTCCTACCTTTGAATCCAAGACAGTCAAGTCTTGTTGCATCAAAGCTCACCTGCTTGCCTGAAGCTAAGTCTTCTCAGTCTGATGGCCGCTACTGTTTTGTTCCCCTTGCCAGATACTTCTTCAGGGTTCTTCAGTGGACTATTTTAGTTAAATGGTCAAATTACTCCTGTCCATTGATCATTCTGATTTGGCTCACCAGCATTTGTTGCCACCACATCCTTTGGTGGATGATGTTGGTGGAAGTTTTTTCAGGTGGTCCCTGTGATGTTCTTCATCATCAGTGTTGCAGTACTGATATTTGGTTCCTTCTGCCATACAGAAGCACATGACCATCTTTGCATCATCCGTACCTGACGGATATTCGAGGAGTGATGTCTCAATGTCAGAGTATAACCCAACCAATGAACTAAGGGGGCACCTGTGCAGCTCCCTGGTCCAACAACTCCTAGGCATGACCTTTTGGGAGGCTGCCAAATTTTTTAGCCTACCTAAGGATGCCACCAAGGTTCATCCATTGGCCAGGTCTAAGGTCACTCTGCAGGCCTCAGTTTCTGACATCCACACTGTGGCTATTGAGGGATACTCCCTGTCATCCCCAACTATAGAAGCCACAAATGAAGTTGCAGTCAGACAACCACATCCTCCAGTCACCCTTTTAAATCATCACCATCAAACCTCCTTTTCACCATTTTCTTCATGAGGTTGGGGTGTCATGTCAACTGTTCCCATCTCTCCATTCATTGGCACTTTCACACCTTCTTTGACACTCATGCCTTACTGTTGCAGGTCTTCTCACATGACTCATCCAGCTCTTAGTGGATGCCCTCTTCCTCTAGCTTTCTTCCTGACTGTCCCAAATATTTCCTCACCAGATAGTTGTCTTTTCTGCACATGTGCCCAAACAACCTTTTTGGCAGTTGGAGCTACTTTGGTTCATGCTCTTATATCCTCATTTCTTCATCTGTCCCACAGTGTGTATCCTACCACCCATCTCAGGCACTTCATCTCCATCACCTCTAGCTTCCTCAACTGCTCTGCCTTAATGGTCTTGGTTTCTGTATCATACAGTAGTACTGGCTGCACCACTGTTTTGTACGACTTACTTTTCAACTTCTTTGGCATTCTTGTCTCATACAGTACCCCTGTCAATCTGTGCCATTTGGCTGCACCCCTACTGACCTCCTCATTCAGATTTACCTTTTCCTCAACCACCCCTTCCAGTTACTTAAAGCTTTTAACCTGTTCCACTATTTGCCCTTCTATCTCAGTTCTCAGGTTCTGATTTCCCTATTTGCTGCCATTGCATCTGTCATATCTGTACTCAGTTTCATCCCATGTGCCTTCAGTTTCTATTCCATTCCTGTATACCTTGTTGAAGTTCTTGCTCACAGTCTACCTGTAATACCACATTGTTTGCATACAGCAACTTCATTGATATGTCCCTTCTGACCTGTTTGCTAATGCAGTCCATCATTAGAAATGAACCCTGAAGCACCCCCACTACCACTGGAAATCCCTCTGTGAGACTGAATACTGCTCATACTTGAGTCACTGGGTCACTGTGCATAGTCTGTATTAATTATACCATTGTTTTTGGAGACCAGTTGGCATAATAGTTAAAGTCTTTGCCTCCCATGCACAAGGTTCAAGTTTTGATCCTTGCCTCTGGCCAGTGCCTGTTTGGAGTTTGCATGTTTTACCTGTATCTCTTTGTGGTTCCTCCTACCTCTGAAAAACATGCTGAGTGCTTCCATGTCAAATTCACCATTAATTAGAGCTGTGGGCAGCAGCACAGAATCTATATGGTGGCCTATAGGGGGAAAAGTTGTACAGACCAACCACTTTGGGCATCTACTGTGCTGCACAGTATCCTTAAGATAGGACAGCATAGATCACAGACTGCTCACCTTGGCAGAGCTAGACACACAGTGTAAAATATGGATCTAGGTGATTTGGTCATGGCGACTAATGTTACCAAATGGGCATGGGTATTTGCTGGTGATAAGTGGCTTGAGGGTCCAGCCTACTCTAACCTATGCCAGGTGCCCATGCTAAATATTGGAGGGGTGCGTATGCCCAGCAGCCCTGTTAATAAACTGGCCAGCTGGTGTCCAGTTGTTCAGTCTCCGTTACCTGGGATAGCTCTATTGAATGAAAGCTGGACGTAAAATCAATCAACCTGCCAAACATGAACTAAGAATTGCTACACTCAATGTAGGTTCACTGACAGGATGCAGCTTGGAAGTGGATGCCATGACATGATAGTATGGAGGAGACTGGACATCCTATGTAGCCAAGAGACAAAATGGAAAAGTAGTGCAACAAAGCCACTTGGCTTGGGATCCAGAGTCTACTACTCAGAAGGACAGGCTAGAAATGGTGTGGGAATTGTGTTGACAGAGAGGCTTTAGAAGGCAGTGAGGGATGTCATCAGGATTAGTGACAGAATAATTGAAATCAGACCCCACTGTAATGATAGGGTTGTATTCATAATCTCAGTCTGTGCCCTACAACAGCATTATGATAGTGAGGAAAAGAGTGCATTTGTACAGCAATTGCAGAACCTACTAGATAAAGCAGGACAACATGAATTGATGTTGATAATGGGACAAACAGAACAGGATATGAGGACTGCCTGTATCCACGTGGGTGGGGCAACAGGAATAAAGAAGGAGATGCCATTCTAGACTTCTGTCTGGCAAAAGGCTTGATAGTAGCCAACACATGGTTCAGAGAGACAATGGATCACAGGAGGTTACTAGGCTAATGGCCCTGGGGCCCTTACAAGCCCAAGCCAAGAGTTTATCCCCAAAAAAGAAACCTCAATCAGTATCTGTCACCCCTGTCAATGAGGGACAAAGGTGGATCGCCTGGGACAAATTTGTGGTTTCCTATCCACTCATCAAGGTTGTACCTGAAGAGGGTCAGCAACGTACTTTGACGTGTATGAGGAGTCTATTCCAGAGACGGGGCAGCCTCTGGGAGACAAACCTGTCTCTCCAGCAGGTTTTGCTAATGTTGCATATTAGATTTAGGCCTTTCGATCAGGTAATACGTGAAGAGTTGGACTTACAGATATGGAGCATCTCTAGTAGGGCAGGATCCGAGATTGCCTTGTAGGCGAGACATAGATCACCTCTGAGCAATCTGTATGATGCCAAGTAGAGTGATAGTGATTTGAGCCTGTCTGCATAGGACAGGTGTTGGAGGCCATGGATTCTCTTTGTGAGGTATTTCTGTGGCCTTTCCAGTTGGTGCAGGTGTTTGGAGAGGAACATACCAAATGGGGCATTGTACTCAATTATTGGCCTAATAAGAAAGGAGTATAGAGAGGTAATAACCTCCTTTTTTCTGGATGCAATCTCACTGCTTATGAGATGAACCAAGTAAAAGGCTTTTCTGGCCACTGCCGCTACATGATGATTGAATGTGAGATTGTTGTCAACCTGTGTACCCAGGTCTCTCACCACAAGTTATGAGCTTAGGGGGTTGCTGTTGATGTGGTAATCAGTAGGGGCCATGTTTTTGCCGAATGGCATGATAATACTGTTGTTTGAATTTAACTTAAGGCCATGACTTTGGCACCAGTCATTTGTTGATGTGAGACCCTCTTGTAGTATGTTAACATCATTTGGGGAGCCAATGACAGCACCCAACTTACAGTCATCCACAAACTTGGTCAGCCACAGACCTTTTGTCTTTGCCTGGACTTCTTTGAAGTAGATCCCAAACAGTAGGGGTCCGAGGACACATCCCTAGGGAACACCACTAGTGACAGGTCTGTTGTTTGAGGAGGAGGCACCTATTTTGACCTTGTGAGTCTTATCGGTGAGCCAGTTGGCCACCCACCTGATGAGACAGGGATTTACGCCAAGTTGTGTTAGCTTTTCTATGATGCCTGAGTGGGAGACTTTGTCAAAGGCTTTGGCCAAGTCAAGGTAAGCTGTATGTACTGACTTTCCCTCATCCACAGCCTTGGTGACAGTCTCAAAAAAGTCAACCAGGTTCAACAGGCAAAATCTGCCCTTGACGAGTCCGAACTGGGTTGGGTCAAGTGCTTGGAGACTGCCTATGTCCTTGTTTATGAGGTCCATAATAATACGCTCCATGGTCTTACAGATCCGACTTGTCAAGCTAATGGGGTGATAGTTTCCAGGGTCAGTAGTGGCATCACCTTTGTGCAAATACTTTGTGCAAGGGGATGATAATGGCAGTTCTCCACTCTGCTGGAATGATACTTAGGTGATAGTTGGATAGGGTGATCAACGGCAAGGCTAGTTCTTGCTGGAGATGGTGCAGAATACAGCCTGGGATACTAATGGGTCCCATGGAATCTGTATTCTTTGCCTTGGATAGGGCCTTTAACACTTGATCTATGTAGATGTGAGGTGCAGGACAAGTATTGAGGATCTCAAAAGGGCCTTTGGGGGGACGGGGGGTGAAGTTTGCACTGAATCTATCTGTTAGCAGGATGGCTAAGTCAATAGGATCAGTGTAAGTGGTACTGTTAAGAACTAATTTGGAACAAACCTGGGCCTTGCCATGGAGGTTCCTGATGTAACTGAAAAAGGCTTTGGGTTACTCTTTGTTTCAGAGGCTAGTTTTGATTCATAATTGGCTATGGAGGTTTTCACTAGTAATCTAATTTTCTTGTTGAGGCTAAGGAGGAAGTTTTTCCAACTGGGAATTTATGCCTTTTTACCCTTGGACAACAGTTTCTTTCTTTTTGTTGTAAAGCCTGTTAGAGGATGCCCACCAGACAGGTTTGTATTTCATGGAGGAGAAGGTTTTAGTTCTATTGGGTATGGCTGAGTCCATTCAGTTGTACATGTGCTTGTATACTGCACTAGTGTACTGTTCAGCAAGTTGTCTGCATCCTCTGAGGGGGCCGGTTGTATGAAGCTATTGATGCCCTCCCTTAGAAGGTTTTAGTCAGCTTTTGAGAAGTTTTTTATCCTGGTTACGGCTGGGGTGTTGGACAAGATAGAAACTTCGAATGAGACAGATCATTGGTCTGATCTCACCAGGGATGAACTTACTCAGGGGGTGGTGCAACGGTTGTCCATGTTAGTGATAACCAAGTCTAGAATTTTATCTCCCCTTGTGGGGGATGGGACAAGCTGATCTAGTGCGTTAGAACTGATGAAGTCAAGGAATCATTGGGTGAGTGCATTAGAGCAAGAATAGTTCACTCAGTCTATGGTGGGGTAGTTGAAGTCACCAAGGATCAGGGTGTTAGGGGGTACCTTGATGGAGTCAAGTAGATCCAGGTAGGAGGAGTGGGTGTCCTGAGTCATGGAGGGGGGTCTATAGCTGGCTATAACTTGGATGGGTGTCTTGCCAATTGTCAGCTGCATCTGGAATAGTTCTAGTACATCTAGAGGTGTGCTTGTCTTTAATGAAAATAGAGACTCCACCACCCTTAGTCTTCCTGACCTCAATTTGGGGTCAGAATGTGTGGAATGAGGTATAGTCTGGTAAGGCAGGGGTGCACTCTGCAGCCTTGAGCCAAGTTTCTGTGACTGCACAGATGTCAGCATCTTCCAGTGTGAGGATAGCCTCCAGTGAGTGCATTTTCAGGTTAAAGATCCTAGAGTTAAACAACATGACCTTCAATTTGCTTTTTGACAGATCTTTTATGTTGGAAGATTTGTCTTTGGGACATTGTCCTAAAAAAGGCACAATGGGGGAGACAAGAGCCTTGGCCAGAATCCTAAGTCCCCGGGGTGACAACTGGAGGCCATCTCTGGGAAAGCATCGAGGCCTGTCAGCTATATCATCCCAGACAGACAGATTACGGGTTCATAGGTGTGTACGAGGCTAATGGCCCTGGAGCCTTTACAAGCCTAGCCCAAAAAAATTGCCCAGGCACTGTGCCACCAGATGTTAGTTCACAGTGCCTCTATCCAGTAGGACAGAGTGATCCCTGGAGTGAACTTTCTGTTACCCATCCACTCATCAAGATTTCTCTTGAAGAGGACCAGCGAGGTGCTCTGCTTGATATGAATGGAAAGCTTATTCCAGAGTATGGGCAGTCTTTGGGAGATGAACCTGTCCCTCAAGCATGTTCTGTTAATTGTGGTAATGAAGTTGTGATCTCTGGAGCATGTGGCATGGGGGGGACTGGGATTTCTTTAGATGTAGCATTTCAAGTAGACCTGGGTCAGACATGGCTTTGTAAGTCAAGCAGAGATCACCTCTAAGTAGATGATAAGAGACTGAGAACAGCTGAAGTTTCTTGAGTCTGTCCATGTAGGACATGTGTTTAAGGCCTAGGATTCTTTTTGTGAGGTACTTTTGTGGCTTCTCCAGCTGTTGTATGTCTGGTCAGGTACATGCCAAGTGGGGCGTTATATTCAATGACTGATCTAATGAGGGATGAGTAGAGAGGGATGATGACATCTTTCTTCCTAGATGCAGAACCTTTGGTTATAAGATGTGGCACGTAGAAGGACTTTATGACCACAGTGGCAGTGTGGTGGTCGAAGGTGAGTTGGCTGTCGACCTGGGTGCCCAAATCTCTTATGGCCCTTTCAGTGTTCAGTGGGCTCCCATCAATGTGGTAATTTGTGGGAACTAAATTTTTTCCAAAGGGGATGATAACACATTTTTTGGTGTTAAGCTTCAGGCCATGGTTCCGACACCAGTCATCGGTCTCAGAGAGGCCCTTTTGTAGGATGTCTGCATCATTTGGGGAGTTGATAATGACTCTTAGCTTGCAGTCATCAGCGGACTTGGTTAGCCAGAGTACTTCTGTGTTGGCCTGGACGTCTGAGAAGTAGATACCAAACAGAAGAGGGCTCAGGACCGAGCCCTGTGGGACTCCACTCATGACTGGTCGACAGTCTGACTTGGAATCCGCAACTTTCACTCTGTGGGTCCTGTCTGTGAGCCAATTTGCAACCCAGTTAGTGATGTAAGGCTTGATGCCTAGTTTGGTAAGTTTATCAATGATACCTGAGTGGGGAATGGTAGCAAAGACCTTGGCCAGGTCAAAGTAGGCTGTATGCACTGCCTTACCCTCATCCACAGCCTTGGTGACTGCCTCCAAGAAGTCAACCAGGTTCAGCAGACAGGATCTCCCCTTGACAAAGCCAAACTGCGTGGGTCAAGGGTTTGCAGATTCCCTATATCTTTGCTAACCAGGTCCATGATGATGCACTCCACAGCTTTGCATATCAGACTTGTCAGGCTAATGGGGCAACAGTTCCCAGGGTCTGTAGTTGCTCCCCCTTTATGGAGCAGGATGACTGTAGCAGTGCACCATTTGTTAGGGACATAGCCTGAGGTAAGGCTGTGACTGAACAGGGCACACAGATGTGGTGCCAGTTCATTTTGTAGCTCATATAGGATGCAGCCAGGGATATTATCAAGTCCCATGGATGCTGTATTCTTGGCTTTGGACAATACAGTTTTTACCTATGCCGCAGAAATGGTGGGTACCAGGCTTTCTTCTGGTATTGTGAAAGGGCCATTGGGGGGGTTAAAGTTGGCACTGAATCTGTCAGCCAGTATGTTGGCTCAGTATAGGAGGTGCCATTGTGCAATAACTCAGAGCAAATTTGGGTATTGCCCTGGAAGTTTTTGATATAGCTATAGAAGGCTTTGTGGTTGTTTTTGGTGTCAGCAGCAATTCTGCCTTCATAGCTGGCTTTAGAGGATTTGATAAGGGATCTCAGCTTTTTGTTGAGACTGATAAGGGAGGTTTTCCACTCTTGTGAATTCATTTTTTTCTGCAACAGTTTTTTCCTTCTGTTGTAGAGTTTATTGGTGGCTGGGGACCACCAGATTGACTTCCCTTTTTTTGGAGAACAGCGTCTTAGTTCTATTTGGTATGGCAAGGTCCATGCATTTCTGTACATGCTCATACAGTCCATTGGTGTATGATTCAGCAGTCATGCATCTATTTTCCATTGGCATGGGTGCCAAGAAGTTAACCACCTCTGTTTTAGGAGCCCAAAGTCGGCTTTAGAGAATTTTTTCAGGGTGGTCACCTTAGTGGGGGTGTAGGTGAGATGGAGATTTCCATGGTGATCAGTTTGTGGTCAGATTTAACCAGGGAGGAATTGACTATAGGTGTGGAACAATGGTCTCCCATGTTGGTGATAACCAGGTCGAGGATGTAGCTTCCTCTAGTGGGGGTCAGAATAAGCAGGTCCAGGGCACTGGAACTTATAAATTCTAGAAAGCATTCAGCCTGTACATTGGTACTTGAATAGTTTTCCCAGTTGATGGAAGGGTAGTTGAAGTCACCCAGTATTAGAGTATTGGTTTGGACCTTGACAGATTCCAGGGTGCTTTGGGACTTGGAGTGAGAGTCTAGGGACATGTTCGGGGTTCTGTAACAGACTATGACTTGTATCAACGTCTTACCCAGTGTTAGTTGTACCTGAAGTATCTCGGATGCATTATGCCGGGCTACCAGTCTAGAGGTGTGTGTATCCTTTAAGAATATGGAGACACTACTGTCTTTGGAGCTTCCGGACGTATTCTGAGACTGAAAGGTATGGAATGAGTTATAGCTTGGGAGTGCAGAGGTGCTTTCTGCCTCTTTAAACCAGGTCTCCATTACAGCACAGATGTCGACATTCTCCATTTTGAGGAGAGCTTCAAACGAGTGCATCTTGAGATTTAGATTTCTAGCATTGAGCAGTATGACCCTCAGTTTGCATTTGTTTGTAGCTGTTACAGTAGACTTTTGGTCTTTGGAACACTGTCTAAAAAAGGCACTATAGCAGTGGCAAGAGCCTTAGCCAGTACCCGTAATCTCAGGGGTGACAGATGCAGGCCATCTCTAGCAAAGCATCGAGGTCTGTTGATCATGTTGTCCCAGGCAAACAGATACTGGATCCCCTTAGAATGGCACCAGAAACTTAGCCAATTGTTGAAGTCAATCATTTTCTGCTCGTACTGGAGGATCCAAATACTGGATCCCCTTGGAATGACACCAGAAACTAACCCAATTGTTGAAATCAATTATTTTTTTGTTGGTATTGTGGCATCATTCTTGGTGAAGGTAGGATGCTGATTATGGCTAGGGTCATACCTGCCTAGGGCACATACTCTGACAGGTCAATCATGTCTCTCTTCATATAGTCCAGGGAGGTACGTCCCAAGTTATTCACGTCAACATGGACAATGATAGAGTCATACTTGTACCTGTTGTGGAGAGACTTAAGTGTGTGTGTGATGTGGTGAATTCTGGGACCTGACAGACCACTTCTGGGACCTGACAGACCACTGACCGTGATCTTCTCCTTGTCAAGCTTCGTGAGGGGGACATCAGTGTGTCTCACAAATGAGTTGCCATTGACTAGTATGTTTGGTTTATTGTTATGCCTTATGGGCTATTTGTGAGACACTGGTGTATTGTCTGCTGTCTGTGATGTGTTTGGTGTTGTGTGTGGAAAGACAGTCAATAGATCACATACAAGAGTGGCCAACATGTAACTCAGAAATTCTTCCTCCTAGTGGGGAAAGAGCACTGGGGTAGAATTAGTGATTGCAAAGTCATCCCTAGTGAAACAGTTGGCCCACAGTATAAACCAGTAGTTGCCACAATCAGTTGCAAGCAGTGGCCAGAGGAGGCTCAAAGGTCAACAGAGACCAGGCTGAAGGCTCGGAAGTTGACTGAAAAGAAAGTACAAGAGCTCAAAGAGTTATTCAGGTCTCTAGCATCCCAAGAAGAGAAGGAAATAGGTGGAGTTGAAGGAAAATGGCAGTACTTCAAAACAGCACATGTGAGGACTACAGAATGGATATGTGGCTGAGCCAGGTATGGAAATAAGGGTTATAAGGAAAGCTGGTGGTGGAATGCAGAAGTCATGGTAGTCAAAAGAAAGGAGAAGTGCTGGAAAAAGTGGGAGATAGAAAAGACGGACCAGGCTAGGAAAGAATGCTGGCTGGCTAAGAAAAGAGTTATAATAGCAAAGAACAGGGCATCAGAGGTACTCTACTAGCTTCTGGAAAGTGACTCAGTAGGTGGCACAAAGAAACTATATCAGGTTGCAAGGCAGACAGAAAGATAAAGTTATACACCCATCATAAGGGATGCCAGCAACAGCCTGATCACCAGTCCACAGGACAAAAAAGGTAGATGGAAGGAGTACCTCCAGTAGCTTCTGAATGAAGAAAACCCCACAGAAGCTGTAATGCCCCAGACACAGCCTACGATGAGAGAAGAACAGCCCACCCTAGAAGAGTCAGGGGAAGCAGCAGGCTAAGATGAGGTTACAGCAGGTATGATAAAGATGCTGGGTGAGATAGGGGAGAAATGGATCCTTAGGCTATTCATAGTGTAGAGAGAAAGGCATATCCCAGATGATTGGAGAATAACCATACTCATGCCAGTGTACAAGAACAAAGGGGACATCCACAACTGTGGGCAGTACAGAGTTATCAAACTCCTGTCACACTGCATGAAAGTTCTGAACAGGGTGACTGATAGATGTATACTCAGAGTAGTAGAAAGTAAGATGGGAGATGAGCAGTTCATATTCAGATCAGGATAAAGAACAATTGACGCGATGCATGCATTGAGAGAAATAATTGAGAAGAAGCTAGAAGTGAGGAAAGAGTCCAACTGAGCATTCCTAGACATGCAGAAAGCATATGACAAGGTCCCAAGAAAGCTGATTTGAGCAGTACTGCACTGGTTTGAAGTTCCAGAAACATTGGTAAAAGTAGTGCAAGCTGTATACAAGGACCCAATGACTCAAGTATGAACAGTGTTCAGTCTCACCGAGGGGTTCCCAGTGGGACTGGGTGTGCACTAGGGTTCAGCTCTGAGCCCCACTGTTCATACTGGTGGTGGACTACATTAGCAAACAGGTCGGAGGGGACAGATCAACAAAGTTGCTGTATTTACTTATTTTATTTTACATTTGTTGACCAGGAAGTCTGACTGAGCTGAAAATAGCCCTTTTTCGGCAGAGGACTGGGGAGAAAAGCTCCGAAAAACATAATTAGAAATAAAAATTACAGATACAAATGTTCAAAAACTAAAATTACAGAAGCATATTTAAAGAAGCTAATATCAGATGTTAACAATATTAGACAATTACGATATATTTACACGTCATCTTTAGTGTGCAGGCAATATGAGAAGAAATATAGATGTAGAGTCAAAGTATTAATTCACTATATTTACATTATTTGCTATCAGGAAACAGTTTAAAGGAGATATTTAGAAAATAGAAGAGTTTAGCTAAAGCATAAGCCATCTGAGTTAAACAAGACTGATACACAAGGTCGGGGGGGGGTAGAAAAGTAGAAACAGTGGTGAGTACAGGATAAAAGTTTGCAATAGTGTTGAATTGGTAGGTAGTTTAGGGATGGGGGGACAATGTATGTTGGGTGGGAACACAGGCAGGACCAGAGAGTTGTTAAGTGTTCTTTAGCTGCCGCTTTGAATTGTTTAGGTTGATTTAGTAATCTAATTTGGAGTGGAAGTTTGTTCCATGCAATGGAAGGATGATAGCTATATAGGTTGCATCCCATATTAGTCCTAGGTTTGTAGATAAGTAGTAGGTCTTGATCAGAGCTCTAAAGTGATCTAAATGGAGAGTAGTGGGATATATAGGAGGATAAGTTAGGGCAATAGTATGGTTGTATGAAATAGAGTGTATAATCTGGAGCTGAGAAAAAAGAAGCAGGCTGGGTAGTTCCAGCCAGCTTAGGTGCTGGAATGAGACACAGTGATGGGTTTTATAAGTATTTTGGACAGTGAATCTGGCTACCTTGTTGTATGTTGAGTTAAGTTTTGCTAGGAGAGTAGCTTTTAGATTTGTCAGTATTTGAGAACCGTATAGTAGATTGGGTAGGAGATAAGTATTGGACAGGGTTACTTTAGCTTTGGAAGTGAGAAACTTTCTATTTCTGTATAGGCCTAGTTTTTGATGAGTTTTCCTAATACAATTGTTGATGTGCATGTCAAATTTAAGTTGATCATCTATGGAGATTCCTAGGAACTTAGAGTTAGTTTCTCATACTATTGGACTCCGAGATAGTATAGTGAAGGTAGATTTAAGATGGTTAAGAGTTTTAGGGAAAAAGAGTAAGAATTTATTTTTTTGGGGATTCAGAATTAATTGGTTGTTGGTGAGCCAGGTTTCCACTGATGTAAAGGCTGCCTGAGTAGTAGAGATAAGACCAGAGGGAGAGTCAGAGATAGTGATCAGAGTAGAATCATCTGCATATTGTACAAGCGATGACTGAGAGCAAAAAGTACAGAATAGATTGATGAAAATATTAAATAACAAAGGACCCAATATGGATCCTTGGGGAACACCCATTTTTTACAGGGGGGAGGAAGGAGAGTGCAGAGAGCCATTTCACTGATTGTAATCGGTCAGAGAGATAGCCAGAAAACAGGGGAGAAGTTGAGATTAGTCAGTTTAGCCAGCAGTAGAGAGTGTGAGATGGTATCAAAGGCCTTAGAAAGGTCTAGAAATAAGCAGGATACTAGTTTATTATCATGAGCCAGTGTAATAGTGTTAGTAAAGGAGATAAGGGCAGTGGTTGTACTGTGTTTTGGTGAGAAACCGTGCTGAGTAGGAGTAAGCAGGTTTTCCTGTGTGAGGTATTACAGAGTTTATGTATACATTTTTCAAGTAGTTTAGAGAGGGGTGACAGAATGGCTAATGGCCTAAAATTAGTGATTTCTTGGGAGTTACCTCCTTTGTGGATAGGTAATATGTAAGATTCTTTCAAGATAAATGGAAATTTTGACTCAGAGATAAAGTGGTTGATTAAGATAGCTACAGGAAAAGCAAGAGTATTGGCAGCTAGCTGGAGGAAGTAGGAAGGAATGCTATCAGCAGAAGCGGAGCACAGTTTTAATTTGGAGAGTAGAGATTTGATGCAAGTAGTAGATACAGGTTGCAAATTAAAGGTTTTGCAGGGATTGGAACTAGGAAATAGGACAGTGTGATTAGAATCCTTAGCAGGAGGAGGGTTTGTATTAATCATCTTTGTTACAGTTTCAATAAAGGCGTTAAAGATAGTAGCAGTTTCATCAGGTGTCTTATTTGGGTAGGGATTTGGAGGGGAAGGGTTTCCTAGATGCAGTATTTAGTTGAGTGAATTCCAAAATTTTGGGGATTAGATTTTAGTGCTGTAGGAGGGTTAAAATAGAATTACTTTTTGTCTTTAGCAATGTATATTGTCAGGTTTCTAAGTTCTCTGTACTTTTGCAAGTCAGAAGGGAGTTTATTTTGTCCAGATTTTCCATTGTCTGTCCCTATTTCTCATTAGAATGTGAGTTTCCTTGGAGAGCCATGGGGATACTTTTGATTTTATTCTAACAGTATGGAGAGGTGCAAGAGAGTTTAGTATTTCAAGGGAGACAGAGTTAAATGATAGGACTGCTTCATCCAGAGTGAGGCCATTAAGGTGACTCCAATTAATTCTAGTGAGAAGGGTCTTAAAGGTGTCAGGAGAGAAGTTGGATAGTCTTTGACAAGTTATGTATCTATGAGGTCTGGTAAAATGGGGAGTGAATCTAGTGAATTTTATTGGAGAGTGATCACTAAGGGAATTGGGTTGGGTTTCAGGGTTATGATATATAGATGGGTCAGATACTAGTATCCAGTCAATTAAGGTAGTAGGAGTTTGTGAGTTATTGTAGTGGGTGGGTTTAGATATTAGTTGAGTAAAGGTATGTAGATTAATGCATGAGCTAGAGTTTGGGTAATTTAAAGTTAGCCAATTTATATTTACATCACCAAGGAGAATTGTTTCATTCGAGTAGTGTTCAGCGAGATAGGAGAGAAAGTTTTCAAACAGGGGAATATTATTTCCTGGAGGAATATAAATGGCTACTACATTGATGGCAGAAAAGTTACTGAGTTTAAGGTTTGCTGGTAGGATTTCTTCTGGGGGGAAAGGTGGGATTGGGTCATTAATACTAGTGAGGATTAGATGGTTAGAGTAGATGATGGCAACTCAACTTCTTTTTTTTCTTTGGGTGATCAAGGTGAAGTATATTATATCCTGGGGGGAAGAATATCACTGTCTGGGATATGTGGTTTTAGCCATGTTTCTGTAAGGGAGATTACATCAGGGGTATGGTTGGCAACCCAGGCATGGAATTCACTGGTTTTATTAAGTATACTTCTAATGTTTGTAGAGTAGAATGAGATGTGTTTTTAGGCAGGGTAGGGGTGTGTTTGTTGGGAGGGATAGTATTATTGGAGGGTGAGGCTATGACTGGTCCTGGGTTAGGGTGAATGTCACCTGATAGGAGTAGGACCACAGGGAGGAGGTTAGACCTATGTTTGTAAAAATAGCTGCAGATTTAGTTTTAGTTTTATAATGAATAGTGCAGGAGGGAGGAATTCTGATTCTGGGTAGAGGAGTATTTAGAGGAAGGGTAGATGAGATGATGTCAACAGACTGTTGTGGATAAGAGAAGATATAGTCATGAGATCTGGTAGGACTATTGTTGACTAGAGTTAAATAAGGATGAAAGGCAGTTAATGATGAGAAGAAAAGTAATGGGGGAGATAGATAATAGCATACAGTATGGTAGTCATTTTGATGGCTAAGAATATTCAGTTGCTTATGAGTTAAGTAGAAGTTTGTTAGGAAAGTGTATAGACTAATAAACTTTGTGTGTAGGGTTGAGGATGGGACCAGTAGGGGGAGTTAGAGAGAGAGAGAGGAGAGTTAGGCTCTGTGGTGATATTGATGTAACTAGAGAGAAAGGATGGGAAGGGAGAATGTATTGAAAGGTCTGAAGGATAGGAAGGGGTCCGGTGTATGGATAACTATAAAGGAAATTATATGGGTGGGTGGGTGGGAATGGGGGTGGAGGGTAGCGAAGTGAGCCCGAGCATAGCGAGGGTGAACAGAGCGGGGCTAGCCCTGAGTCACGAGCTGCTGCAGGAAAGTAGATGATCAGTCACTGAGCCAAAAGAATTTCGAGGGAGTAGAGCTCAAGCTTGGAAAGTAGCTCGGAACAGGTAGAATGAGGCAATGAGGGCACAGTAGTTGGAACAAGTTAACAGTAGTTAAAAGTTTCAAAAGAGAAAATACAAAGGAAAGAAATGGAGAAAATTAAAAATCAATGGAGGTAAACTACAGGAAAGGATGGAGATGGTAAGGAGAAGGCTGAAAGAGTTTTGGGAAGGTCTCCAAAGACCGGGAAAGTCATAACAGTCTTAGCAACTCAGTTTAGGCTAGTGTAGGTAGAAGTCTGAATGTTAAGTAAAGAGGAACAGCAAGGGGGTTTGGCTGCTAGCGAACCTGGTAGGAAGAGATCTCTGACCAACCTAGCAGAGCTATGGCAAATGATTTAACTAAGGAGTCAATCCTCCAAATAACATACTTAAAATATTTGTTTAGAGCTCTGGGAGAAATTATGTTCCATGTCTATGTGATGGCAGAGGTGCAGGAGAATTCTTACTTGAATGGGACTGATTCAGTGGCTGTTAATGACAGTAGGAGGTGAAGGCTATGGAAATACAGAGAGAGGATTATTACTGGGAGGCAGTTCAGGGTGGGGGGCAAAAAGCCATCAGTATCACAATACGAAGTCAATACAAAAGGTATAGCAGTTAAAATCAGCTTGCAAGCTGTTACTTTCTCAGACAGTAGTGTAGTATGGCAGTACAGGTTATTGAGAAGCTTGAAGCTAGCCAGACAATTAATGCTGTGGTAAATGTCTACCAAAGCTTTATACACAAGTAATGAGTAGAATAGCAGATAACATGCAGTCCAACAGAAATCAAAAAAGAACAGCAAAGAGCTTAATTAACAACAGCTAGCTGCATAGAGATGATGTGGCATTACAGGCAGACTCTGAGCAAGAACTTCAGCAAAAGATAGGGGAATGGAATGCAAAACTAAAGGCACCCAAGTACAAAGAAGATAGTAGTAATGGCTGCAAACTGGGGAAATGAGAACAAAGACACAACAGAAGATAGTGGAACAGATTAATAGTTTCAAGTATCTGGATGGGGTAGTTGAGGAGAAGGGAAGTCTGAATGAAGAGGTCAAAGATAGAATCAGAGGGACTGCAGTCAACTGGCAGAGTGTGTCAGATGTAGTGTATGACAGAAGAAATGAGGACATAAGAGCAGAACCCATAGTAGCTCCAATTGCAGAAACAATCAAAGAGAACATATTACAGTGGTACAGGCAAAGAGCAGAACAGGAGAAGACAATCTGGTGAAGAAGATTTGGGATAGATAGAAAGAAGGCAAGAAGAAACAAGGGCATCCAGGAAAGAGGTAGATGGATTGTGTGACAGAAGATCTGCGACAGTCAGGCATGAGTGTTAAAGAAGACAGGATTGTGGCATTGAATTGAGAGAGATGGCAACAGTTAATACTACACCATGACCCCATGAAGAAGAAAAAAAAATGAGAAAATACGGGGTTGATGATGTTTCTAGAACTTTAAACCACTGCTGGACTACCCAAATCAGCTCTTTCGGGAGCGTGTCATATGATTTCTCCAAGTCTAAGAATGCTCAGTTGGACTCTTTCCTCATCTTTAGCTTCTTCTCCACTATCTGTCTCATTCCAAATGTTGGGTCAATTGTGCTGCATCCTGATCTGAATTCAAACTGCTTATCTCCCATCTTATTTTAGGCTAACTTCCTACTATTAAGTGATAAGCTGGTGAAATTTCAAGCCCTCATAAATGCTGAGAACACTGCTACCAAATGTTTACCAAAGCTTTATACACAAGTAATGAGTAGAATAGCAGATAACATGCAGTCCAACAGAAATCAAAAAAGAACAGCAAAGAGCTTAATTAACAACAGCTAGCTGCATAGAGATGATGTGGCATTACAGGCAGACTCTGAGCAAGAACTTCAGCAAAAGATAGGGGAATGGAATGCAAAACTAAAGGCACCCAAGTACAAAGAAGATAGTAGTAATGGCTGCAAACTGGGGAAATGAGAACAAAGACACAACAGAAGATAGTGGAACAGATTAATAGTTTCAAGTATCTTGATGGGGTAGTTGAGGAGAAGGGAAGTCTGAATGAAGAGGTCAAAGATAGAATCAGAGGGACTGCAGTCAACTGGCAGAGTGTGTCAGATGAAGTGTATGACAGAAGAAATGAGGACATAAGAGCAGAACCCATAGTAGCTCCAATTGCAGAAACAATCAAAGAGAACATATTACAGTGGTACAGGCAAAGAGCAGAACAGGAGAAGACAATCTGGTGAAGAAGATTTGGGATAGATAGAAAGAAGGCAAGAAGAAACAAGGGCATCCAGGAAAGAGGTAGATGGATTGTGTGACAGAAGATCTGCGACAGTCAGGCATGAGTGTTAAAGAAGACAGGATTGTGGCATTGAATTGAGAGAGATGGCAACAGTTAATACTACACCATGACCCCATGAAGAAGAAAAAAAAAATGAGAAAATACGGGGTTGATGATGTTTCTAGAACTTTAAACCACTGCTGGACTACCCAAATCAGCTCTTTCGGGAGCGTGTCATATGATTTCTCCAAGTCTAAGAATGCTCAGTTGGACTCTTTCCTCATCTTTAGCTTCTTCTCCACTATCTGTCTCATTCCAAATGTTGGGTCAATTGTGCTGCATCCTGATCTGAATTCAAACTGCTTATCTCCCATCTTATTTTAGGCTAACTTCCTACTATTAAGTGATAAGCTGGTGAAATTTCAAGCCCTCATAAATGCTGAGAACACTGCTACCTACTCGGAAATGTTGACAGAAGATCTATACAAGCATGTTAACAACTGCATAGAGGCAGCTGTACCCACTAGGAATAAGTACAGAACTAATTCAGAAAACAGGTCACCCTGTTGGAATCACATCATCAATAGGTTCTGCAACAGAAGGAAGAAAATCATGACATACATTTGGAAGTTTGACACACACCAGGATAAAAGCACTGTCATCAAACTACACAAACTCAGAGGAAAAATAAAGCCTACCAAAGTCAATTTTGAGGTAAATTTGGCCTCCCACACCAAGAACAACCACAATGCATTCTTTAGCTTTGCCTGCAACCTCAAAGGCAATACACAGTTGTGTGCAGGGCTCATTGCTAATGGAGCCATCTATACTCAGAGGCTATAGCAAACCTACTGGCAAGCAAATTCATCTCCAACTTTCCCCCTCAATCTCCCCTCAGGAAACACCATCAAATGTAATTCTCCTTGCTATCACTAGGGAACAGGCCCTCAATGCTCTCTCTAAGGCCAAGAACACTGCATTAATGGGCCCAGAAAATATCCTAAGATGTTTTCTAAATAGCATGAAACATGACCTATCAGACCTTTGGAATTACTTATTTAACCATAGCTTCCAATCAGGCTGCATTCCTAACAAACAGAGAAGAGCAGTCATCCCTCTGCCTAAAGGTAGGCCAACTACAGATCCAAAAGTCTCCCTAGTCTCATATGCAAAACCATGGAAAGTATTACGTAAATGATCAATAGTGACACAGGGAAACTTCCAGACACTGGACTCAACTCAGGTTGGTGTCATTAGTGGCAGGTCATGCTAACTGAACCTGGTGGAATTTTTTGAGAAGGTAACCAAAGCAACGGATGAAGGCAAAACAGTTAACACTGCCTACCTTCACCTGGTCAAGGCTTTTGACACAATACCCCGCTTGGGCATTTCTGACATACTCAAAAGGTTAGGTATAAACCCTTATGTCACCAGGTGGATAGCCAGCTTGCTCACAAACAGGACCGAAGATTTTAGAATTGATGAGTCCACCTCTATAAAGAGACCAGTCACAAGCAGAGTCCCTCAGGAACTGGTCTTGGAACCCTACTTTTTGGCATTTACTTCTCTGAAGTCAAGGCCAATGTCAAGGGCCTCTGACTGACCAGATTTGCATAGAATTAAAAATTAGGAGCAGTGATAAAATCCCCCATCAACACAAATTTTCTCCAGGAGGGGCAGACACAGATGAATAACTTGTGTCAGAGCCTTTGACTAAAACTAAATGCCAAGAAATGCATAATATCCTTCTGGAACTCATCCATCCCTGTTTACTATCATGTTGACAACACCCCCCAAAACGTCAGCTCAGTAGTCAGAGACTTGGGGATACACATAGACAGTAATCTATCCTTTGACCATCATGTGTTTATAGTAATGAGGAAATCATTCTATGTTGTGCAACTTAAGGGTATGCCATATAGGTCCAAGGAGGTCATTGTTTCACTGTATTCTGCATTTATTAAACCTATCATTGAATACAATGTCCCATTTGGTATGTACCTAAACCAGGCACATCCAAAAATTGGAATATCCACAGAGGTTCCTCACTAAAAGAAAAGAATACAGGGCATAACATGTCCTGTGCAGACCAACTCAAACCCATATCCCTGTAGTCTGGCTCCTACAAGCTGTTGAGGGGAAATGTATGCCTGGCATACAAGGCATTGTCGGACCCACCTTGATGGACCTCCTGCGTATTTTCATAACAAACAGCACCAGAATTACCCATTCTAAAAACTTAAACCTTGCCTGTGATATAAATAGGACCTGCTGGAAAGACATGTATGTATCCTAGAGACTACCTCTTCTCTGGAACAGGCTCCCTATCCATGTGAAGCAAAGTACCTCCCTAAACCCAGTCAAGTGTAACTTGGACAGCTGGATGGGGAACAGGAAATTCATCTCTAATTTGGCACCTTGTTGCTAATGGACACAAGCAACTGGTAAATGACTCATCTCCTAGGCCCCTGCTTACACTTATCAAGAGTGTTAGAACTTGTCAGAGATTTGAGATACATGGCTAGGCTTAAAAAGGTCCTAGTGGTCATTAACCTACTAGTACACACCTATGAACCTATGTTGGCCACTCTTGTATGTGATCTTGTGACTCTCTCTTGTAGAACCATGTGTTGGCCACCATAAAACCATTTACCAGACAGAAGTCTAGAAAGGCCTCTCTTTAATTCCTGTTGTCCCACCCATGTGAACCCAAGCAGTCCTGTTAGTCCTGATATGTGCATTCAGATCACCCATTATCAACAACAATTTATATTGTCCTGCTTTAACTAGCAGTTCCTGCAAGCGCTGTCTGAATGCACTCTCTTCCATATTATCACAACTCTGCTGTGGGGTATAGGCTAAGATTTCAAATGCAACCCTATCAATACACTGAAGTCTGATTAATATGAGTCTGTCTTTAACTCTGATGACATCCTTCACTGTCTTTTGAAGCCTCTCTCATCAAAATCCTCACATCATAGTCTGTCCTCCTGAGCTGTAGACTCTAGATCCCAAGCCACGTGACTTTGCTGCACTGCCCTTCCATCTTGTCTCCTGGACACATAGGATGTCCAGCTTCCTCCTTACCATCTTAATATCGTATTTGATATTGTCAGACTTCGAGATTGTAATATAGACCCACCTTTTCCACCTAGACAAGACATCGGAGGCCCCCCCATGGTAAAAGACATAGACAATCTAGGAGATGACAAACAGAACAATCACAAAGGGCAGGGGACTCCAAGGAACCCACCCAACACCTATAGCAACTGTGGCTATGTTCTATCTCCACTTTCCCAAACCTCTATTAGGAAGACTCTCCTTCCTAAACCAGTGGAAATCCATCACCAGGGATGGGTCTTCAGCATCACAGAGAAGGGGTACTATAATATAGAGAAACAGCACCCTTCTTGGACATTCCAAAACCACCAAAGGAGCAACACTACTTCTTACCACCTATCCTCAGGGTGCTACTTCAGCAGGGATCAATCTAGGCTATCTCTCCAGAACAAGAAGGAAATGGATTCTACTCAATGATTTTTCTAGTCCCAAGAAAAGGTGGCATTTGGAGACCCATCTTGGACATCTCAAAACTAAATATGTTCCTCAACATCCCAAAATTCGAAATTCTTATGTTGCAGAAATTACTGCCCATGATCTTCCAAGATGCCTCCATGGTCACTACAGACCTAAAGGATGCTAACTTCCATGTTCCCATAGTAGACAATCACAAAAAGTACCTGCAATTTGTAACAGTAGGCTCCCATTTCCAATTTTGTGCTTTGCCATTTGGGATCTCTACTGGACCCAGAGGTTTCACAAAATGCCTAACTCCTCTGATAGCACATTACAGAACTCTAGGAGTTCATATTTACCCCCACCTAGATGACTGTCTCATTCAGGGAAGATCAGCCTTAGAGACCCTGGACATTTTACAGATCACTGTGGACTGTTTTCAGAAGGTAGTTACCTTAAATCTTCAAAAATCTTAATCTCTTCTTCAAACAAGGATCTTCTTCCTAGGAGCCATCAAAGACTCAGTTCAACATAAAGCTTTCCTTCCTCAAGACAAGATTGTTTTCTTTACAGACTATCTGACTAGTCTGCTTCCAAAGCACGTCATCACTGCAAGACAATTCCTGAGGATACTGGGATACATTGCATCATGCATCCATTTGCAAAGCTACATGAAGAAACATCAATGGTTTCTTTAAAACAATGCATACAAACAGCACAGCACTCCCAGCCCCTTGAAACCCTGCTGCCCCTCTCCTTCCATGACTGAAAAAGGAACTCCTATAGTGGAAGAACATCATGCAAAGGAACCCAAAAGCAAATTTCACTCTGTCAGAAGCTGGCAAGACCATTACTATGGACAGTTCAGACATAGCGTGGGAGTGCCCACTTTCGTCTCCTGAAGGGACAGAGCATTTGGTCCCTACAGCAGAGGAAGTTGCATATAAATCAAAAGAAGTAATTAGCAGTCTACCTGGCCATAAAATCCTTTCAACAAAACTTCAGCCTGGGGACACTGCAAATATAGACAGACATCACAGCATTTATGTGGTGCATAAACAAAAAAAGAGGAAATTTGTCCAACCCCTGTGCAGCCTTGCCAGAAAAGTTTGGATGTGGGCTCAAGAGATAAGGTTAAGCCTCATAGCCTCTTATATTCCATGCCCTAGAGATGGATCTCAGCCAGGTCAAGGGATCTGCCTTCCATCCCAACCTAACCACCCTCAATTTAACCAGCTAGAGGATTGGACTTTGACATCTCGTACTGCATCTTACCCTAAGCAATTGCTCTCCATTCTAAGAGAAGCAAGAAAGACCAATACCAGGAAATAATACCTGGCAAAATTTTTGTTCTGCTGTTACAGCACTGGTCCTGACCCTGCTCAAGTAGACATCAGCTCAGGCTTACAATACCTGTCAGACTTCTTTATACTTGGGCTTTCATATTCCAGCATTAAAGTACATGCATCTGCAATTTCATCTTGCCTGCACAATACTCCACCTATCTTCTCACACAAAACTTTTTCTAAGAGGGATGATTCACTTGAGACCACCTAGAAAGAACACCATTCCTACATGGGATCTAAATTATTTATTCGAAAAATTAACTTTAAATCCCTTTGAATCTGTTGTCATTGCCTCTCTAAAGATGCTCACCTGAAAGACCACATTCTTTGTAGTTGTAACTTCAGTTAAGAGAGTTTCTGAGCTACAAACCCTCATGTGTGAAGAACCTTTCACTGTCTGCTTTGGGCATAGGGTCACCCTCAGAACAAACTCAGCCTTTATGTATAAAGTGTTATCAGAACTTACTTTAAACCAGGCTATCCACCTGCCAGTCTTCTACTCAAAATCCACAGACTAGGCAAAGCCAAGTCCTTCATTCCCTGGATGTGCACAGGCAGATCAGGTACTATCTGGACAGGATAAAAAGCTGTAATAGGTCAGAACAATTGCTGGTGGCTTTTGCAGAGGGTAAACAGAGCAAATCTGTCTCTACATACATAAGCCATCTCTAAATGGTAGCTAAGTTCTGTTACACCATGGAAAGGATTTACTTGGACATATTAAAGCCCACTTCATCAGATATGGGGCTACTACCACTGCTTTCCTCAAGAAAGTTCCCACCTAGGCCATCCTAGAGGCAATCACATGGAACTCAGTGCACACCTTCACAAAACACTATAACCTAGGCAATATCTCTTGGGCTAGAGCAGGTTTCACTTTTGTCATTCTGCAAAAGGCTATACAAATGACCCACCACCCAAATATTAGCTTTGGGAGCCCATCTAAGACTCAGTACTGCAACACTGATCTACTCAAACATCTGTAATTATGGTAAGTGTGACACAAATGTACTTTTTTCCCTTACACAAGGCCACAGTAACCACAGATGCTTCCCTGTTGGGGTTAAGAAGGGAACACTGCCCAAGGAACCTAATCCCAGTCTGGGGCCCATCTGCACAACGTTTTGGAGATGAGAGCAGTTCTTCTAGTGTTGTAGGCCTTTCAAGACTGACTCCCCAAACGTATGATAGCTATACAATCTGACAGCACTGTAGTGGTGCTAGTACTTGAACAAGAAAAGGGAAACCCAATCCTTCCCCCTATATCGAGAGGCTATGTAGGTGTAGCAATGGTGGATGTCCTCACAACGTGTTCTGTTTTTTTTTCTTTTAACAAGAAACGTCTTTATTAAATTATCACTTATGACACAGGCAATTATACATTTATATAAATGAAAACAAACCATATTGACATAATCCCAGTTGCAAGCATTTTACATCAGAGAGCATACTGACATAATCATAACTGCAAACATTATACATCACTTACAATCTACCCAGTTCATTGTCAGTCAAACATTACATAGGTCATTCAAGTCCTGCCTTTTTTTAAATCTCACTCCTCTCCTGAATATATTGCTCCCACAATGCACATTTTTCTATGTAATTTGCTCCAACCCTTTTATAAAATCCCAATTCCAGTTGTTTTATCTCTGTTGCTATATTCACTATTTCTAGTACAGTTGGTTTAGACTTTGATTTCCATTTTCTAGTAACTGCTTTTTTGACAGCCACCATAATTAGACTCATCAAGGCCTCATCATGTCTGACGTCTAAGATGGCTGCACATTGAGTAACAACTTAACTCTAGCTCTCTCGGTGTGAAAACAGAAACTCAGAGAATGCCAATAGACTTTTGTGTTCATGGATAAATTTCAGTAAATGACAAGTAAGTGTACTGCCTGCATACCAGGAAAAAAGAAATACAGAGCACCTGGAAAAAAATCAGCTACAAAATTTGAGGAAGAAACACTGGGGAAAGTTCTGCAGCTGTTCAGCAAAAAGCAAAACAACCTCCAGACACGACTTTCAGTAATCTACAGGAAGATACAAGACAACTGCACACAGACCATTTTAAAATAAATGAAACACTGATGGAATATATCAACACAAACAACAAAAGACTGGAAAAAATGGAAGAAGCTTTAAACAGATATTCAGATGAGGTGATAAAACTGCAAAAATCAGAGGCTGAAATGAAGAAAAAGGCTGGCTGAAAATAGGACTGCTCAGGAAAAGAGGTTTCAAAAATGAAAGAATTAGAGGGCAGAGCATATGAGATTTTTAGCTATACCAGAGAGGCTGGAAGTAACAGGCTGCATTAATTTTATAAAAGCACAAATAAGCAACTAGACTTGTATTCCATAGCAAGAGATGTTAGTTGAAAGGGCACATCATGTGTATCCTCCAAACCTGGCAATGAAAAAGCAGCCTAGACCTTTAATAGTAAAAATGCAATCCTACCAGCAGAAGGAGTTGATTCTGACAAAATTGTGGCAGTAGGACAAAATACTAAAAGTGGGAAACAGCAGGGTGTTTGTGGAGAATGATTACTTTTTGTACACCAGGCAGAAGAGGAGTAAATTCATTCCACTATTCTGGGAATGTCGAGATACAGATGTGAGATTCAAACTGCTACACCTAGCTGTCCTCAAGGTATTCTTCCCTGGAGGGACAAAATCATTTTTTGATGAAGTACATGCTAAAGAGGAAATATCAAAGTTTGTCCAATAAAAAGTGAGCTGTGAAACAGATGAAGATTCTGCTTTTTATTCTTCTGATACTAAAGACCACATACTAAAGACCACTGAGAGACTGTACCTGTGAAAGCTTTCCCACTATTTCAATGGAAAATGGAGAGAAGGAAGGGAGCACAAGAGTTAACTAGAAGAATCGAGAGTGCATTGGAAATTAAGCAGATATAGGATTTGGGAGTAATATAACCAGTAATTTAATATGGGACTGCAATGCAATAATTAGATTTGTGAAATGTGACAAAACAAGAAAATCTAGAACTATTGGACTTTTTCAGAATGTGTTGGAGTTGTGGGGAACTCTAAAGTATATACCCTACGTCATCATTAATGTTTGGAAAAATGCTTTGGGGAGGGGTAGAGAGGGGAGAAAGTTCACTGTAAGGAAAGAAAACATGTCTTTCCTTAATAGTACTATTTTTGTGGTGTATGGTTTTCTTTACATGCTATAAAGTAAAGTTTTCTCAGTTATTTTTACATGTAATGGAGACTGTAAATAAGTGCTTCTGTTCATTTTTCTTTTCTTTCTCTATTCTTTCTTCTTGTTCGCTTTAAGAAGTGTAGGCACTGCAATGTAAAAAAAAAGCCTGGTTAAAAGAGCACGACAAAAGACAACTGAATGCGCTTTTTCTCATTCTTGCAAGGAGGTATGACTGGATTAAGGACCTTAGATTGATTTAGTAACACGTTTTAAGAGAAAGCATGTAAATGAAAAAGAATACTGAATATTATGAGGCTTTTTTTCTAGCAAATGAATGTATGCTTATAATCAATTAAATATAGGCAATTATTTAATTATATAATGCACAGTCAGTATATATGCTATATTAGTCCCAGATTAAATAATTGCCTATATTTAATTGAAGTTAATTGTTATGGATATTTATTGAGTACCACAGCTATACATTTTTATGGTCTGATGAAGTGGTGTGATACAACCATGAAAGCGCTAACCCTGTTTTATCTGAGTTTTATGGAAGATTAAAGCTGTTTTTACTTCACTTGGATGGACTGAGATTTCTTTGCCTATGGTTGAAGTATTGGCCTTTTTGCTGTGTAGTATTTGCTTGTGTCTCTGGCCAAACGCTTCATTCATACACCTAGCAGTATTTTGTGTGCTTGGAATGTATGCTTAGTACCAATTCTGCATCTGACCCTCATGTCTCCATGGAAACAATCTGATAAAGAGAAATTTATTGTCTGGTTCTCATGTCTCCATGGAGACAATCTGATAAGCAGAAATTGGCTGACTGGTTTTCATGTCTCCATGCAGGCAATCTGATAAAGAGAAATTGGTGAGTAATTGTCTGGGGAAAAGAGAAACTGGCTAGGAGATAATATTCTCTGCAAATATTCACGGGTTTTCCAGCTGGGATAGCTATAAAGATAAGACAAAACCAGTTATCACTTAGTAGAAGCTCAGGTTGCACCATGCATCTTAGCATGGATAACCTTTCTTTTAGGTTAACTCGTGCCTATGAGTGTGGCTGTCAGTTTGGGATAGTTGTTCCTATTAGGAGGGTAAAACTTCAGTCTTTGAAGATGTACATAGTTTTGCATGTTAGTATTAAGTTCCTAAGTTTTAGGGGGGTATTGGGTGTTGTTTTTTTTTGTTTTGTTTTTTTGCTTGAGTGCTTTCAATACAACAGAAAGTTTTGTAAGATGTGACATAGACTCAAATAGATATGACAAGAAACTATATAAAAGTGCAACCTGTCAAACAGTGTATGCATGTAACAAAAAAGCTGGAACTAGAGATTTAACTAAAAGTGTTATACATCCAAGGTGGGAATGATAACCTTTTATTACAATGGTGCTTTCTCTAATGTCTTTAAATGTCAATGGCTCACAGATAAGTACAAAAAAGAAAGAATAGTGAACTGTATTAACAATGTAGAGTGCAAATAGCTATGTTACAGGAGACACACTTGGAAACAACTGAACATGTGAATTTTTTTTCAAGCACCTTTATTGAATTATCACTTGTGACATAGACAAATTTACACATATAACATTAACCAAACTATATTAACATAACAAGCATTATACTTCACATATATTGCTATATATCCTATAACCTAAGCAAAAACTCGGGCATAATAGATAAATTCTCTCAACTAGGCATCAATCCATATGTTACCAGATGGGTAGCTAATTGGCTGACTGATAGAACCCACCTAGTCAAAACAGGGGACGCCACCTCAAGCAGTAGACCCATATCAAATGATGTACTCCAGGGTTCGGTCTTAGGGGCCTCTGTTATTTGGGATATACTTTTCTGAGGTGCAGGCCAAAACCAGTGGGCTATACCTGACCAAGTTTGCAGATGACTGCAAACTGGGTGCTGTCATAAATTCCCCTAGTGATGTCAACATCCTCCAAGAGGATCTCACCCAAACAAATGACTGGTGCCAGAAACATGGCCTCAAGCTGAATACAAAAAATGCATCATTATCCCCCTTTGGGGAGAATAACATCCCCACAAACTATCACATTAATAATGTCCTAAGCATGCAGTCAGTCATGAGGGATTTGGGCACCCAGATTGATAGCAACCTGACTTTTGACCATCATGTTGCTTCCATTGCAGGGAAAGCTTTCTACATTGCCCACCTCATAAGTAAGGGTATCTCATCCAGGGACAAGGAGGTCATAACATCCCTGTATTCTTCCCTTATAAGGCCCATTATTGAGTACAATGCCCCATTTGGCATGTACCTTGCAAAGCACATGCAGCAGCTGGAGAGACCACAGAGGTTCCTCACCAGGAGAATCCAGGGCCTCAAAAATCTACCATACATGGATAGGCTAAAAGCCCTATCCCTCTACTCTGTTTCATATAGACTCCTCAGAGGTGACCTGTCTGGTATAAAAGATGATCTCGGACTCCGTTTAATAGGACTGCTGCATATTCGCAAGTCAGGTTCCACTCGAGCCTAGCCAAATGAGGTTCCCTGGCTTTCGCCACCAAAGAAAATTATTTTCCTGTGCCCCTGTTGAGCAGCACCACACAATGATCCCTGGGATGAATTTCCTGTTTCCCATCCAATTGTCAAGATTTCTCTTAAATAGGGATAATGAGAAGCTCTGCTATACATGAATGGGTAGCCTGTTCCAGAGCATGGAAAGTCTCTGGGACAGGAATCTATCCCTCCAACATCTTCTGTTTATTGTGGTGACAATGTTTAGGTCCATGGGGCATGTGGCTCAGAGAGATTGGGATTTCTTTAAGTGTAGCATGTCCATCAGATTTGGGTTAGACATGGCTTTGTATGTTAGGCAGAGGTCATTTTTGAGTAGGTGATATGCGATGGAGTAGAGCTGGAGTTTTTTGAGACAGTCTGCATATGGCATCTGTTTGAGGCTGGTAATCCTCCTAGTAAGGTATTTCTGTGGCCTTTCTAGTTGTTGCAGATGTCTTGTGAGGTACATGCCAAATGCGGGGTTGTACTCTATAATGGGTCTGATGAGGGATGAGTAGAGAGGAACGATGACCTCTCTCTTTCTGGAGGAGATCCCCCTTGTGATGAGGTGTGCCACACAGAAGGATTTCCTGACTATTGTGGCAACGTGATTATCAAAGGAGAGACTACTGTCCACCTGTATCCCAAGGTCTCATCACACTTTCAGTGTTTACTAGGCTACCACCTATGTGGTAGTTCATGGGTACAGTGTTTTTCCCAAAGGGGATGACAATGCACTTCTTGGCGTTGAGCTTTAGGCCATAACCTTGACACCAAGCATCAGTTTCAGTGGGGCCTCTTTGTAGAATGTCCACATCCTTAGGCAAATCTATTATGGCTCCTATTTTGCAGTCGTCTGTGAATTTCTTTAGCCAGAGCCCAGCTGTATTAGCCTGGACTTCAGAGAAGTAGATACTGAACAGGAGAGGACCCAGGACCAAACCCTGTGGTACTCCGCTTGTCACTGGTCTGAAGTTGGATTTGGAGTCGGCTACTTTCACTGTGTGGGTTCTGTCAGTGAGCCATTTGGCCACCCATCTTGTGACATATGGATTTATGCCTAGTCCAGTGAGTTTAACTATAATACCAGGGTGGGGGATGGTGTTGAAAGCCTTGGTGAGGTCACGATAGGCTGTGTGCACCACCTTACCCTCATATATGGCTCTGGTGACTGCTTCAAAGATGTCAATCAGGTTTAGGAGGCATGATCTACCTTTTACAAATGCAAACTGAGTGAGGTCCAGAGTTTGGAGGTTACCTATGTCTTTGTTTATAAGCTCCAGGGTGATGCGTTCCATGGCCTTGCAGACCAGGCTCATCAGGCTAATGGAGCGGTAGTTCCTAGGGTCAGAGGTGGCACCCCCTTTGTGGAGTGGATAATTGTCACTGTGTACCATTCCATAGGCACAAAGCCTGAAGTGAGGCTATGGTTGAACATGATACTTAGTTGAGGTGCCAGTTCTTTCTGTAGTTCATGCAGAATGCAGCCGGGGATGTTATCCTGTCCCATGGATCCTATGTTCTTGACTTTGGAGAGTGTGGTCTTTACCCATGCATCAGTGATTACAGGGGCTTTGCAATCTTATAGTATGGAGAAGGGCCCTTTGTGGGGTGGGGGTGGGGGGTAAAGTTTGCACTAAACCTGTCTGCCAGAATGTTGGCAATATCAGTTGGTTTGGTAAATGTAGTGACATTGTCCTGTAGTTCTTAGCAGATCTGAGTGTTGCCATTGAGATTCTTGACATAGCTGTAGAAAGCTTTGTGGTTATCTTTACAATCCATGGCGATTTTATTTTTGTAACTAGCTTTGGAGGATTTTATGAGGGATCTCAGCTTCTTGCTGAGGCTGACCAGGGAGTTCCTGCAATCATGGGATTTTACTCTTTTTTGCAACAGTTTCTTCCTTCTGTTGTAGAGTTTGTTTATGGCAGGGGACCACTGGATTGGCTTCCTTTTTTTGGAGGATAGTGTTTTGGTCCTGTTGGGGATGGCACAGTCCATGCACTCGTGTATGTGAGTATACAGTGCTTTTGCATATGATTCAGCAGTCATGTCTCTATTTTCCATCTGTGTGGGTGACATGAAGTTGGCCACTTCTGACTTAAGAAGCATGAAGTTGGCTTTGGAAAATTTTTTTACAGTGGCTTCCTTAATGGGGGGTGGGGGCGGGATATGGATGTCTAGGGTGATTAGCTTGTGGTCAGACCTGACCAGTGAGGAGTTGACCTCTGGCATGAAGCATCTGTTACCCATATTGGTAATGACCAGGTCCATCAATAGGATTTGTTGGTAGCACAGATTTGTGTCCCAGAGACTCCCTCATCTGTGGAATAGACTCCCTCTCCACATCAAGCAGAGTACCTCTTTACCCCTTTTTAAGAGCAACCTGGAAAACTGGATGGGAAATACAAAATACATCCCTGGGATTCCACCTGTGTCCCTGCTGGACAGGGGCATTGGGTGCTGATTTTTCTATAAATGGGCTACACTCTTGGCTAGGCTTATAAAGGCCTCAGGTCCAATAGCCTAGTAATTTCCTATGATCCTATAAATTATTCAGTTCCTGACTTTTTTAAACAAGAAACATCTTTATTAAACCATCACTTACTACATAGGCAGTCATACATTTATATAAATGAAAACAAACCACACTGACACAATTCTCATTGCAAGCATTTTACATCACAAACCATACTGACATACTCCCAGATGCAAACATTACACATCACTTATAATCTACCAAATTTTTCTCCCTCAAACATTACATAGCTCATTTCAAGTCCTGCTGACCTTTAAACCTCATTCCTCCCTTGTTTGTATTGTTTCCACAATTCCCATTTCTTCCTATGTAGTTTTCTCCTACCCCTTTCTAAAGATCTCAATTTCAGTTGTTTAATCTCTGTTACTATATTCATTACTTCCAGTATAGTTGACACAGCAAGGCCTTACCATGTGCAAACAATTCCGATTCTGTATCATAGTTCTGAAAAATCATCTCCCTCATCAGACCAATCTGCCCACCCAGCATTTCTGACAGTGCATCCCCCGCAGAGAATCCTTAAAGTCCACCAACTCACCACACTCCTAGAAAATAGTTTCCCAATTATTTCTTTCTTCCCCTTCACATATCCAACATTTGCTGTCTGCCTGAGGAAAAATTCTCTAGAGTCTACTTGGGGTATAAAAATATCTATGTAAATATTTCCAGCCAAAATCCTAAATCTTCTAGATTTTGTTGCATATTTGGGAGACATGCATATATCCTCCCATTTTCCTCTGAATTGCTTATCTAATCTCTCTTCCTAATCCTTTCTAACATCCTCTGATTGATTTAAGCAATAACCAACAACGTCAGTGTGGTATACTAAGATTTACCCACGGTTGGTGTGGTTTAATCATGAGGGCAAAGCCCGAGTGATTAAATAAAGCCAACTGTTGGTAAATCTTAATATACCACACCATGGGTCAGTTATTACTATTATACAATGACATTATTTAAAGGAAAAAAAACTTACTTTTCTTAAATAATGTCTTTGTATAACAGTGCTGTGCTGTCCTTCCATGGCTGGTAATATCCTGGTGCCTTTTTCTCATGTACTGTGCATGCATATGGGACTTGTGTTCCCATGCATGTCCAGTACATGAATGCTTTGGAAAGGAAGCAATGGAGAAAAGGTTTCCTTTGCTCTGTTTTTGTTTTCTTCTTCTTCTTTTTTTTTTTTTTTTTTATAAAAACAAAGGTTTCGGACAGTTTACAGGTAGGAGAGAGAGAATGAAGGAAATACAAAGAAAATCAGGTATGTCTCTTTAGTTTTAAATAACGTACCTGATTTTCATAGTATTTCCTCCATCCTGTCTTTCTCGTATGTCCGAAGTCCAGATTACAGTTTTTTTTTTGTATTTTTTTTTCAAAAAAAAAAAAATAAAACCTACAGAATATAACAATGGAAAAAAGTCCAGGCGATTGGACCTTTTTCCGTTGGTATATTCTCGGATTTGCAACAGGCACGCTGGTTGGGCTGGCCAATCAGAGTGGTCATTTTAGAATATTAATGACCAGTCAATGTATAATTTTATAGCTACCATATAATATTTTATATTCTATACTAATTATTACTTTTTTAATGGCAGCTTCTGTTCTAGATTCTACTAAAAACTCTATCAGTGCTGGTCTTTCATGTAGGACCCTTCCTATTTCTTTCTTTTTGCCTATACTGTGATATCAATCCTTGATAGGGAAGGCAGTCTGTAACCTGCAGACCAAATAAATTCTTGGGGTCTTCCCATTGTATTACTTTTCCCTCTCTAGTTATTTGCTCCCAATACCTTGGTTCCTTTGCCAGTTTTCTCCAATAAATTGCAGCCCCCTCATTCCTATTGTCTGTACTCCTAATTGCAATCATGCCTATTGGCAGAATCTCCTTCCTCCATTCCCATGTTGGCTTAGTTTGTAAAATACTTTCTGCTACTTTAAGGAGAATAACAATAATCATACAGAATATTATATTCATAAAGATCAGCATCCAAAATCCCAGTCTCTCCTTGTTTGCTGAGCTTCCCTCCTGTTTCATCATCATCCCTTTCCACTTTGAATTATAGATTTCTGCTTGTGCTATGTATAGGAGCCTTAACTGTCTAGCTCTGAAATACCATTTCAAATCAGGTAATTCCAATCTGCCCTAGTCTACTGGAAGTATCAGGCTTATCCCACTTCACTCTTGCCATCTTTCCCTCCCAGATAAAATCATTCAGCTCTTTACTAACTGCTATCCACAGCTTCTCCTCTGGTTGATAAAAAATATGCCTGTGCTGTGCAAAATACTAATGGGACTAAAAACATTTTAATTACTTGTATCTTTCTATCCATATCCGTATAATAGAGTTTCCAATTTCTCAGTTTTTGTTATCTTTTGTTTAGTCTCTTCCCAGATATCCTTAGCTGCCACACTGGAATACTTTATATTCCATACTCCTATATACTTCATTTTATCATGTCTCCATAAATATGGATACTGCTGAACCAATTTGTGTGTGAGTACATAATTTACTGCTATTGTCTTTGCTTTAGATCATTAATTTTGTACCTTGAAAAGATAAACTGTCCCAAAATGTTCCAGAACACCATAATGTTCTTTTCTGGTTTTGTCAGGTATAAAATAATATCATTTGCAAATACAGCCAGCTTTTTTTTTACTACTATACCAATTATAGCCTTGAATTTCTAAGTCCCTTATTTTCTTTGTCAATGGTTTTAAAGATAATGCAAATAACAAAGGGGAAAGGGAACACCCCTGCCTGGTTCCTCTTCTCAAGCAGAAATTATCAGACAGGACCCCACACACTTTAATTTTTGCCTCTGATCCCTCATATATCCTCCTAATCAACCTTACAATTTTATCAGGGGAATGCAAATAGTTCCATTGCCCTGCTCATAAAGTCCCAGCTTACTCTGTCAAATGCTTTCTCTGCATCAAGACCCATGAACAGTAGTATTTCTTACAGTCTGCTTCCCTCTGGATCATCAATGTTCTGTTAATGTTGTCAAATGTTTACCTCCCCCCTCCACAAAACCACATTGATCCATATTTATCAATTTTGGCATAATTTTTGCCATTCTTTAGCCATCATAGACACACACACTTTATAATTATGGCTTAGTATCGAAATGGGCCTGTATGAAGCTGGATCTGATGGATCTCTACCATCTTTAGGTATTATGGCTACCTCCTCTTTCTTCCAGGATGTTGATACTTCTCCTCCTCTTAAAATACTTTTATACAAAACTTTCCAGATCTTTATCATTTTTTCCCCTCCTAGCTTCCAAATTTCCACAAGAATACCATCTATTTCTGGGGACTTTCCTGTAGACTGATTATACATCATCTTTTTTATCTCATCTCTTCCTATCATGTTAGTAATTGAGCCTCATCTACCTCTAACCTTGGCATACTTAATTCTTCCATAAACATTTCCTCTTGTACCTTTTCTAGATTTCTATCTCTCTCTTGCTTTATACAGACTGTCATTGAACTTGTGAAATATTTTTAATACCTCTATAGGATCTCTTGTTACCTTCCTTGTTATACACTTCCTAAGCTTAGCAACAGCCCTTTCTACTTTGTGCTAAACATTTTGTGCCTTAGAGTTATTATCAAAAAACATAAACTCATGCATATTATCTAGGTAATCCCTTAGCATTCTGGAGTTGCTCCTCTTCTTGTTCTCTGAGATTCCCCCAATGAAATAAACATTTGTCAGTCCCTCTAAATAACTTGTTGTTACTTCTTCGCCATATCTCCCTTTCCTTTATTTCCACCCTATTTTTAAACTCCACTTTAATTTTATTCCAGTCCTTAGCTATATTTTCAGAAGAAATGCTTATATTCTCTATGAGATCCTGAATAATTTCCACTACGCATTCCTTAAATTCCTCTCTTTTCAACAGATGGGTGAGAAAGCACCAGTGTCTCATTTTTATTTCATTACCCTGTGTTTTTATTTTAGCTATTATTGGCATGTTATCTGAAATAGTTATTGGATGTATGTCAAAACCTTCAATTAAATGCAAACATTCCTGTGAAACAGAATTTCAGTCTAGCCTAACCCAGTTTTTGTACTTTGGGTAATATGTAAATTCACTTTGAACTCCTACTACTAGATTCATAACTTCCATGCCAAATATTAACATAAGCAGCTTCAAAAATCTACCCTCTTTTGTTATATTTTCCCTTCTGGACCCCCAGATACATCCTCACTGCTGCAAATCAAATTCCAGTCCCTCCTATAAGTAATATTCCCAGAATTTTTTTAAACTTCATTATAGGAGTTTTAGGTGGAATATAAATACATGCGTGTCATCCTCCTCCCTTGCCAGTAGCCTCTTAGTACTACAAATCTAGCATTATTATCTTTTTTCTCCTCTTGTATTACTATTGGAGTTCCTCTTGCAATTAATATAAGTACTCCCCTTTTTCTTTGTCCCAGCTATTCCGCTGAATAACCATCCTAAAATCATTTCTTTGTCAAATTAACATGTTCAGTTCTTGCCAAATGTCTCCTGTAGCATAGCTATTTGCACTCTGCATTTTTAAAACACTTCACTACTCTTTTTTGTATACTATATATATATATATATATATATATATATATATATATGTGTGTGTGTGTGTGTGTGTGTATATATATATATATATATATATATATATATATATATATATATCGAGACCATTCACATTTAAAGTGTCATTAAGAGTTATTTTTCCCCACCCATTATGTGTAATGGGTTTTTCAAAATCTGTAGTTTTCTAGTTTCTAATTTTGTGTTACATGGTGTGGTATCCCCTGCCTGGGCCAGTAATCAAGGAGCCTGAATCCTCACCACTGACACTGGAGAGGGATGTTCACTTGGAACAAAAATAGATACACACAGTATTTCAAGATGCAGCTGTCTGCATCAAGCACAATTTCCCTTAAGAGCACACAGGGAATGAATTCCAAGATGACTACACATTCAGTAACAGCTTATTTCTAGCTCTCCCGGGGTGAAAACAAAAAACCCAGCAGAGAAGGCCTGTACATTTGTGTTTATAGGTAAATTTCAGTAACTGGCTAGTAAGTGCACTGTCTGGATATCAGGAATACAGAAGACCTGGAAAAAAATCAGCTACCAAAAGTGAGGAAGAAACACCGACTGGGGGAGAGTTCTGCAGCTGTTCAGCAAAAAGCAACGCAACTTTCAGACATGATTTCCAGTAACCTATAGGAAGATATAAGACAACTGCATACAGACCTGGTTAGAATAAACAAAACACTGATGGAGTATATCAACACAACAAAAGGCTGGAAAAAAATTGAAGAAGGTTTAAACAGATATTTAATTGAGACAATAAAGCTGTGAAAATCAGAGGTCGAAATAAAGAAAAGGATGGCTGAATATGTGACTGCTCAGAAAGGCACATTTAAAAAATAAAAGAAATAGAGGACAAAGCATGTAGGGAAAAACCTGAGATTTTCAGCTATACCAGAGAAGATGGAAGAAATAGACTGCATTAATTTGATGAAACCACAAATAAGCAACTGGACTGATATTCCACAGCAGGAGCTAATAGTTGAAAGGGCACATTGTGTGTATGCTCCAAACCGGGCTATAAGAAAGCAACCTAGACCTTTAATAGTAAAGATGCAATCCTACTAGCAGAAGGAGTTGATGCTGACAAAACTGTGGCAGGACAAAATACTAAAAGTCGGAAACAGCACAGTGTTTGTGGAGAATGATTATTCATATGGCAGGCAGAAGAGGAGTAAATTCATTGCACTATTCAGGGAATGTTGAGACATAGGTGTGAGATTCAAACTGCTGTATCCAGCTGTCTTCAAGGTATTCTTCCCTGGAGGGACAAAATTATTTTTTGATGAAGCACATGCTAAGGAGGAAATACAAATATTTGTCCAAAAAAACTGAGCTGTGAAACAGAACGAGATTCTGCTTCTTGTTCTTCTGGTAATAAAGACCACAGAAAGACTATAACAGTGAAACCTTTTCCACTGTTTCAATGGAAAATGTTGGAGAGAATGAAGGTAGCACAAGAGTTGAGAAGAATCAAGATTATGTCGGAAATGAAGCAGAGACAGGATTCCAGAAATTAATAGTAATAAAACCAGTAACTTCATATGGGATTACAATGCAATAATTATTTTTGCTATATATGACAGAATAATAAATTCTGGAAATATTGGACTTTTTCAGTTTGTTGGACTTGTGGGAGACTCTAAAGGATATGCCCTACTTCATGTAATTATGTCCAGAAAAGTGCTTTGGGCAGGGCAAGAAAAGAGAGAAAGTTAACTGTAAGTAAATATTTTTTTCATTCTTAAACAGTACCAATTTTGTGGCATGTGGTTTTCTTTACATGGTATAAAGTAAAGTTCTTTCAGTTATTTTTAAGTGTAATGAGATTGTAAACAGATGTTGCTGTTATTTTCTTTTCCCTTCTCCTTGTTTAGTTTTAAGAAATGTAGGCACTGTGATGTATAAAAAAAAGCATGGCTAAAAAGCATGATAAATGGGAGATGAATGTGCTTTTCTCATTCTTGCATGGGGAATGACTGGATTAAAGAACTTAGATTGATTTATTAACAAGTTTTAAGAGAGCAAGTAAATGAAAAAAAACATTGAATATTATGAGGCTTTTATTTCTAGCAAATACATGTAAGCTCAGTAACAATTCTGCAGCTACTCTTCATGTTTCCATTGAAACAATGTGATAAAGAGAAACTGGCTGCCTGGTTCTCATGTCTCCATGGAGGCAATCAGATAAAGAGAAACTGGCTACAATCTGGTGGAGAGTGATTGGCTGAGAAAAAAAAAATAGAAATTGGCTAAGAGATAGCTTTCTCTGAAAACATTCAGGGTTTTTTTTTTCAAAGTAGATCATGTTCTCTGAAAGCATTCATGGGCTTTCCCAAGGTAACATTTTCTGAAAACATTCAGGGGGTTTCCCGGCTGGGAGAGCTATAAATATAAGACTAAACCAATCAGCACTTAGTAGAAGCACAGATGGCATCATGCATCTTAGCATGGATAACCTTTCCTTTAGGTTAACTCAAGTCTATGAGTATGGCTGTCAGTTTGGGACGTTTGTTCCTATTAGGACATTAAAATGTCAATATTTGAAGGTGTACATAGTTGTGTGTATTAGTATTAAATTACTAGTATTGGTGGCGTGTTTTTTTGAGAGCCTTCAATAAATCAAATAGTTTTATAACATGTGACATAGGCTCAAATGGATATGACAAGAAACAACTGCATAAAAATTCAACTTGCCAAATAGTGTATGCATGTAACACAAAAGCTGGAGCTAGACATTTAACAAAAAAGTGTTATACATAAAAGGTGAAAATAATAACTTTTAATACAATGATTTTTTTTCTTTAATGTCTTTAAATGTAAATGGCCTCAAAGATAAATACAAACAAGAAAGAGTAGTTAACTATATTACAAATGTAGAGTACAAATAGCTATGTTACAGGAGACACACTTAGAAAGAAATGAACATGTGAATTTGATAAAGAAAGGTTTTCAGGATTTTTTGGCAGAATACCTGGGACAAAGAAAAAGAGGAGTACTTATATTAATTGAAAGAGGAACTCCAATAATGATAGCAGAAGATAATAATGACAGATTTGTAGTGTTAAGGGGCTACTGGCAAGGGAAAGGGATTAGACTAGCATGTATTTACATTCCACCTAAAACTGCTGTAATGGAGCTTAAGAAAATTCTGGGAGAAATCAGTTTTCAGCAAAGAATATTACTTATAGGTGGGGACTGGAACTTGATTTGCAGCAGTGAGGATGTGTCTTGGGAAGACCAGAAGGGAAAACATATCAAAGGAGGGTAGATTTTGAAGAAATTTATGAAAATATTTGGCATGGAAGATCTGTATTCAATAATAAGAGTTCAGAGTGAATTTACATATTATTCCCCAAGATATGAAAACTGGGCTAGGCAGGACAGAATTTGCATTTCACAGGAACATGTGCATTTAATTGAAGGTCTTGATACCCACCCAATAACTATTTCAGATCATGCACCAATAATAGCTAAAATAAAAACACAGAGTAATGAAATAAAAATGAGACATTGGTGCTTTCCCGCCTATCTGTTGAAAAGAGAGGAATTTAAGAAATGGGTAGTGGAGATTATTCTGGAGGTTTTAGAGAGGACAAAAATTTCTTCTGAAAATATAGCTAGGTAGTGGGATAAAATTAAGGTGGAGTTTAAAATATGGTGGAAGTAGAAGAAAGGGAACTATGGTTAAGAAGTAAAAATATTTACTTAGAGGAACTGACAAATGTGAAAGTATTGCAGAATAGGGGGAATCTCACAGAACAAGATGATGATCAACTGCAGAATGCTAGGCAGAAAATAAGGGATTACTTTGATAATATGCACAAGCTTAGAAAGTGCTGGTAAGCAACTGTATTTTTGATAACACTACAGCACAAACACTTTTAGCATGACTCAGGCAACAGAAAGTAGAAAGGATTGTCATCAAACTTAGGGAGCCTATAACAAATTAGGTAACAACAGATGCTGTAGAGGTATTAGAAATACTTCTGAAATTCATGAGAGTCACTATAAAGCAGAAAACAGACAGTTCCAATAGTAGCAGGAGAAACAGGTTTTATAAAAATGAATTTACAATCATATTTAGATATATTACCAATACACGTAACCCTGTAAGGAGTCATTACTGGGCACATTGAAAGTGCTGTGAACAGCACTTCTGGCTGACATCAAAGACTGAAACAATACTAATTTCATGAACTTTAATCATACTTTGACTTAGGAATGGGGTCCATTCCTGTCATGGTATTAGAAACCCAAACAATTTGGAGAAATTATAAAAAACAGAAATATGAAAATATATAAATGGAAATGTTTATGAAAGAATTAAATATGCTAATATTAGAGGCAGATGAGGCTCAATTACTAACCATTAGGATAGGAGGAGAGGAGATAAAAATTGTGATGTACAACCAATCTACAGGAAGGTCCCCAGTAATAGATAGTATTCCTGTGGAAGTTTGGAATCTAGGAGGAAAAAAACTTATAACGATCTGGAAGGTTTTGTTTAAAAAGATCTTAAGAGGAGGAGAAGTACCACCATCCTGGAAGAAAGCAGTTGTAGCAGTAATATCTAAAGAGGGTAAGCATCCATCACATCCAGCGTCATACAGATCCACCTCAATACTAAACCATGATTACAAAATGTTGATGTTTATAACAGCTAAAAGAATGGCAAAAGTAATGCCAAAACTGATAGATATAGATCAATGTGGTTTTGTGGAGGGGAAGCAAACATTTGACAACATTAACAGAACACTGATGATCCACAGGGAAGCAGAATGTAAGAAAATGCCATTGTTGTTGGTGGGTCTTGATGCAGTGAAAGCATTTGACAGAGTAAGATGGGACTTTAAGAGCAGGGAAATGGAAGCATTTGCATTTCCTGAAAAAAACTATAAGGTTGATCAGGAGAATATATAAGGGATCAGAGGTGAAAATTAAAGTGGGTGGGGTTCTCTCTGATAATTTCTGCTTGAGTAGAGGAACCAGCAGGGGTGTCCTCTTTCCCCTTTATTTGCATTATATTTAGAACCATTGGCAAAGAAACTAAGGGACTCAGAAATTCAAGGATATAACTGGTAAGTCAAGAAAAGCTGACTTTATTTGCAGATATTATTATTTTGTACCTGACAAAACCAGAAAAAAAAATTAGTGTTACAGAACATTTTGAGACAGTTTTAGATCTTTTCGGGATACAAAATGAATAAAGCTAAAACAAAGGCAATAGTGGTAAATTATGTAGCTACTCTTGACTCGTTCAGGATACCCATATTTATGGGAGGATTCATATCACTTCACTGAAAGACGATTTCACTGACACCATTTCACTGAGACAAAATCATCTAAAGTTCATTTCACTGAAAGTTCATTTCACCTAAAACTCATTTCACTGACAAGTAGTACTCTAACGCAAGTCAAAGGTATATGTCCTTTTCCCCACTGTAGTGCAACCCTGGTGTTAGTATATATAGTTTGGGGGTGTGGGGGGCATAGCCCCCCACTTAATTTGGTTTTATGTTGTCTGGTTTTGTTTTACATTATTTGGTAAAACCCAACTAGGTGAGGGGCTGTGCCCCCCACACCCCCCTAACTATATATACTAAAACCAGGATCGCACTATAGTGGGGAAAAGGACATATACCTTTGACTTGCCTTAGAGTACTAGTTGTCAGTGAAATGAGTTTTAGGTGAAATGAACTTTAGGTGATTTGGTGTCAGTGAAATGGCTGTTCAGTGAAGTGATACGAATCCCTATGGGGAGATGATAAAATTAAATATTTAGGAGTATGGATTTAAAAATGATTCCAGTGTGGCAGCTAAGGATATGTGGGAAGAGACTAAACAAAAGATAATACAAAAACTGAGAAAATTGAAGCTTTTTTATATGGATATGAATAGTAAGATGCAAGGAGTTAACATGATTTTTAGTCCCTTTAGCCTTATAGACAGGTCAGGCATATTTTTATCAACCAGAGGAGAAATTGTGGGGAGGAATTAATAAAGAACTGAAGGACTTTATCTGGAAGGGGAAGATGGCAAGAGTCAAGTGGGATAATCTGATTCTTCTAGTAGAACAGGGCAGATTGGGATTACCCAATCTGAAGGGGTATTTCAAAGCTACACAGTTAAGACTCCTATACATACCACAAGCAGAAAACTATAATTCAAAGTGGAAAGGGATGATGATGAAACACAGGGTAAGCTCAAGAAATAAGAAGGGACTGGGATTTTGGATGTAGGCCTTTAAGGTGAACAACAATAATCATGCAGAATATTATATCCATAAAGTAGGAGAAAGTATTCTAAGAACTAAACCAACACAGGAATGGAGAAAAGAGATTTTGCCGATAGGGATGACTGCAAGTAGGGATACAGACAACATGAAAGAGGGTGCTGAAATTTATTGGAGAAAACTGACAAAGGAACCAAGGTATTGGGAGCAAATAACTAGAGGGAAAGATGATAGAATGGGAAGAGGTCAAGAATTTATTTGGACTGCAGGTTAGAAACTGCCTTCCCTACCAGGAATTGATATCAGAGTATAGGCAAAGAGACACAAATAGTGGGGTTCTAAACAAAAGACCAGCATTGGGAAATTTTTCAATAGAATCTAGAACAGAAGCTGCCATTAAAAAAGGAACAATTAGTAGAGCATATAAAATATTGCACAATAACTATAAGAATCAATCAGAGAAGGTTAGAAAAGATTGGGTAGAGAGACTGGCTAAGCAATACACAAAGAAACAAGGGGAGGATGTATGTCTCCCAAATATACAAAATCTACAAGATTTAGGGTTTTGCCTAGAAATGTTTACATAGATATTTTTATACCCCAAGTAGACTCCAGAGAATTTTTCCTCAGGTAGACAGTAAACATTGGAGGTGTGAAAGGGAAGAAAGAGGTAATTCAGAACATATTTTCTGAGTATGGTGAGTTGTTGGACTTTAAGGATTCCCTGTGGGATGCACTGCTGGAGATGCTTGTTAGGCAGATTGGCCTGATGAGGGAAATGATTTTTCTCAGCTATGATACAGAATCTAGGCCTTGCTGTGTCTAATAATGGTGGCTGCCTAAAAAGCTATTACTAGAAAATGGAAATCAAAATCTAAACCAACTATACTTGGAGGTAGTGAATATAGTAACAGAGCTAAAACAACTGGAACTGAGATCTTTAGAAAAGGGTAGGACCGAACTACATAAGAAAAAATGGGAATTGTGGGAACAATACAGAACACTACAAACAAGGGAGGAATGAGGCCTAAAAGGCAGCAGGATTTAAATGAGCTATGTAATGTGTGAGTGAGAAAGATTGGGTAGATAAGTGATGTATAATGTTTGCAACTGGGAGTGTGTCAGTATGGTTTGTGATGTAAAATGCATGTGACTAGGACTGCATTGATGTGGTTTGTTTTCATTTATATAAATGTATGATTGCCTATGTAGTAAGTGATGGTTTAGTGAAAATGTTTTGTTAAAAAAAGCAGTAACTGAATAATGTATGTACTATTGCTTAGGTTATATGACATATAGTAATACATGTGAAATATAATGCTTGATATGTTCATATAGTTTTATTACTTTTATATGAATGTAGATTTGCCTATGTCACAAGTGATAATTCAATAAAGGTGTTTGAAAAAAACAATACAGGGAACACGCACAGTCTGGGTTCAGGGTTTCTCTATCTGTCTCCCTCCAGGTCCTCAATAAGACTCCCCACTGGCACAGCTATAGAGTTGAGTCCTCAGCCAAGTGTTTAAGCCAAGTCCTCCAGCACCCTCTCTGTGAAACCAGTGCTTTGTGTCCCTACTCCAAGCAGCTGGTGCATACACTCTTTGAGATTTGATTTTCACACACACACACACACACACACACCTGGGAAAGGCTGGCACAGATATACTAGTTATGCCCCGTTCTGCCCAGACTATAAGGTAGTTACACTGCCACCAGATGCTCCAAAGCCAGCTACTCTAAATCTCTGACAAGGGTACCCAATTACACTGAGTGAAACAAATATTAATACAAATGATAGTGCTTGACCAATGCAGTAAGGCTTTTAGGAGTGGCAGCAGAGTCATATAGATATAAGTACTCTCAAAGTTTTAAATATTCTCTAAAGGTCCAGCCACAATGAAAAGTTTAAATATATTTAATAATAAACAAAAAAAAGAACATGAAAATACTATCTATTTATAATGAATACCACAGTTTCATTCACAGGAAATATTAAAAATAACACAGATATATAGATTCACACAGATACAGAAAAGCAGTACTTAACTAATCTCACTATATTTTCCTGACTGATCTAAAGAATTACTATTGCCTGGTCACTTAACAGAGCAAGGCAAGATGAAGTAGCTGTAGGTGAGGGATCCTTCTATGTCAGGTTTCAAAAACAGAGTGCTCTGAGACTTCAGTCTCATCTAGTATTAAAAAACATCACTTCAGTGATGAATTACAGAATGACATTACATACATCTGGTCATCTGATTTCTGGTTCCCATGCTAACCCCCTCCCTTCTTAGCAACTGAACCAGAATCTTGCACATATGTGTCAATAATACACAAACATAAAGCTTTGCTAAGATCTGTTGCAGCTTCTGGAAGTTATAAAACACTTACTCTCTTCTTACAGGAGCTAATAAACCATTCTCTAGCACATACATGTTGTCTCTAGCTGCAGTTAGATTAGATCTGTAAAATACAATCTTTATGGCCTAAATTAAGTAATTTAATTTCTTACTATTTTAGGGTCTATATTAGAACACCAAACATTCAAAATGTCGAGTGTTCTAATACCAAACCCTAGCAATCGAAAATACAAAACATTGAACACTCAGAACGAATTTTTTCCTAGGGAAAAAATTTGCTGTTCCAAAACACACACACACACACAACACAAGCACACCAAACAAACAGCAATACACACACATACACCTAAACTCTTACACCTAACCCTACACTAAACTATACATACACCACTAACTATCCACTTACCTTAACCCAAACCCTAACCCTAAGATCCGTCACTATTGCACAGTCACCTCACCCGCGCCCTAACCCTAACTCACCTACCCCACCCTAACCCTCACATCCACACAATCGCACACTTACCTGACCCGCGCACTAACCCTAACTCACCTAACCCACGTCCACACAATCACACACTTACCTGAATCCAACCCTTAACTTTCCACCAGAGTGCTGAAAATACTGAAGAAACAGAAACGGACAACCAAATTCTTTCCCTAGGAAAGAATTTGGTTTTCTGTTTCTTCGATATTTAAAACAGGTCGATATTAGAACACTCGACATTTCAAATGTTCGGTGTTCTAATATAGACCCCTATTTTATTATAAGTTAGCTAGACTGAGATTACCCTCTTCTCTTCTTCCTGTATCCTCTGTTAACATATATACATTTCCTCAGTTACAACAGTATAATCTGATATAAATGTATACTTCTTTTCTGTCCAGCAGGATGCACTGTTGCTACATCTTTAACACACACAGCTTTACACTTTTCTACACAAGCATCTGCACAAATGAGTCTGATATACAAATGATATGTAATTCTTTACAAGATTCCAGCTAGCTGTGCTGGCATATGTTACACATCCACTTCCCTACTTCTCCTAAGACAGTTGTCAATATCTCACATCATCACACATAGATACACTAATTTTGGAAGGTTGATCTTTTATACAGTTGTTTCTTGTCATATCCTTTTGAACCTATGTCACATCTCACAAAATTTTTTGTTCTAGTGAAAACCTTCAAAAAACACACCAGAGCACTCCTAAAACATATTAACTTAATACTAACACAGAAAACTATGTTTATTTTCAAATACTGAAGTTTAAGCCTCCTATTAGGAACAACTGACTGCCACACTCACAGACTTGGATAAATCTATGAGCAAGGCTAGCCATGCTAACACACAAGGTTTCTACTTCTAAGTGCTGTCTGTTTTTGTCTTATGTTTATTCCTCTCCCAGATTAGAAAAAACACTTGAATGCTTTCAGAAAACATTATCACATAGTCACTGAAAGATGTATTCTGTTTTTGTTGCCCCTTATCAGATTATCTCCATAGAAAAATGAGAGCTAGAAAAATTGCTTCTATTACAAGCACTCATTTATTTGCTAGATGAAAAGCTTTTAGTATATTCAGAGGTTTTTTTTAGTTATTTGCTTCCCCTTAAAATGTTTTACAAGATCAAGCCAATGCCTTTAATCCAGTCATTCTCCTATGCAAGAGTAAGAAATAGCATATAAGTTTTTCTTTTATCATGTTGTTTTGCCCAGATGTTCCTTCTCTTTTTACACTGCAGTGCCTACATTTCTTAAAATTGAAGAAAGAGAATGAAAGAAGGGAAAAACAGGGGCGCCTCTTTTAGTTTCCCTATTATGCTCAAAAATAATTGGGAAAGCTTGACTTTATAGCATGCAGATTATGTCATGCATTATAAAAATACTACTGTTAAGAACATTGTTTTACTTAGTTAACTTTTTCCTTCCTCTGCCACTCTCCCACACATTCTTCCAAACATTAATGACATGAAGTGGGGCATCTTCTTTGGAGTCTCCTACAAATTTAACAAAGTCAAAGAAGTGCAATATTTCCAGGTTTTCTTGTTCTGTCAGATTTCACAAATAAAATTAATGCCTTGTAATTCCACATTTGTCAGTTTCCTAGTTGCTGGTTTTCTTTCTGTTGATCTACATCTCTGCTCTGCTTCATTTCCAACTTATTCTTGGTCCTTCTAGTCAACTCTTGTTATTTTCCTGTCTCTCTAGAATTTTCCTTTGAAACATTGGAAAAGATTTCGCTGGCATAGTCTGTCAATGGGCCTTATTACCAGAAGAACAAGTAGTAGAATTCCCTTCTGTTTGATAACGCACCTTTTGTTGGACAAACTTTTGTGTTTCCTCCCAAGCATGTTTTGCATCAGAAATGATTTTGATCCTACAGGAAAGAATATTCTGAAAATATGTGGATACAGCAGCTTGAAACTCAAACCTGCTTGAAGACATTCCCTGACTACTGGAATAAATTTACTCCTCTTTGGCCTGGTGTACAGTGAGCAATCATTTTCCACAAACACTCTATTGTCTCTCACATTTACTACTTTTACTTCTGCCACAGTTTTGTCAGAATCAACTCTTTCTGCTGGTAGGATTGCATCTTTACTATTAAAGGTCTAGGTTGCTTTCTCATGGCCAGATTTGGAGCATACACATGATGTGCCTTTGAATTAACAATTCCTGCTGTGGAATACCAGTCCAGTTGCTAATTTGTGCTTTCATAAAATTAATAGTCTGTTCCTTCCAGCTTTTCTGGTACAGCAAAACATTTCAGATATCCCCTATATGCCCTGTCCTCAAACATCTCTTCTTGAGCAGCCTTGTGCTCATCCAGCTTTTTTTTTTTTGTATTCCAACCTCTGATTTTTGCAGTTTTATCACTTCTTCCATTTTTTCCAGCCATTTGTCATTGCAGTTGCTATACTCCTTCAGTGTTTAATTTATTTTAATCAGTTCTGAGTACATTTTACTTTTTTCCTCTAGGTTACTGGAAGTCATGTCTTTCACCAAAGCTGGAGCTTGCACTGGTTTTTGCTGAACAGCTGCAGAACTCTTCCCAGTCAGTGTTTTCTCTTCACCTTTTGTGATTGATTTTCATTCAAGTTCTCTGAATTTCTTTTTCCTGTCATCCAGGCAGTGTATGTACTAGACAGTTACTGAAGTTCACTGACTCTGTTTTCTGAGTTTCTGTTTTCACACTGGGTAAGCTGACATTAAGCTGCTAATCAGTGTGCATCCATTTTGGAAGGCCCTCCTTACACTCTTGATGGCCAGGATTGTGCAGGCTTCTGCACAACATGCATTTTGTTCAGGGACCTTAGTTATTCTGCACTTCTATTTCCATATATAGAATTACTTGTAAAAGCTATCTGTAATCAATACTTTTCTGGCCCAAAGTATTGTAGTTTAATTCACAGTTGTGGCAGAACTGCATATTCCTACTACTAGATGTGTGCCTTAATCAATTACTGCATTTTTCATAAACAGTGTTACTGGTAAATGTCTGCAATATCTGGTGCATTAAACTGTAGCAAAAGTTCAATAGTAAGAGAATTGTTTCTACTCCAGTTTGTGTGTCAGTGCTTTTATATTCTGCTTACTATTTACCTGCATGCATTCTATGTCTTCCCCATCCCCTAGTAACACATTAAGCTAAAGTTTCTAAAAGAGTTTCAATATGGCCATTACTTGATTGCTTTCACAACTGAACCACCCCTCTACTGCTGTTGTTTTTATAACACAGTGTTTCTGCCCTCCACCCTTTAAAATTATTGGAGCTCCAAAGTTCCTCCCTCCCCTATTTCATTGCTATTGAATGTTATACAAGCAATTTATGTACTCTTCCCACCTACTGATTTCCACAGACCCATGATACTGAGTGCCCACCCAGCAAAACAGCTTTTTTCTTGAGTAAACCTCTTTTACTACATACTGTTTTCTGCACCTTTTCCTAGAGCCCAGCAAAGCTTGTAATCCTAGCCAGCATTCCAGAAGTGTTTTATTTGTATCCAGTGCCATCCAGGGAAAGTTGTGTTTTGATTGCTAAATTGCACTTATGTTATTCTCAGTGATAACTGTTTCCTGCTTTTATGTGCATATTTCACTGGATTTTTTTGTAAAAAAATGTTCTTTGCCTCATTGTTACTATCTTGAAATTATCTTCAGCAATGTTTTTTCAGCTAGTTGTTTAAGTGGTTTGTGTTAGCAATGCACTTGTAGGTCTCTTCTACTGTGTTTTTACATCAAGTGTACTGGGATTATTCAACTAATGGCAGAAGGTGTTTCTCTAGTCTATCTAAGTTGGGGAATACACAAAATGACTCCTAATTTAGTAATTTTATTGGACAGAGGACTCATTATTCAGTTTTCTGTTTTTTCTGTGCTGCTATAAGTTTTGTATGGGTTAGCAGTGCCCTGCACAGAAATAAACATCTAGAAAGCATTTTTTCTCTGTAAAAATGATCCATAAAATTGTAACCTGTATGTGAAGACTGGTAGAGAAGGGTGAAGGCTGCCTACCTAGCCAGATAGAATTGTGCAGATAATTCTCCAGAATTGTGCAGATAATTCTATCATTTGTAAATACTGTGAAATGTTGAACTTAAAACAATGTGGCAACATTGCCCTCTGCTGTAAAGAAAGCCAAGTCAAGCATTTCTTGTTGGTCCTTCGAAATTAAAATTACTTTATATCTGTTCCTTTGAAGTTAGAATTTGGAGTTGATGAGTCTGGAGTAAGCATCCTGCCTATTGTTTTAACTTAAGGAATAGTTACTATAATTTCCATGTCGAATGTCCTTTATTGCTCTAAGTGTAAAAGAATGTAAATGCAGTTTCTGTCAGCCTGGGAGCTCCAGGAAAGTGTAAAAGAGATGATGTAATGTTTATCAGAACTGAAATAGCAATTTTAAACAGAGAGAATCAGAAGGCATTAAGCATTTTTGTCTGACTATCCAAATCACAGCACTGCATGTTGCTCTATGTAAGTTATTTTAGAAGTGTGTTTTCTTGTAGATAGCTAGAAATATTAGACTGTGTTTTTCTGTGATGTCAGAACTGTACTACTGATTTATTTTAAGTATTTCTGTGTGATCTTTGAACTTTTGACTAGCACTGACTGTGTAGTAGAAAGTATTGTCTTGTGGTTTTAATTATTTATTATTAAATATTTTAAAACCTTTTAACTGTGACTGGGTTTGTGTAGAGATAAGTTAAGCTCTAGAGTACATAGCATATTTATTATTGTACAAAGCCACTCTAATAAGCCTTGACTGATTAGTCATACTCACCAATTGGCTAATAATATTGCACAGTAATAATTGGACACCCTTTTAAGGGCCTTTGGGTAGCTGATAATATTAGCTGGGTGGTGGCAGTAATTACTACCATATAGTCTGGGTAAAAGGGGGCACAGCTGGAGAACCTGTGCCAGCCTTCCCCAGGAGTGTTTGTGTGGTTGTATAAACTTGTCTCAAAGTGTGTGTGCGTGTGTGTGTGTGTGTGTGTGTGTGTGTGTGTGTGTGTGTGTGTGTGTGTGTGTGTCAGCTACTTGGGCAGGGACATGAAGCACTGGTTGGACAGAGAAAGTGCTGAAGATTTTAGCGTGCCCAGCTAGGCTGAGATCTGGACCCTATAGCTGTTTGAGTGGGGAGTCTTATTGGGGACCTGGGGAGCAAGAGAGTGACCAGCCCCAGACTGATTGTATGTGTGCTTTTAAGGGAAATTGCACTTTACTGTGTGTATTTGTTATCCTTTCCTCTCACATGAGACACCCTCTCTGGTGTTAGTGGTGAGGATTGAGGTTCCTTGATTGCTGGGCCAGGGCAGGGGCATCACATATTAATTGGTGGCAGTGGTTGGGATATCCTCACATATTGTTTGGCAGCAGTGGGACATCCACATCACATATTAATTAGTTGGCAAATACTAATTGGCTTGTAGCGGTGTGGGTAGAGTGAATCCTGTACCTTGTGTACAGTGAGCTTTGAAGGTGCTTTGTACTCTTAAACATCCAAGCAGTGAACACTCAGAGTTCAAATCACAATTGTTTTATTTATTTTGTTAGCTTAGTTAGTCAGGGTGAGCACGCAGCATGTCAGCAGAGGAGTATGGAAAGCTAACAAGGAGCCAGCTGGTGAAGATATGCCAGGCTAGGAGACTGGTGCATGGAAACCTAAGGCAGACTTGATTGCAGCCTTGGTTACAGCTGCATCAGAAAACAGCAACCATGAGGACAATCAAACTGGCAGTGGAGATATAATTCCCTCAGAGAATGGACAGCTCAACCTTTCTGCAGTGGACTAAAGATCCAGCTGGAGCTAAAGAGACTTGAGTTGAAGGCCAGGCATGTGGAATTAGAAGCAAATGAGAGACTGTGATGTTTGCAGGCTGAGGAGAATGAGAAACTGTTACATCTGCAAGCTGTGGAACAAGAGAGGCAGAGGCAACATGAGAAGGAGATGCTGACTTTTCACCAGAGTCATGGAGTCATGGAAGTAATGGGGAAGGGAGTAACTGGACACAGAACCACAAAAGGTCAGTAAATTTCTTCTGCAGTTTAAAGAGGGGGATAATTTTGATAGTTTCATTCATATGTTTCAGTGGGTATGTAAACAGTATGAAGTTGACCAAGGGTTCTGCGTACAGTTCCTGACCCCCTTAACTCCATGGTAAAGCTGTAACTGTTCTGTCCAAAATGTCTGATGTTGCATGTTTTGATTGTACTGCTGTAAAAAAATGTCTGTTAGAACTGTTTAAGCTAACACCTGAAACGTATAGGAAAATGTTTTGTGAGCAATGCCCCAACAGAATCTGCCAGTAGCAGGGGAAGCCACTAGCCCAGGTATACGTCCAGGAGCTAGGGTTAAATGTTTTGAATGCAACCAGTGGGGACATATGGCATACAGATGTCCACAGAGGCAAGGTGGAGAACCAAATGTGAGGGAACCAGTAAGTGGAAAATACAAAATGCCAATAGTAGGTTGTCTTGAGACAACAGGGGTACTAAACTACCATCCTGCAAATGTCCTGAGAGGGAAGGATTTGGATGAGGCAGTACCATGTGCTTATGCAGTTACATGCAGTCAGGCTAGGAGACAAGCATGTGGGTCTGGTAGCCTGGGGAGACCCAGGCAGACTGCATACTTGCAGCCAGGACTGGTGAGGTGGTTACTTCAGGGAGGGAGCTACCCTGTAGCAGTGAGACTGAAGTTGAGCCACAGCTGCTTGCGGGTACTGATGGTCCCTTGGACAAAGTGACTGCAAAGGTAGAGGTGAGTAGTAGTACCCAGGCTGACAGTGAGGCACCACTGTCAGAGGATGGCAGACTTCCTGTAGAAGGGGAGCTGGGAAGGGTACAAGGAGAGAGTTGAGACAGGCTCATCTCTCAGATCCTACATTGCAAGGGCTGAGGCAGGTAGCTAGGGAGGCACCTGATTCTCAAGGAAAGGGGGAATCTCTATACTAGGACAAAGGGTTACTATACAGAGAGTGGACCCCTGAGGGAGGTCTAGAAGGAGAGAGAGAGTACAGCAGTTGGGAGTGCCTAGAGCTTACCGTCTGGCGCTTCCAGCCATAGCCCATGATATTTCCTTTGCAGGTCATATGGGCATAAAACGTACAGAGAGGCAGATTATGCAGAACTTCTATTGGCCTGGAATTTCCAGAGATGTAACAGGGTACTGCAAAACCTGTGAGCAGTGCCAAAAGGTAGGCAAGGCAGGAGACAAGATGAGAGCTCCTTTGATGCCTTTGCCTGTGATTGAGAAGCCATTTCAGAGGGTAGCTATGGATATTGTGGGTCCTCAGAGTACCCCAAGTTCCACAGGGAAAAAATATATCCTAGTAGTAGTGGATTGTGCTACACGATACCCTGAGGCACTGGCTTTGTCCTCCACTGAGGCAGAGAAGGTGGCAAATGCTTTAATAGAGATTTTCAGCAGGGTAGGTTTGCCAAAAGAAATACTGGCTGACAGAGGTGCCAATTTCATGTCAGACCTGCTTGTCTGTGGAAGTCCTGTGGGGTGAATCACATGAAGACCACCCCCTACCATCCCCAGACTAATGGTCTTGTTGAGAGGTTAAACTCTACAATCAAGTCTATGCTATGGGCATTTGCAGATCAGTTTAAGAGGGAGTGGACAAATATTTGCCCCATCTGTTGTTTGCTTACAGAAGAGTTCCCCTGGAATCCACAGGTTTTTCACCCTTTGAGATGCTGTATGGGCATAGGGTGAGGGGACCTCTAGACTTAATTCAAGATGAGTGGGAAGGTGAGTGCGAGTCTCACAAGGAGTCTGTTGTGGCATAAGTCCTAAACCTCAGGACAAGGCTAAGAGAACTCATGGGCTTGGCTCAGGAGAACCTGGCAGAAGCCCAACAACAGAAAAAGGTGTGGTATGACAGGAATGCTCGAGCTAGAGAGTATGCTGTGGGGCAGCAGGTAATGGTTCTCATTCCTGTCAGACACAACAAGCTGCAAGCAGCTTGGGAGGGACCTTACAAGGTGGTAAGAAAGGTAAGTGATGTTAACTACATGGTGGAATTGCTAGGCAGATGGCAGGGCCACAAATTGTACCATGTTAACATGATGAAACCTTACCATGATAAGGAGGCCTTTGTGCTGAACATTTGGAGTAGATTGCAGGAGGAGTCTGAGGGAAATCTGGGGACTGATCCCCTCACAGTGAGGCTCGGGCTGGCACCTCAGTGGAAGGGGTAGCAATGTCCCAGCAGCTATCTCCTACCCAAGTTCGAGAAATCCAAGCAGTGTTGCAGAAATTTGGGGACATGTTCACTGGGAAATCAGGGTGCACCCACCTAGTGCAGCACCAGGTGGATACAGGAACTGAAAGGCCTATTAGGCAGGCCCCTTATAGTGTGCCTGAGAGAGTCAGATAGAGCCTGAAGGAGGAGGTACAGGAGATGTTGGAACGTGGGGTGATTCAAGAGTCCAACAGTGCCTGGGCCTCTCCAGTGGTGCTGGTGCCAAAGAAAGAAGGATGGCAGCAACAAGTTCTGTGTGGACTACAGGAAATTAAACAGTCACACAGAGTCAGATGCTTACCCCATGCCTAGGACAGATGAGGCCCTAGAGCAGCTGGGTGGGGCCAAGTATCTTACAACCATTGATCTTACTAAGGGTTACTGGCAGGTGCCCTTGACTACCAGTGCTAGAGAGAAGTCAGCCTTTGTGACTCCTTTTGGCTTGTATGAGTTCACAAAGATGCCATTTGGGATGAATAATGCCCCTTCGGCTTTCCAGAGGCTGAGATCATATCCTAGCAGGAGCAGGAGGGTTTGCCCTTCCTTCCTTACCTAGATGATATTGCCATCTACAGCCATTCCTGGCCAGAGCACCTTCAGCATGTCAGGGAGGTGCTGGGCAGACTACAGAGGGCAGGGATGACCATTAAGTTGAGCAAATGTCAGGTGGGTATGGCGGAGGTCTCCTACCTAGGACATAGAGTGGGGAGTGGTAAGATAAGGCCAGAACCTGCCAAAGTGGAAGCTATTCAGGCATGGCTTTCACCTGTTACCAAAAAGCAGGTGAGGGCATTTTTAGGGACAGCCGGGTACTACAGAAAGTTCGTCCCCAATTATAGTACCATAGCTACTCCCCTCACAGACCTGATGAGGAAGAACAGGCCAGATAAGGTAGTGTGGACCCCAACATGTGAGCAGGCATTCCAGAATCTAAAAGAAGTTTTAGGAGGACCCCCTGTGTTAGCCAGTCCAACTTACAGCAAATAATTTGTTGTGCAGGTGGATGCTTCAAACCATGGGGTGGGGGCTGTACTTAGCCAGATTTTCTCAGAGGGGGAAGAGCACCCAGTGGTTTTTCTAAGTCGTAGGCTTCAACCCAGGGAGGAATTCTATGCAGCTGAGAAGAGGAATGTCTAGCCATAGTGTGGGCACTGCAGAAACTTCAGCCTTATCTGTATGGAAGGAAATTTACTGTTATGACAGATCACAACTCCCTAACATGGTTAAACAAAGCCAGCCAGCAAAATGCCAAGTTGCTAAGACGGAGCCTAGGGTTGCAAGCATATGATATGTCAGTGCAGCACCACAGTGGGAGTAGCAATGCCAGTGTAGATGGGCTCTCAAGACAGGGAATGGGGTGAGGTATACCCAGATAGACCTAACCCTCTCAAGCGGAGTTTCTCAAGGGTCACTTGAAAAACTAGCTTGAGTTCTTGGGGGGGGGGGAGAAATGTGAAGACTGGTAGTGAAGGGTGAAGGCTGTCAACCTAGCCAGATAGAATTATATTATTTGTAAATACTGTGAAATGTTGAACTTAAAACAATGTGACAACATTGCCCGCTGCTGTAAAGAAAGCTAAGTCAAGCATTTCTTGTTGGTCCTTGTAAATTAAAATTACTTTATGTCTGTTCCTTTGAAGTTAGAATTTGGAGTCGATGAGTCTGGAGTAAGCATCCTGCCTATTGTTTTAACTTAAGGAATAACTACTAGAATTTACATATGGAATGTCCTTTACTGCGCTAAGTGTAAAAGAATGTAAATGCAGTTTCTGTCAGCATGGGAACTCCAGGAAAGTGTAAAAGAGATGATGTAATGTTTATCAGAACTGCAATAGCAATTTAAACAGAGAGAATCAGAAGGCATTAAGCACTTTTGTCTGACTATTCAACTTACAGCATTGCCTGTTGCTCTATGTAAGTTACTTTAGAAGTGTGTTTTCTTGTAGATAGCTAGAAGCTAGAAATATTAGACTAAGTGTTTTTCTGTGATGTCAGAACTGTACTACTGATTTATTTTAAGTATTTCTGTGTGATCTCTGAACTCTTTTGACTAGCACTGTGTAGTAGAAAGTATTGTCTTGTGGTTTTAGTTATTTATTATTAAATATTTTAAAATCTTTTAACTGTGGCTGGTTTTGTGTAGAAATAAGTTAAGCTCTAGAATACATTGCATATTTATAAAGTTTATTGTACAAAGCCACTCTAATAAGCTTTGACGGATTAGTCACACTTACCAATTGGATAATAATTTTGCACAATAATAATCGGACACCCTTTTAAGGGCCTTTGGGTAGCTGATAATATTAGCTGGGTGGTGGCAGTAATTACTACTGTATAGTCTGGGTAAAAGGGGCACAGCTGGAGAACCTGTGCCAGCCTTCCCCAGGAGTGTCTGTGTGGTTGTATAAACTTATCTCAAAGTGTGTGTGTCAGCTACTTGGGCAGGGACATGAAGCACTGGTTGGACAGAGAGGGTGCTAGAGATTTTAGCTTGCCCAGCTAGGCTTAGATCTGGACCCTATAGCTGTGCCAGTGGGGAATCTTATTGGGGATCTGGGGAGCAAGGGAGCGACCATCCCCGGACTGACTGTGATCACTGTGTGCTCTTAAGGGAAATTGCACTTTACTGTGTGTATTTGTCATACTTTCCTCATATATGAGATGCCCTCTCTGGTGTTAGTGGTGAGGATTGAGGCTCCTTGATTGCTGGGCCAGGGCAACGGCGTCACACTGTAAAACTGCAATATAGTGCAAAATACCTTGTTCACCCACAAGCTTAGAGAAGCTAGTTGGGCCTCAAATGGAGATACCTACAGATTTAATTGAATTCAGTATTGTGTAAACATTAAAATTAGTAGAATTTAGTGCAGTTTTGCTTAATCTGCTCCAATAAAGCACCATTAATAGTCTTCTAACCCCACAATACCACCCCTTGTAGCTCACAAATCAAAGGACTGGACATTATATATTTACAATTTTCTAACTTCTCTGCAGCCAGCTCGGTGAATATGGGCATAATGTAGCAATTGTCTCATGTTTACTGACAACCACTTAGTTCTTAAAGAATCAGACTCAGTATGCACTGGAGACTAAACTTTCTCATACAAGTCCACATCAGGTTGTTGAAACCAAACACACAACATTCACTTCACATAGTATACAACACACACAATGAGGTACTTAAAAGCAAGCAATCTTCCTAAAGAAAAAAGATCACCTAGACCACCTGCTCAGCAAGCCCAAAGGCACTCAGAAAAAACGGGTCTATGGTTATTCGTCAAACGATATACTTATCAAACTGCTATTCTTTGAACACTAAATATCAAATATGCTTTTCATCATATAGCCATATCATCATAAATCACATCATCAAATTGACATAGATGGCAAACAGCAAGGAAAGAACATGTAGTATGTGTATACCTCAAGTAAACATGCTGCTATAATTAATGCATTTTTGCCGCAATATGTTAAGTATAAAATTAAATAGTGTATTCAAATACTAAACTGATCCAGTACATTTAACATGTTTTGTTGAACACAAGGACCTGTGGGGGGCTCTGCCCCTACATCCCCCACTAATTATACACATATATATATATATATATATATATATATATATATATATATATATATATATATATATATATATATATATATATATATATATATATATATACCAACTTCAAGATCACACTGCAGTGGGGAAATTTCTGCTACATAGTGTTTTGTTTATATAGGCAAATTATATTTGCCCTTTTCCCACTGTAGTGCAATCTCAGAGGTGGTATAAGCAGGGTCCTTGTGTCCAACAAAACAAGTTAAATGTATGGGATCAACTTAGTATTTGGATACACTATTGAATTTTATACTTAACGTATTGTGTCAAAAGTACATTAATTACAGCAACACATTTACTGTGAGGTATACACGTACTACATGCTGTTTTCATATCTATATTATATTATCGTACGATGAAAGTAGCAAATGCTATTTCATCATACCAATAATATCTAAACAGCAAAATATCGAACAAACGGAACAGCAAATTTTTTTCCCAGGGAAAACATTAGCTGCTCCGTAAAAAAAAAAAAAAAAAAAAAACTTAAACACAAATTTAAGTGGGGGGGCTGTGCCCCCACACCCCCCTCACTTAAATATACCAACTCCGAGATCGCATCATAGTGGAGGAAATGGCAAAGTCCCGAAGATGGCCCACCGAATTTTTTCCCTGGGAAAAGATTTGATGTTCCGTGACTTCGCTATTTTGCCATTTCGACAGCATCGGATCGACTAAATAGCATTCGCTATTTAATCCATTCAATACTGTCACACAGACCTGCTGTTTTCTTGCTGTTGACCAACTATGCCAATTCCATGACATGATTTACGATGACATGGGTATGTGATGAAAAGTACATTCAGTGTATAATGTTCGACTAATAGCTGTTTGATAAGTATGTCATTCAATGAATAACAGTAGACCCAAAAAACACCTAACACCACATATACTGTCACTCTCAGCACAGTACCAAGCACTAAGCCCCTAATACAAGCAAACACACTTCCTAGGACTCTCATCATAGGGGACTCCATTGAAAGACAATGATGCCCTTCTAACCAGGCTGAAGAAGGAGAAGATAGCTGTTAGATGCTTATCTGGAGCCGAATCATTATGCCACAGGTACCAGCATAATTCCATCATATGTCATGTAGGTGTAAATGACCTCAGATATACCTCCATGGACTATATGAAGACAGACATTATGGAGCTTTCACACTAAGTGTCTCAGGCTGGTATGAAACTGGCACCCAGCAGTATATATTACCATCACCAAGGATGATGCCACAATATGAGCAAAAAATAACTGATTTCAACAACTGGTTGTCATTCTAAGGGGAACTAATATTTGTCAGCTTGGGAGGGCATGGTTAACAGACCACATTGTTTACCAAGGATGGTCTGCACCTTTCCCCTACGCTTTTGAATACTGCCTAAGGCTTTGTCCAGCCCATAGTGCCTTTTTTAGACAATGTCAAATTGACAAACCTACTAGCTTAGCAAAATCAACCCAACGGAACTTCAATGTGTTACTGCTCAATGCCAGGGACCTAAATAAAAAAACTACGCCACTTCCAAGACCCCCACACACTTGAAAATCTAAATATCTGAGCAGTTACTTGAGCCATAGTTTAAAATGGCAGAGAGTACCCCAGCAGTGCAAGGATTCAGTGCTTCCCACACTTTTAAACCAACAGCTACACAGAAAAGGGCTAAAGTTGGTGGTGTCACACTATACATTAAGATTACCTCTAGGGTGATGAAAGAGGATGACATGCTGAAGTTCCTGCACATGCAAATCACAACAGACAAAATCCCATACCATATCCTAGCAAGCTATAGGCCACCCTCCATGTGTCAAGAAGTTCACAGTGCATACTTGGACCTACTGGAGACACTTACTGTACAATCTAACACCCTACGGATGGAAGACTTTAATTGTTCCTCTATTGATTGGGAATGCTACACGGCCTCAAATCTAGAGCACAGTGATTCCTTGACTTCATAAATACAAACTTTGACCAAATAGTGAATATGCCCACTACAAGCTCCAGCACACTGAACCTCATGCTCACAAATAAGAGAGAACACTGCACCCCCCATGTTTTATCCTCCCTAGCACAGTCCAACCATAAAGATGTCTCCTTTGAAATCAAAATCACCTCCATAATCCCAATAAAACCAGTGACAGGAACTACTCCAAGGCAAATTATATGTTATTAAGTTATGGTTTGTCAAAATTCAATGACCCTCCAAACCCCGAGAACACAAACATACCAGTCTACACTGAATTGCTCTCAGACACTCTGAACAACCATGTCAATGACTTCAAAGAATCTGTTGTACCTACCAGAAGTAAAGAACTAGCTCCAAAAACAAACTACCCTGCTGGCATGCCAAAATTAAACAGGATATACAACAAAAGGGAATATTTATGGCAACAATCAGGAAAGGTAATTCTCATAAAGATAAAGACTCTTTCATCAGAGTAAATAAGTAACTAATAGGACTAATTAGGTCAAGCAAAGCCAACTTTGGACTTCCAAGATGGCTGCACATTAACAGCTTAACTATAGCTCTCCCAATGTGAAAATATAAACTCAACAGAGAAGGCCAGTAGACTTTTGTTTTATGGTTAAATTTCAGTAAATGGCTAGTAAGTGTACTGCCTGGATGCCAGGAAAAAAGAAATACAGAGCAGCTGGAAAAAACAGCTGCAAAAAGTGAGGAAGAAACACTGACTGGGGAAAGTTCTGCAGCTGTTGAGCAAAACAAGGAATACAACCTTCAGAAATGACGTCCAGTAACCTACAGGAAAATATAACCAATTGCACACAGACTTTGTTAAAATAAATGAAACACTGATAGAGTATGTGAAGACAGGTGAAGGCTGCCAGTCTAGCCAGATAGAAGTTTGTAGATAATTCTGTCATTTGTAAATATTAATGTAAGCCACAGGCTTGCTCTCTTAAATGTGAAAAGACTGCATTGGATATTGACCTGCAAAAATGTAACAACAGTGCACTCTGCTGTAAGAAAGCTAAGTCAAGCATTTCATGACTCTCTTTGATGTCAAAATTCGTAGCCGATATGCCTGGATGAAGGGATCCTGCCTATTGTTTTAAGACCAGAGTTAATGGCTAGAATTTGCATGTATAAATGTCCATTCTTGCTCTGGTTTCTGACCAGGTGTAAAGAATGTAAATGTAGTTTCTGTTAGCCTGGGAACACCAGAGAAGTGTGAAGAATGATGTCATGTGAAGCAGCTCTGTGTTGTCAATTTAAAGAGAGAGAATTAGAAAGCTGAGAGCATTTTGTCTTGAGAACATCCAATATCACCAGCACTGCTTTGCTCTATATGTAAGTTATTTAGAACTGTGTTTTCTCCTAGATATAGCTAGGAAATAGGAAGATTAGACTAGTTTGTTTTTCTGTGATGTCAGAACTTTTCTACGGTATTATTTTAAACATTTCTCTGTGATCTCTGAACTCTTAACTAGCACTGTGAAGGAAGAAGTATTGTCTTGTGTTTTTATTTATTATTAAATATTTTGAAACCTTTCAACTGTGGCTGTTTTGTGTAGAGGTAATTTAAGCTCTAAGAGTACATTGCATGTATATAGTGGTACTGTACCAAGTCACTCTAATACGCTTTGACTGTTCAGTCACACTTACCATTTGGTTAATAAAATTTCACAGTAATAATTGTAACCCTTTCAGAAGGGCCTTTGAGTAGCTGATATTAGTGGGTGGTGGCAGCTGGTACTACCGTTTAGACTGGGCAGAAAAGGAGCACAGCTGGAGAACCTGTGTCAGCCTTCCCCAGGAGTGTCTGTGTGGTTGTAATAAAACTCTTATCTCAAAGTGTGTGTGTGTCAGCTACTTGGGCAGGGACATGAAGCACTGGTTGGACAGAGTGGGTGCTGGAGGTTTTAGCTTGCCCACTAGGCTGAGATCTGGACCCTACAGCTGTGCCAGTGGGGAGTCTGATTGGGGACCTGGAGAAACTAGCCCCAGACTGACTCTAATCTCTGTGCATGGGCATCACATATTAATTGTTTGGCAGTGGTGGGATATCCACACCACATATTAATTGGTTGGCAAATACTAATTGGCTTGTAGTTGTGTGCGTAGAGTGAATTCCTGTAGCTTGTGTACAGTGATCACTGAAAGTGTTTTATACTCTAAATCAGCCATGCAGTGAATACTCAAAGTTCAGATCATAATTCTTTTATTTCTTTTGTTAGTTTAGTTAGTCAGGGAGAGCAGGCAGCATGTCAGCAGAAGAGTATGGAAAGCTGACAAGGAGGCAGCTGGCTGAAATGTGCCAGGCTAGGGGACTGGTGCATGGAAACCTGTCTAAGGCAGACATGATTGCAGCTTTGGTCACAGCTGCATCAGAAAACAACCACCAGGACGACAATCAGACTGGCAATGATGTACCACCCTCAGAGAATGGACAGCTCAACCATTCTGCAGAGGACTTAAAAATCCATCTGGAACTAAAGAGACTTGAGTTGGAGGCCAGGCATTTGGAAATCGAAGCAGCTGAGAGACTGAGACGTCTGCAGACTGAGGAGAATGAGAAACTGCTATGCCTGGAAGCTGAGGAAAAGGAGAGGCAGAGGCAGCATGAGACGGAGCTGCTGACTCTTCACCAGAGTCATGGTGGAAATAGGGAAGGGAGTAACTGGACCCCAGAAGCAGAAAAGGTCAGTAAATTTCTTCTGCAGTTTAAAGAGGAGGATAATTTTGATAGTTTCATTCATATGTTTGAGAGGGTATGTAAACAGTATGATGCTGACCAAAGGCTCTGGGTATGGATGCTGACCAAAGGCTCTGGGTATGGTTCCTGACCCCCATACTCCATGGTAAAGCTGTAACTGTGTTGTCTAAACTTGCTGATTGTGAATATTTTGATTATACTGCTGTTAAAAATCACTTGTTACAACATTTTAAGCTAACACCTGAAATGTATAGTAAAAAGTTTTGTGAGCATAGATGCAAGGCAGATGAATGTGTGTGTGAATATGTTGCTGAACTGAGCACTTATTTTCATAGGTGGGTGAGTGGATGACAGGTCACCAGGTCACCACTTTTGAAGGGCTGGCAGACCTTTTGGTGAGGGAACAAGCCCTTAGCACTTTGCATGAGGACCACACACTTTCAATTTATCTTGCTATTTTAAAAATAGTGACTCTCCACTAAAACTTAACATTTTAGACAGGTAAAACTTAAGTTACCTACTTTCACATCTAACTTATCTAGTGCACACTGCAGTGTTTAGGATAAAACTTTTTTTCCTCTTACCTTTAAGCATCCCTGTGACTAGCACTTGCTCTAATACCTGCTGGAAAACACTAGGAAACCTTAAACTGATACAAGCACTCAACTCTCCTTGTTAATAAGGAGAAATTAATTGTAGGCACTAAAAAGCCTATAATTGCAAAGTACCTTGCTAAGCCAAGGGAAAACAGCTCCTGTACTTTAAAAAAAGCACCAAATCAGGAATGTCCAAGGGTCAGCTTCCGGTGATTTCTCCTGTCCGCCTGGTGAATCTGGCATACTGGGGCAATGCAGCAATTGCCTCATGTACACAGACAACTCTCTCCTCCTACCACCCAACACTGCAACCTGTGAGAGATGCACTTACAAAGCCAAACTGGAAGCAAAGCTTTCTCCACCCAAGGTTGTGCTAGACAGTCAAGAGGAGAAGGTTTAAAACCCGCACTACAACTCAAGCAACACATAGCCCTTCTAAACCCACACCACCGACACCCACACATAGCAACATTAAATCCACATATGCGATAGCCCTTAACTGTAACCTGCCCAAGCAACAAGGACCTCCGAAGCTGAAACGCAAACAAACACCAATCAAAACCAAAGTGTCACATAGCTCACAACACCAGTGTGCCACCCAGACAACAGCCCCTAAGACAAGACAATGTACCTAACACTTTAGTCATAGGTGACTCTATAGTCAGGCACACTGATGTCCCACTCACCAGGCTGAACAAGGAGAAAATTACAGTCAGCTGCCTGTCGGGTGCCAGGATCCGCCACATAACACACGCATTCAAGTCACTCCACAACAAGTACAAATATGACTCTGTCATTGTCCATGTTGGAGTGAATGACTTGAGACGTACGTGAAAAGATACATGGAAGAGCTCTCGGATCATGTGGCCCAGGCAGGTATGACCCTAGCCCTGAGTAGCATCCTGCCTTCACCCAGAATTATACAACAATATAAGGACAAAATGATTGACTTCAACAATTGGCTAAGCTTCTGGTGTCATTCAAAGGGGATCCAGTATCTGTCTGCCTGGGATGACATGATTGACAGACCATGATGCTTTGCCAGAGATGATCTGCACCTGTCGACCCTGGGATTCAGGTTACTGGCTAAGGCTCTTGCCACCCCTATAGTGCCTTTTTTAGGTAAAGTTTAAAGGACAAAACCACCATCATAACAGGTACAAGCATGCAAATTCTGAAGGTAATGCTACTCAATGTTAGAAGTCTAAACCTCAAAATGCACTCTCTCGAGGCACTCCTAAAAATGGAGAACATCGATATCTGTGCAGTAATTGAGACCTGGTTCAAGGCTCCAGATTGCAGCCCTGCAATACCAGGCTACAACTCTTACCACACTTTTCAGCCACCAAACCAGGACCGAAACACTAAAGGTGGAGGAGTGTCCATATTCACCAAGGATATTCACACCACCAGGCTAGTTCCCCAACACAATGCCCCTGAAATTCTAACACTAGGTAAGACTGCAATCCAAATTGTAGCTTGCTACAGATCTCCCACCATGCCCCAAGACTCTCACTACACCTTTCTAAACATGCTGGAAAATATTAAGATACAACCAAACACCCTAATACTGGGTGATTTCAACTACCCTGCCATTAACATGGAAAACTATTCATGTACCAACACCTTTGCCCAACAGTTCTTGGAATTCATAAATTCCAATGCCCTAGATCAACTAATCCATACAACCACCAGGGGCTCCAATATCTTAGACCTGGTCATTTCCAACATGGGAAATCGATGCTCCACACCTATGGTCACCCCCCTGTTGGTCAGGTCTGACCATAAGCTATCACCCTTAACATCTACATCCCACCCCCACCCCTACCCCCACCACCCAGTAAGGAAACCTCCATAAAATACTTCTCCAAAGCCAACTTCATGCTACTCAAGTCAGAAGTGACAAACTTCACGACACCCATGCAGACAGTGAAATTTCGACTGTTGAATCCTACGCTAAGGCACTGTACGAGCACATCCACTCATGCATGAATCGGGCCATCCCAAATAGAACCAAGATGCTCTCCTCCAAAAAAAAAAAAAAAGGAAGCCAATCTGGTGCTCCCCTGCCATAAACAAACTTTACAACAAAAGGAAGAAACTGTTGCAGAAAAGAGGAAAATCCCAGGATGCAAAAAACTCCCTTACCATCCTCAGTAAAAAGCTGAGATCCCTCATAAAATCCTCCAAAGCTAGTTATGAAACTAAAATTGCCAAAGATTCCAAAGACAACCACAAGGCATTCTATAACTATGTCAAGAATCTAAATGGCAATGCTCAGATCTGCTCTAAGCTACAACAGAATGGCATTAAATATACTGAACCCAAGGATATTGCCAATATCCTGGCAGATCAATTCAGTGCCAACTTCACCCCCCTCTCACCCCCTAAACGGCCCATCTCAATACTGGAAGATTGCCAAATTCCAGTAATAACGGCTACACAGGTAAAACAATGCACTCTCCAAAGCTAAGAATACAGCATCTATGGGACCAGATGACATCCCGGGCTGTGTACTACATGAACTACAAAATGAACTGGCACCTCACCTAAGTGTCATGTTTAATCATAGCCTCATCTCAGACTTCGTGCCCACTGAGTGGCGCACAGCTACAGTTATCCCACTCCACAAGGGGGATCCACCTTGGATCCCGGGAACTACTGCCCCATCAGTCTGATGAGCCTGATCTGCAAGGCCATGGAAAGTATAATCATGGAACTTATAAACAAAGACATTGGCAACCTTCAAACACTGGACTCCATCCAGTTGGGGTTTGTGAAGGGCTGATCTTATCTCCTGAACCTGATTGACTTCTTCAAATCAGTCTCTAGAGCTGGAGATGAGGGCAAGGCAGTCCACACAGCCTATCTGGACCTCGCCAAGGCCTTTGACATCATCCCCCACTCTGGAATCATAGATAGACTTACTAAGCTGGGCATTAATCCCTACATCACTCGATGGGTTGCCAACTGGCTTACTGACAGAACCCACACTGTAAAAGTAGCAAACTCCAAATCCAGCTCCAGACAAGTGGAGTACCTCAGGGTTCAGTCCTGGGACCGCTCTTGTTTGGCATCTACTTCTCTGAAATACAGGCCAACACTAAGGGACTCTGGCTAACAAAGTTCGCAGATGAATGCAAACTGGGAGCCATTACTGAATCCCCAAATGATGTGGATACTCTACAAAAGGGCCTTACAGAAACAGATGCTTGGTGCCAGAGCCATGGGCTCAAGCTCAATGCCAAGAAATGTATAGTTATCCCCTTTGGTAAAAAACATGTACCCGTGAATTACCACATAGGTGGCAGTACACTAAACACAAAGTGTGATAAGAGACTTAGGGACACAGGTGGACAGTGGTCTCACCTTTGGTAACCACATCGACACAACAGTCAGGAAATCCTTCTATGTGGCACACCTCATCACTAAGGGCTTTTCATCCAGAAAAAAAGAGGTCATTGTCCCACTGTACTCATCCCTCATTATACCCATTATAGAATATAATGCCCCATTTGGTATGTACCTCTCAAGATATCTGCAACAACTGGAAAGGCCACAGAAATACCTCACTAAAAGAATCACAGGCCTAAAGCAGATGCCCTATGCTGACCGCCTTAAAAAAACTCCAGCTATACTCTGTCGCATATCGTCTACTCAGAGGCGATCTCTGCTTAACATACAAGGCCATGTCAAACCCAGAGCTGTTGGACATGCTACACTTAAAGAAATCCCAATCCCTCAGAATCAAACGCTCCAGGGATCTAAACCTTGTCATCACAATAAACAAAACATGCTGGAGGGATAGGTTCCTGACCCAGAGACTCCTCAGACTCTGGAATAGACTGCCCATACATGTCAAGCAGAGTGCCTCTTTGATCCTCTTTAAAAGGAACCTTGATGATTGGATGGGAGAAAGGAAATTCACCTCAGGAGTCCAGGGAAGTAAATAGTGTGGGAAGAAATAGCCAGCTAATTGTTATGGCTAGGCTTGTATAGGCCCTAGGGCCGATAGCCTAGTAACAACCTAAGAACCTATGAGGATCTGGTTAGCTGATAGACAATGTGCTACTTCAGATGAGTTGGGGAAGAAGGGAGACCTATACCTAGCAAGATGGGCATCCCTGCACAGGAAAGGGACCTCTAGTACTGGTCATGGGTCTAAAGGATCACATGCTGGGCAGCACAGACTGCCCCAATAGAATCTGCCAGTAGCAGGGGAAGCCACTAGTCCAGGTACATGTCCAGGAGCTATGGTTAAATGTTTTGAATGCAATCAGTGGGGCCATGTGGAATACAGATGTCCACGGAGGCAAGGTGGAGAACAAAAGGTGAGAGAGCCAGTAACTGGGAAAGACAAATGCCAATAGTAGGTTGTCTTGAGACAACAGGGGTACCGAGCTTCCATCCTGCAGATGTCCTGATAGGGAAGGATTTGGATGAGGCAGTACCATGTGCTTATGCAGTTACACGCAGTCAGGCTAGGAGACAAGCATGTGGGTCTTGTAGCCTGGGGGAGACCAGACAGACTGCATACTTGCAGTCAGGACTGGTGAGGTGGTTACTTCAGGGAGGGAGCTACTCTGTAACAGTGAGACTGAATGTGAGGCACAGCTGCTTGTGGGTACTGATGTTCCCTTGGACAGAGTGTCTGCAAATGTAGAGTTGAGTAATAGTACCCTGGCTGACAGTGAGGCACCACTGTCAGAGGATGCCAGACTTCCTGTGGAAGGGGAGCTGGGAAGGGTTACAAAGAGATAGTTGAGACAGGCTCAGCTCTCAGACCCTACACTGCAATGCCTGAGGCAGGTAGCTAGGGAAGCACATGATTCTCAAGGGAAGGGGGGATCTGTATACTGGGACAAAGGGTTACTGTACAGAGAGTGGACCCCTGAGGGAGGGCTAGAAGGTGAGAGAGTACAACAGTTGGTAGTACCTAGAGCCTACCATCTGGCACTTCTAGCCATAGCCCATGATATCCCCTTTGCAGTTCATATGGGCATAAAACGTACCAAGAGACGTATTATGCAGAACGTCTATTGGCCTGGAATTTACAGAGATGTAACAGGGTACTGCAGGAGCTGTGAGCAGTGCCAAAATGTAGGCAAGGTGAGAGCTCCTTTGATGCCTTTGCCTGTGATTGAGGAGCCATTTCAGAGGGTAGCTTATGGATATTGTGGGGCCTCTGAGTACCCCAAGTACTACAGGGAAAAAGTATATCCTAGTGGTAGTGGATTATGCTACACGATACCCCGAGGCAGTGGATCTGTCCTCCACTGAGGCAGAAAAGGTGGCAAATGCTTTGTTAGAGATTTTCAGCAGGGTAGGTTTCCCAAAAGAAATGCTGACTGACAGAGGTGCCAATTTCATGTCAGACCTGCTGGCTTGTCTGTGGACGTCCTGTGGGGTGAAGCACCTGAAGACCACCCCCCTACCATCTCCAGACTAATGGTCTTGTTGAGAGGTTAAACTCTACAATCAAGTCCATGATACGAGCATTTGCAGACCAGTTCAAGAGGGAGTGGGACAAATATTTGCCCCATCTGTTGTTTGCTTACACAGAGGTTCCCCAGGAATCCATAGGTTTTTCACCCTTTGAGTTGCTGTATGGGCATAGGGTGAGGGGACCTCTAGATTTAATTTGTGATGAGTGGGAAGGTGAGTGTGAACCTCACAAGGAGTCTGTTGTGGCATATGTCCTAAACCTCAGGACAAGGCTCAAGAAACTGATGGGCCTGGCCCAGGAGAACCTGGCAGAAGCCCAACAACAGAAAAAGGTGTGGTATGACAGGAATGCTTGAGCCAGAGCGTATGCTGTGGTGCAGTAGGTAATGGTTCTCATTCCTGTCAGACACAAGCTGCAAGCAGCTTGGGAAGGATCCTACAAGGTGGTAAGAAAGGTAAGTGATGTTAACTACATGTTGGAACTGCTAGGCAGGAGGCAGGGGCACAAATTGTACCATATTAACATGATGAAACCTACCATGACAGGGAGTCTTTTGTGCTGAGCATTTGCAGTGGCTTGCAGGAGGAGTCTGAGGAAGATCTGGTGACTGATCTCCTCAGTGAGGCTCGGACTTGACACCTCAGTGGAAGGGGTAGCAATGTCCCAGCAGCTATTTCCTACCCAGGTTTGAGAAATCTGAGCAGTGTTTGGGGACATATTCACTGGGAAACCAGGGTGCACCCACGTGGTCCAGCACCAGGTGGATACAGGAACCCAAAGGCCTATTAGGCAGGCCTCTTATAGGGTACCTGAGAAAGTCAAACAGACTCTGAGGGAGGAGATAAAGGAGATGTTGGAACGAGGGGTGATTCAAGAGTCCAACATTCCCTGGGCCTCCCCAGTAGTGCTGTTGCTAAAGAAGAATGGCAGCACCAGGTTCTGTGTGGATTACAGGAAATTTGTCAGATGCTTACCCTATGCCTAGGACAGATAGGGCCCTAGAACAGCTGGGTGGGGCTATGTATCTTTCAACCATTGCTCTTAATAAGGGTTACTGGCAGGTGCCCTTGACACCCAGTGCTAGAGAGAGGTCAGCCTTTGTGACTCCTTTTGGCTTGTATGAGTTCATAAAGATGCCCTTTGGGATGAAAAATGCCCCAGCAACTTTCCAGAGGCTGGTAGGTCATATCCTAGCAGTAGGGTTTGCCCTTTCTTACCTAGATGATATTGCCATCTACAGCCATTCCTGGCAAGTCTGGGCAGGGTTGATCATTAAGCCAAGCAAATGTCAGGTGAGTATGGCAGAGGTCTCCTACCTGGGACATAGAGTGGGGAGTGGTAGGTTCAGGCCAGAACCCGCCATATTAGAAGCCATTCAGGCATGGCCTGCACCTGTTACCAAAAAGCAGGTGAGGGCATTCTTAGGGACAGCAGGGTACTACAGAAAGTTTGTTCCCAGTTACAGTGCCATAGCTGCTCCCCTCACAGACCTGACAACTGAGAACAGGCCAGATAAGGTAATGTGGACCACAGCATGTGAGCAGGCATTTCAGAAGCTTAAAGAAGCTTTGGAAAGACCCCCTGTGTTAGCCAGTCCAGATTACAGCAAAGAATTTGTTGTGCAGGTGGATGCTTCAAACCAAGTTGTGGGGGCTATACTTAGCCAGATTCCTTCCGAGGGAGAAGAGCACCCAGTGATTTATCTCAGTCATAGGCTCCAACCCAGGGAGGAATGCTATGCAGCTGTAGAAAAGGAATGTCTAGCCTTAGTGTGGGCACTGCAGAAATTTCAGCCTTATCTGTATGGAAGAAAATTCACTGTAGTGACAGATTGCAATTCCCCTAACATGGTTAAACAAAGCTATCCAGCAAAATTCCAAGTTGCTAAGATGGAGCCTAGGGTTGTAAGCATATATATCAGTGCAGCACCATAGTTGGATTAGGAAAGCCAATGCAGACGGGCTCTCAAGACAGGGAATGGGGTAAGGTATACTCAGACAGAAATAACCCTCTCAAGCAACATTACTCAAAACTAGCTTGAGTTCTCCAGGGAGGGGGATGTGTGAAGATAGGTGAAGGCTGCCAGCCTAGCCAGATAGAATTTTGTAGATAATTCTGTCATTTGTAAATGTTAATGTAAGCCACAGGCTTGTTCTCTTAAATGTGAAAAGACTGCATTGGATATTGAACTGCAAAAATGTAACAACAGTGGACTCTGCTGTAAGAAAGCTAAGTCAAGCATTTCATGACTGTCTTTGATATCAAAATTTGGAGCCAATATGTCTGGATGAAGGCATCCTGTCTCCTTTTTTAAGACCAGAGTTTATGGCTAGAATTTGCATGTATAAATGTCCTTTCTTGCTCTGCTTTCTGACCAGGTATAAATAATGTAAATGTAGTTTTTGTTAGCCTGGGAACACCAGAGAAGTGTGAATAATGATGTCATGTGAAGCAGCTCTGTGTTATCAATTTAAAGACAGAGAATCAGAGCGCTCAGAGCATTTTGTCTTGAGAACATCCAACATCACCAGCACTGCTTTGCTCTGTATTTAAGTTATTTAGAACTGTGTTTTCTCTTCGATATAGCTAGAAAATAGGAAGATTAGACTAGTTTGTTTTTCTGTGATATCAGAACTTTTGTATGGTATTATTTTAAACATTTCTCTGTGATCTCTGAACTCTTGACTAGCACTGCGTAGGAAGAAGTATTTACTTGTACTTTTATTATTTATTAAATATTTTTAAACCTTTCAACTGTGGCTGTTTTGTATAGAGGTAATTTAAGCTCTAAGAGTACATTGCATGTATATAGTGGTACTGTACCAAGTCACTCTAATAAGCCTTGACTGTTCAGTCACACTTACCATTTGGTTAATAATATTGCACAGTAATAACTGGACACCCTTTCAGAAGGGCCTTTGAGTAACTGATATTAGTGGGTGGTAGCAGCTGGTACTACCTTTTAGACTGGGCAGAAAAGGGGCACAGCTGGAGAACCTGTGCCAGCCTTCCCCAGGAGTGTATGTGTGGTTGCATAAAACTCTTATCTCAAAATATGCATGTGTGTCAGCTACTTGAGCAGGGACATGAAGCAGTGGTTGGACAGAGAGGGTGCTGGAGGTTTTAGCTTGTCCACTAGGCTAAGATCTGGACCTTATAGCTGTGCCAGTGGGGTCTGATTGGGGACCTGTAGAGAAAGGGAGAAACCATCCCCAGACTGACTGTGATCTCTGTGTGCTCTTAAGGGAAATTGTACTTTACTGTGTGTGTATTTATTATCCTTTCCCTATATGGACGCCCCTCACTGGTGTTAGTGGTGAGGATTGAGGCTCCTTGATTGCTGGGCCAGTGCACGGGCATCACAGAGTATATCAACAGAAACAACAAAAGGCTGGAAAAAATGGAAGAGGCTTTAAACAGATATTCAGATGAGGTGATAAAGCTGCAAAAAATCAGAGGATGAAATGAAGAAACAGTTTGGCTGAATATGAGACTGCTCAGGAAGAGTTGTTTCAAAAAATGACAGAATTAGAGGACAGAGCATGTAGGGAAAACCTGAAATTTTCAACTACACCAGAGAAGCTGGAAGGAACAGACTGCACTGATTTTATGAAAGCACAGATAAGCAAATGGATTGGTATTGTACATCAGGAGTTGTTAGAAAGGGCTCTGTTTGAATGCTTCAAACCTGGCTATGAGAAAGCAACCTAAACCTTTAATAGTAAAGATGCAATCCTACCAGCAGAAGTAGCTGATTCTGACAAAACTGTGGCAGAAGGACAAAATACTAAAAGTGGGAGACAGCAGAGTTTTTGAAAAGAATGATTACTCATTGTACACCAGGCAGAAGAGGAATAAATTCATTCCACTATCCAGGGAATGCTGAGACGCAGGTGTGAGACTCAAATGTTGTATCCAGCTGTCCAAGATATTCTTCCCTGGAGGGACAAAATCATTTTTTGATGAAGTACATGCTAAGGAGTAACTACAAAGTTTGTCCAACAAAAAGTAAGTTGTGAAACAGGAGGAGATTCTGCTTCTTCTGGTAATTAAGACCACAGACAGACTGCACCTGTGAAACACTTTTCCACTTTTTCAACAGAAAATGTTGGAGAGAAGAAAGGGAGCATGACAGTTGACTAGAAGAATCTAGAGTACATTGAAAATGACAGGATTTGGGAGATGGAGATGAACAGTAATAAAACCAGTAATTTAATATGGGATTACAATGCAATAATTATATTTGTGAAATATGACAGAACAAGAAAATCTGGAAATATTGGACTTTTTCAGAATTTGTTGTACTTGTGGGGGACTGTAAAGAATATGCCCTACGTCATGTCATTAATGTTCAGACAAATGCTATGGGGACGGGAAGAGGGCAGAGAATGTTAACTATAAGTAAAGAAAAAAAAATAATAGTACTATTTTTTGTGGTGTACGGTTGCTTTGCATGCTATGGCGTAAAATTTTCTCAGTTATTTTTAAGTGTAATGGGGATTATAAATAGGTGTTCTTTTTTTCTCTTTCTTTCTCCCTTCTCTCTTTTTCCTTCTTCAGTTTTCAACAAATGTAGGCAATGCAATATAAAAAAAAACTGGTTAAAACAGCATGACAAAAGAAAAATTGATGTGCTTTTTCCTCATTTTGCATTGGGGATGACTAGATTAAGGACATGATGACTAGATTAAGGATGTTAAATTGATTTAGTAACAAGTTTTAAAAGAAAACAAGTAAATGAAAAAGAATATTGATGTTATGAGGCATTTTTCTAGCAAATGAATGTGTGCTTAGCAGCAGTTCTGTATACAGCTCTCATGTCTCCATGGAAACAATCAGATAAAGAGAAATTGACTGTCTGGTTCTCATGTCTCCATGGAGACAGTCTAATAAAGAGGAATTAGTTACAGTCCTGTGGAGAGTGATCGGCTGGGGAAAAAAAAAAAAAAAGAAAAGAGAAACTGGCTAGGAGATAATTTTCTCTGAAAGCATTCAGAGCTTTTCCAAGCTTGGAGAGCTATAAAGGTAAGACAAAACCAGTTAGCACTTACTAGAACCACAGGCTGCACCATGCACTTTAATATGGATAACCTTTCTTTTAGCTTAACTCAAGTCTGTGAATGCGGCTGTCAGTTTAGGATATTTGTCCCTATTAGGAGGATAAAACTTCAATATTTGAAGATGTACATAGTTTTGTGTGTTATTATTAAATTTATAGGTTTTAGGGGGATATTGGGGGTTTGCTTTTTGTTTGAAGGTTTTCAATTAAGCAAAAAAAGTTTTGTAAGATGTGACATAGGCTCAAATGAATATGACAAGAAACAACTACATAAAAGTTCAACCTGTCAAACAGTGTATGCATGGAACATAAAAACTGGAAATAGACACTTAACAAAAAGGTGTTATACATAAAAGGTGGGAATAACAACTTTTTAATACAATTATGCTTTCCCTGATGTCTTTAAATGTTAATGGTCTCACAGATAAATACAACAAAGCAAGAATAGTGAGCTATATTGCAAAATATAAATGCAAATAGCTATGTTACAGGAGACACACTTGGAAAGAAATGTACAGGTGAATTTGATAAAGGTTTTCAGGATGGTTATTCAGTGGAATATCTGGGACAAAAGAAAACAGGAATAATTATATTAATTTTAAGAGGAGCTCCAATAGTGATACAAAAGACAATAATGGCATATTTGTAGTACTAAGGGGCTACTGCCAAGGGAGGAGGATTACACTGGCATGTATTTATATTCCACCTAAAACTGCTATAATGAAGCTTAAGAAAATCCTGGGAGAAATAATCAGCTTTCAGCAAGGAACATTACTTATAGGTGGGGAATGGAATTTGATTTGCAGCAGTAAATGTGTCGGGGGGGGGCACAAGGAAAATAACAAAGGAGGGTAGATTTTTGAAGAAATGTATGAAAATATTTGGCATGGAATATGTGAATTCAGTAATAGGAGTTTGGAGTGAATTTACATATTCTTCCCTGAGACATAAAACTGGGCTAGCCTAGACAGAATTTACATTTCACAGGAACATGTGCATTTAATTGAAGCTCTTGATACACACTCAATAACTATCAGCAACTATCTCAAATCATGCGTTAATAACTAAAAAAAAATGGTAATGAAATAAAAATGAGACACTGGCACTTTCCCAATTATCTGTTGAAAAGAGGGGAATTTAAGGAATGGATAGTGGAGATTATTCAAGAGCTATTCAAGAGGATAGAAATTACTTCTGAAACTATAGCTAGCAAGTGGGATAAAATTAAGGTGGAGTTTAATGTAGGGTGGAAATAAAAGAAAGGGAGCTATGGTTAAGAAGTAAGAAGAATTATTTAGAGGGACCAACAAATGTTAAAGTATTGAGGAATAAGGGGGGAATCTCACAGAACAAGAGGAGGATCAACTGCAGAAAGCTAAGCAGAAAATAATGGATTACCTCAATAATAAACAAGAGTCTGGAAAAACTGTTGTTAAGCAGCTGTTTTTGATAACACTAGAGCACAAAAACTTTTAGTGCAATGACTCAGGTAACAGAAAGTAGAAAGGGCTGTCGCCAAGCTTAGGGAGCCTATAATAAAGGAAGGTAGTGGTCGAGTGGCGTTCGAAAGACATGCATGAATGGGCATGCCTTTGTTGAAGGTTGGGCATCGGCTCGGCACTGTAAAAATCTAATGCCAATCATTAGTGGACCGGAGTTCCACTGTGGTGACCCCTAACCAGGAAAAGCCGAAAGAAGAAGAACAAAAACTATAGATCCTGTAGAGGTATTAGAAATATTTTGGAAATTCTATGAAATTCTGTATAAAGCCAAGAAATATGGAAATGAAGAAAATATATAAATGGAAGTGTTTATGGAAGAATTAAATACGCCAAGGTTAGGGGTAGATGAGGCTCGATTACTAATGGTTATGATAGGAGGAGAGGAGATAAAAATTGTGATGTATAATCAATCTACAGGAAAGTCCCCAGGAAAAGATGGTATTCCTGTGGAAGTCTGTAAGCCAAGAGGGAAAAACTGATAAAGATCTGGAAGGTTTTGTTTAACAGTATTTTAAGAGGAAGAGAAGTACCAACATCCTGCAAGAAAGCAGTAGTAGCTCTAATACCTAAAAAGGGTAAAGATCCATCAGATCCGGCTTCATACAGGCCCCATTTCAATACTAAACCATAACTATATAGTGTTCATGTCTATAATGGCTAAAAGAATGTCAAAAGTAATACCAAAATTGATAGACATGGATCAATGCAGTTTTCTGGCGAGCATGCAAACTTTTGACAACATTAACAGAACACTAATGATCCTGAGGGAAGCAGAATGTAATGAAATACCAATATTGTTGGTGGGTCTTGATGCAGAATAAGCTGGGACTTTATGAACAGGGCTATGGAAGCATTTGCATTTCCTGAAAAAAAATAAGGTTGATTAGGAGGACATATGAGGGATTGGAGGTGAAAATTAAATTGGGTGGGGTCCTCTCTGATAATTTCTGCTTGAGCAGAGGAACCAGGCAGGGGTGCCCTCTTTCCCTTTTGTTATTTGCTTTACATTTAGAACCACTGGCAAAGAAAATAAAGGAGTCAGAAATTCAAGGATATAATTGGTATGGTAGTCAAGAAAAGCTTTCTCTATTTGGAAATGATATGTTATACCCGACAAAACCAGGAAGGGACATTACAGTGTTGTAGAACATTTTGAGACAGTTTCACATCTTTTCTGGATACAAAGTTAATGAAGCTAAAACAAAGGCAATAGCAGTAAATTATGTACTCATATACTGAATTGGTTCAGCAATATCCACTTTGTGAGGAGATGATAAAATTAAGTATTTAGGAGTATGGATTAAAAATGATTCTGGTGTGGCAGCTAAGGATGTGTAGAAAGAAACTAAACAAAAAATAATGCAAAAACTGAGAAAATGGAAGCTTTGTATATGGATGTGGATAGTAAGATACAAGCAGTTAAAATGTTTTAGTGTCATTAGTCTTATACAAAGATCAGGCATATTTTTATCAACCAAAGAAGTTATAAATAGCAATTTATAAAGAGCTGGAGGACTTTATCTGGGATGAGAAGAGTTAAGTGGGATACACTGAATCTCCCTGTAGAACAAGGCAGATTGGGACTACACGATGTGATGGGGTATTTCAGAGGTACACAGTTAAGGCTCCTATACATAGCACAAGCAGAACATTATAATTCAAAGTGGAAAGGGACGATGATGAAACAGAAGGGAAGCTCAAGAAACAAGGAGAGAATGGGATTATGGATGCAGGCCTTTAAGGAGAATAACAATAATCGTACAGAATATTATATCTATAAAGTAGCAGAAAGTATCCTAAGAACTAAGTCAACATGGGAATGGAGGAGATTGTTGATAGGGATGCCTGCAATAAGGGATATAGACAGTAAGAGGGAGCTGGAATTTATTGGGGAAAACTGGCAAAGGAACTAAGGTATTGGGAGCAAATAACTAGAGAGGGAAAGATGATAGAATGGGAAGACGTCAAGAATTAATTTGGACTGCAGGTTACAGATTACCTTCCCTATCAAGGACTGATATCAGAGTATTGGCAAAGAGAAAGAAATAGGGCGTCCTAAATGAGGACCAGCACTGGTAAAGTTTTTAGCAGGATCTGGAACAGAACCTGCCATTAAAAAAGGAATAATCAGTAGAGCATATAAAATATTGCATGATAACTATAAGAATCAATCAGAGTAGGTTAGAAAGCATTGGGAAGAGAGACTGGATAAGCAATTCACAAAGAAACAATGGGAGGATATATGTATGTCTCCCAAATATGCAAGGAAATCTAGAATATTTAGGATTTTTACTTGGAAATGTTTTCATAGATTTTTATACCCCAAGTAGACTCCAGAGAATTTTTCCTCAGGTAGACAGCAAATGTTGGAGGTGTGACAGGGAAGAAAGAGATAATTGGGAACATATTTTCTGGGACTGTGATAAGTTGGCAGACTTTAAGGATTCCCTGTGGGATGCACTGAGTGAGCTGCTGGGTTGGCAGATTGGTGTGACAAAGCAGATGATTTTTCTAAGTTATGATACAGAATCGGAATTGCCTAGACATGGCAAGCCCTTGCTGTGTCTAATTATGATGGCTGCCAAAAAAGCAATTACTAGAAAATAGAAATCAAAATCTAAACCAACTATACCAGAAGCAGTGAATATAGTAACAGAGATAAACACAACTGGAATTATGATCTTTAGAAAAGGGCAGTAGCAAACTATACAGAAAAATATGGGAATTCTGGGAACAATGCATACAGGGGAGGAATGTGGTTTAAAAGAAACCAGGATTTAAATAAATCATGTAATGTTTGACTGAAAACTATTAGATTATACGTGATGTATAATGTTTGTAACTGGGAGTGTGTTAGTATGGTTTGTGATGTAAAATGCTTGCAACTAGGACTGTGTCGGTGTTGTTTGTTTTCTTTTATATAAATGTATGATTGCATGTGTCTTAAGTGATGGTTTAATAAAGATGTTTCTTGTTTAAAAAAAGTGGGGGCAGGAATTGAAAAATGTATGTAATGTTGATTAGATTATATGATATACAACAATATATGTGAAGTATAATGTTTGAAAATGTGAAATCGTTAATACAGTTTAATTTTGTATAAATGTAAGTTTGCCTATGTCACAAGTGATAATTCAATAAAGGTGTTTAAAAAAAAGGCAAAGCCAACTTTGAGGTTAAGATATCCACCCAGGTGAAAGATAACCAAAAAGCCTTCTACAAATATGTCAGATACCTCAAAGACAGCACACAGCAATGTGCTGGATTGGTGGTTAATGGTGCCACACTCACAGAGCCTGGCAATATAGCAAACCTGTTAGCAGACAAATTCAGTTCCAACTTTACACTCTCTCACTTTCAACCATTCCTCCAATAATATGCTCAAACATAACTCTGCCAACTATAACTATGGAGTATGTACTGGCTGCACTCACTAATGCCAAGAACATGACCTCAATAGGCCTAGATAACATCCCTTAAAAGTTGATTCACTAGTCAGGGATTTGGGAACTTTTGAATAGTCTAATATATGACCTAGCAGGACCCCTAGAGTCTTTTTTAACAGTAGTTTTAGAACAGACTTGTGAATGGAGGACTGAGACAGTTATCCTCCTTTATACAGGAGGACCTCCAACAGATCTTGAAAACTACAGACTCATTAGTTTGACTAGTCTTACTTGCAAAGCCATGGAAAGAAATATATTAATAAGACCATAGGAAACCTCCACACACTGGATCCATCCCAGTTTGGCTTTGTCAAAGGAAGGTCATGCTTCAGTGACAGCTGGTGACTTCAGATCAAAGGGGGGCTGCAGGAAACAGTTGAATGGGTGGGGCCAACGGGAAGGGGTGGGGCTATGCTCAAAACCACAAAAACTGGAACTTTAAATACACTGTCCTAGGTGCCAAACAGTCATTATGAGAGTCGAGTCAAGACAAAATGAAGTGTAGAAGAAAAAAATATATATTTCAATGCATTGGCTACATGACAGCTTACTTAATATCTAGATGGAAGCAAAAAGGTTGTGAGGCATGAAAAATAAATTACTTTTTAAATATATTGGTGGAATGCCAGTCAAACTCAAGTATAAAAAAACAAGCAGCACTCGACTCAGACCACTTCTCCTTGTACTGCAGTTCTAATCATAATTTATATTCAGCTTTATAAAAGTACCAAGTAACATGCTGAAAGTAGCAATCTCTGTGATACCCCCACTTGTAAAAATGTTTCTTATCCAAAAAAGACCTGCTGTCTGACAACTATCTACTTGGTTCATGGGGAAAATATGACCAAAGTAAAAAATGAAGAGCAAACAAGAAGCAAGCTCAAGATAAATTGCTCAAAGGATTACTGCACAGGTTATTGACCACACATGATAGATTGGCATTCTGTTTAGTTTACTGGTAAAGCCTGAAAAGATGACTGCAAGTCAACAAATATAGTGAGCTTCTGAAAATACTGTAATCCTGTCCTTTATTACAAATACTGTCATATGCATTTCAGTACATATGGCTTATACGTTATCTAGTTATAGGTTCATAGGTAGGTACTAGGCTATTGGCCCTAGGGCCTATATAAGCCTAGCTAAAAAAAAGATACCCTGGCTTTCGTCATCCAAGAAAATTATTTTCCTGTGCCACTGTCGAGCAGAGCCACAGAAGTGATCCCCGGGGTGAATTTCCTATTTCCCATCCAATTATCAAACTTTTTCTTGAACAGTGCTAATGAGGAGCTTTGTTTGATATAGATAGGTAGTTTGTTACAGAGTATGGGGAGTCTCTGGGACAGAAATCTATCCCTCCAGCATGTTCTGTTGATTGTGGTGACTGGGTTTAGGTCCCTAGAGCGTGTTGCTCGGAGGGATTAGGATTTAAGTGGAGCATGTCCAACAGCTCAGGGTTTGACATAGCTTTGTATGTTAGGCAGAGATTGCTTCTGAGTGGGTGATATGCGACGGAGTAAAGCTGGCATTTTTTGAGATGGTCTACGTAGGGCATCTGTTCGAGGCCAGTAATCATCTTTGTGAGGTATTTCTGTGACCTTTCCAGTTGTTGTAGATGTCTTGTGAAGTACATACCAAAAGGGGCATTTGTACTCTATAATGGGTCTAATGAGTGATGAGTAGAGGGGAACAATGACCTCTTTTTTCCTGGATGAGAAACCTTTTGTGATGAGGTGTGCCACGTAGAAGGATTTCCTGACTACTGTGGTGATGTGATTATCAAAGGAGAGACTACTGTCCACCTGGGTCCCAAGGTCTCTCATCACACTTTCAGTGTTAAGTAGACTACCGCCTATGTGGTAGTTCATGGGTACAGTGTTTTTACCAAAGGGGATGACAGTGCACTTTTTGGCATTGAGCTTGAGGCCCTGGCTTTGACACCAGGCATCTGTCTCAGTGAGGCCTTTTTGTAGGATGTCCACATCGTTAGGAGTTTCGATTATGAATCCTAGTTTGCAGTCATCTGCAAACCTTCTTAACCAAATACCTTTTGTATTAACCTGTACATCAGAGAAGTAGATACCAAACAGGAGATGACCCAGGACTGAACCCTGTGGTACTCCACTTGTCACTGGTCTGAAGTCGGATTTGGAGTCTCATACTGTCACAGTGTGGGTTCTGTCAGTGAGCCAGTTGGTAACCCATTTTGTGACATAGGGATTTATAACTGGTTTAGTGAGTTTATCTATAATTCCAGAGTGGGGGATGGTGTCAAAAGCCTTGCTGAGATCTAGATAGGCTGTGTGAACCACCTTACCTTCATCTACAGCTTTGGTGACTGCTTCAAAGAAGTCTATCAGGTTTAGGAGACATGATCTGCCTTTTACAAACCTGAACTGTGTAGGGTCCAGAGTTTGGAGATTACCAATGTCTTTGTTTATAAGTTCCATGATGATATGTTCCATGGCCTTGCAGGCCAGGCTCATCAGGTTAAATGGGGTGGTTATTCCCAGGGTCTGTGGTGGCTCCCCCTATGTGGAGTGAGATAACTGTAAATATTCTCTGCATGGCAACAACAAAAAGGCTTTCAATGTTGGTAATTCTTTTAATAGTATGTTTATTAAAGCTTATTTGCATCTTACAATCTCAGACAAGCTTACCTGATCATCATTAAAGCATTGCTACTTAAACACAGACCACCAGGCAGTGCAACAACATACATTTTCTGAATAATAATAAGCATAAATCAACAGTATAAAAACATGACAGAATACCAGAATATTCTGTAAAATCAAGGACAGATGAAAAGCCACTGTAGTACTTGTGTCTACCTTAAATGGGGGGGATATTCTGCACACTTACACTGCATAACTGCTCCTTGCCTTGCTTGGACACATCCAGAGTCACTACATGGGGGAGTGGGTTGCAACAAACATGTCACAATTTGAAATGTCTCTGGCTGACAGTGATGGTCCTGATACATTTGTCATACCTCTCAACCTCAGAGCAAGAAATCTGGACAAAGCCATAAATAGAGGGACAAATGCCCAAAAATAAGGACAATTTTTAAATATTGCTCTTATAAACTTAGAAAGATAATACAATATGCATTAGTATGAATTTTTTGAAGGGTATGAAATCTGAATCTCAAATGCATGTCATTGTTTTCTAACTTCATTCTTTAATGATTTGCCACTAATTTGCCAGAAAACCAAAATTTTATGAAAAATGGAACAAAAATGTGATTCAAAAATATAAAATAGCCACACAATACAGCTGGGATCTTGTCAAAGAAGGGACACTTTTTTAAATATTAGTACTGTTAGGTTGAGCAGCTGACAAAATAAGAGAATCTACATGCATTTCTGAAATAAAAGTAATCTATAACGCTGATCATTACAATTATTTCTTAGTTGTAAACCCTCATTTTCTTCCAAAATTGCCATTTTGTGGAGGGATTATTAGGGGGAGAGCAACATTTTGAGCCAAAGTCAAGGATAGTTGAGAGGTTTGGATATACCTAATTCTATAAAGCAATTTATTTGCATGTACCTCTCAACCTCTTAATGCAGGAAATCTGGACAAGGCCAAATATATTGGGGAAACATACAGACAGTACTAAAAATTGCTCTTGTATAAACTTAGACAGTTGCTAGAATAACAGGTCTTGCTTTAGCATGCATTTTTCTGATGAAGTCTGAAACTCAATGTCTGTCATTATTTAGTGATTTCATTCCTAAATGATTTGCCATGAAACCACAAATTTTATGAGGAACAAACCAACAATACGAAGCAAAAATCTATTCATTCTGTGAAAATCTGGACAGTTGAGAGATATAGTTCAGCCGGGGGCTGTCTGAGTTTGCCGCCCTTCCCCCCTCACACAATCATGGTCGACTTGGGCCTCCACCCTGCAGCCATTCCAATATCCCATTACTTGGATATTTCACCCCATTTACCATAAACACTAATGTGCATACTGCTTTACTTCTACAATGATTTGGATTTCATTTAAAAATTTTATTTTACATTTTACAGCACAAACACTAATAAACATCTGGTAAACAAAGCAATACAGTTTCACAATGAAAATAGATTTGGCATTAAAACTTCTCTGCCCTTGAAACTCACATTCATTGAAACAGCATTGAAACCCACATTCAAAGAAAATACATCTGGCCAGTGGCAGCTAAAGATTAACTTTGGGCTGTTTCCAAATCATAGGCCCGTTGCACACGAAACATGTATGTGTTCTTTAATACACCTTCAGATTGTATTAAATTATATTACAAAACAGTTGTTAGAGGGCATTTTAAATTTTTGAACATTTTTCCAATAAACAATGAAACAAAATGCATGCACCAATAATGACAAAACTGCCCATTTCAGAACATTTCCATCATAAAAGTCTACTCAAACTTCTACAATCTACTAGTATCAGTAAATATGCAAAATCTCTGTAGAAGTAAAAGTCATCTAAATAATTCTACATTAAAGAGATCTGTAACTAATGAAGAGGTTGCTTCTAGCAAACAACTTTATATTTCATTATTTCATCTACAAATAAAGTGCCTGTTGCCCTTGAGGAATAAATTGCCCATGTTACATTACAAAAATGATAAGCTAGTAATGTTGCAATAGGGAATGGATGGCAAACTGATAACAGGTTGATAGTTACTAGGTATCTCCGCCAAAGAGGACACTCTCAGGACTGCAGCATCCAGCCACTTTAAAAGTACAACACAGCATCTACATACTGTGGGAGTAGAACCCACAGCCTTCTGCATCAAAAGCAAGTGCACTACCTGTGCTATTAACAATGCAAGCAGACTCAGCATAAGCAGCGCTAAACTTCTCTTCCCCTGAAGCTCTTAGCTCCTTGTAAAATCCACTCAACACTCAACTGTATCTCTCAACTTTGCAGCATATTCGCACAAGAAATCTAAAAAAAAGCCAAAATTTATTGGGGGGGGGGGGACAAAAGCCCAAAAACCAGGGACACATTTTGAACATTGCTTGCATAACCTTGGAAAGTTGCTAGAATAAAATGCTGTGCTACCGCCATGCATTTCACTGACAAGTTTTGAACCCAGGACCTTGGGCACTGCAGTCAGAGCAATATACCACTATGCAAAATCAGCTGTTTCTTGAAAAGTCGGAAGACTGAAGCTTAAATGGCTATCATTTAGTGACTTCAGTTCTCACCATAGCTCTCAACATCTTAGCACAAGACACATTTCAAATATTGATCTTACAAACTTACAAAATTGCTAGAATAAAATGTTTTGTGTTACCATGTACTTTCTGAAGAATATGAAGTCTGAAATTCAAATGTATGTCATTATTTAGTGAATTCAAAATTCAGAAAACCACAGATTTTATGAGGAACAGAACAGAACAAATATACGAGGCAAAAACTGAATGTTTTTCACAAGTGGTGGTGGGTAGGGAATTCATGTTCTTGCTACCTGCACCCAAGGTTGCGGGTTTGAACCTGAGTTACTCTCTCTAGCCACCAGTTATAGTTAACTGGGGCATTTCACACAAATACGCACACACCCTTAGTTCAAGTAGTGTAAAAGTTCTTACCTGGAGATCGCTCTGTCCCATTCAAATAAGCAGTGAAAGTCCATGTGCTCCGATGCCCAAGCTAGTAGTCCCATCCTGTTTCCATAAGCCGGTTCCCCAAGCTCCACTCAAAGCAGCAGCTCTGTTTCTCAGTGCTGGAATGCCAAGCACGCATACATGCACTGTCTCTATGCACTCCGAGCATGCACAGACTGAAGACCTTGCAGTCTGATCCCCTTCCAGTCTATGCGGTTGTAACTGCATGGACTTCTTGGGTATCTGTAGGCTGCTGCCTTCTTCTGAATCCGGACTGGTTAAATAGCAGTCTGGATTCGAGTTTCCATGCACACATGCACAAGTTCTGGGATTTTTTTATTTTGGTTTTCTTTTTGTACAGCTGGGGGGGCTGCAGTCCAATAGCATGAGCCGCCACTGTCATGCTTACTGAATCTGGTGGACTTCTTTGAAAAGGTCACTTAGGCAGTGGATGAGGGAAGAACTGTGCATACTGCCTATCTAAATTTGGTTAAGGCATTTGATACAATACCCCACTCGGGCATTGTCAACAAACTTACAGAAACAGGTATAAACCCCCTTTATAGCACACTGGATAGGCAGTTGGATCAGTGATAGGACCCAGGAAGTTTGAATCAGTGAGGACACCTCCACAAAGACACTGGTCACCAGTGGAGTCCCCCAGGGCTCTGTGCTTGGTCCACTCCTCTTTGGCATCTACTTTTTGGATATCAAAGCCCAATGTCAAGAGTCTCTGGCTAAGTTTGCAGAGGATTGCAAACTGGCAGCAGTCACTGAATCTCCCAAGATGAGAACACCCTTCAGGAAGGTCTTATACAAACAGTGCTTAAAACTCAATACCAAGAAATGTATTACTGCAGACTTTGGGAAGTCTGCCACCCTGGCTTAACTACGTCCTAAATAAAACACCCTTAAAAGTTGATTCACTAGTCAGGGATCTGGGAACTCAAGTAGATCATAGCCTAGCCATTGGCCAACATGTATCCAAGGCAGTAATAAAATCCTTCTATGTTGCTCAAATTATAAGCAAGGGCATAGCATCCAGGTCAAGAGAGGTCATGATACCATTGTACTCAGCCCTCATCAGGCCCATTATAGAGCATAATGTCCCCTCCATTATGTACCTGACCAGACACATGCAGCAACTGGAATGTCTACAGACTCCTTACAAAAAGAATACAGGAAGAAAACACAATGTCCCATGCTGATCACCTCTCTTCCTGTCTCTGTATCATACCAACTTCTGAGAGGTGATCATTGTCTGGCATACAAGGCATCCCTGGAGCCTGTTTTGATTAATCTTCCACAATCACAAAACAAACAGCATCAGAAGTACTACATTAAATGCGTAATTTTTGTTTGCAACATAAATAAGACATATTGGAGATAGGTATGTTTCTCAGGTTCTCAGGGAATTCCCATTCTCTGGAACAGGCTCCCCCATCCATGTCAAGCAGAGTTCCTCCCTATCCCTAGTTAAGTGCAACTTGGACCAGTGGATGGGTAATAGGAAATTCACTCCTGGTCTGGCTCCTATGACTATGATGGACAGAGAATATCAGTAAATCAACCACTATAAATCAAATATAACTCACATTTGTTGGTCACATTTGAGTTGCATGGCTGGACTAAACTACTCATTACACACTGACTTTAGTCTTCATAGGCCCCTTCCTGTGGCCTCATCCTTTGTACCTGCTTTGGGTTCTGGATCCAGTTCCAGATCTGATTTTGCATCTTTCAGGCCAGCTTCATCCAAACTAGAAATCCCTCAGGTTAACCGCTTAGTTTCTTCAATTGCATTGAAGGTCAAGGATGCCAAACTTTCCAAAAAGAGGAGTGCATATCCTTTCCTCATCTAAAAAACTCTCTACTAGAACAGTGTATGCCAGCAAATGGAAAATATTTTCTATTTGGGCCATTTCTAAAAGTATGGTCCTATTTTCTGCTCATCTATAGGCTGTTTTGGATTCTTTGTTGGGGCTTTTTCAATCTGGACTAACCAACTCTATTAATCAAAGTTCAGATAGGATCCATCTCTGATTTCCATGTCAGAATCATATTCCACTGCATCTCTGATACTATCTAAGGCTATTTTGCAGGATGCTTTTCTGCTCAGACCTCCGGTGAGGAACCTGGTTCCTTCTTGGGATTTGCCCTTTCTCTTTCAAGCCTTCACTAAGCCTTACTTTGAGCCAGGAGCGACAGTAGGTCTAAATTTGATGTCATGGAAGACATTCTTCATAACCGCAGTTACTTCACTTAGAAGTTTCTGAGCTTCAAGTTTTGTTCTGCAACCTTCCTTATCTTTTACATAGATACAGTTTCCTTGAGGACTAATCCAACCTTGTTGCCTAAGGTGGCCTTGAAGTCTAACTTAAATACATCAATTCAATTGGTTGTTTTCTTTCCTAAATTCACTAACAAAGAGGAGTTTATGCTTCATTACTTGGATGCCCATAATCAATTCAGATTTTATTTGGGATAGGACAAAGCAAGTCAGAAAATCAAAACAACTTTGTGTATCCTTTTCTAGAGTTAAATTTGGTGAACCAGTTACCTTGTCCAGTTGGCTTTTTGATTACATTTCTTTGTGTATTCTTGAGAAGGTGTTCCATTACCCAGTAAGCCAAAAGCCCATTCTGCAAGAGCACTTTCCACTTCTACAGCCTTTTTTTGGTTGTACTTGATACATGTGCAGCATCGACTTTGTCTTCCACTCATGCCTTTGTAAGTCTTTACAAGATGGATATTCAATCCAGCTCTAGGCCAACTTTTGACTCCACTATTTTGCAAAATGTTCTCTCCTAAAACCAATTGTCTGGCGACTCTGTCCAACATGTTGAGCTGGAGAGAAAAGACACTGGATACAAAAGTTATGCACTTACCATAATTCTAGATCACATGTCTTATTAACCCTCCCACTATCCCTCTTCCAAACTGTCATAATACCTGTGGCTTGATGTGGACCTCAAAGACCACCTCAAGGTCTGATTATGAGATCCTTGTTCATCTGTCATTCCAATTGATTTTCCAAAATTTATCTTTGTGAGAGCAATTTTCAGGTGCAAGTGAAGTATTATTAAGGCAAACTCAATCTGTGGAGACTTAGGCAAGGTATTATGGGAGAGGAGGTGGAGCTTCAGAGCTTGAAGATTCTGAGCTGCTGTCATTGGGACCAGTAACCAATGAATTTGGACAGATGGAAGACAGCATGGATCTAGTGTTATGGTAAGTACATGATTTTTGTTTTTATCTTCATTTATTTTGCATCCAACCCTGAAATAACATTTTCTGAATTAGTCAAGTACAAATATATGCAAGTAACACTAGCTTTTCTTGAGTACCACATTAGGCATATCACTGAGTTTATCAATTCTTTGCCACTGGCTCTATATATAAAGCATGTAACAGTAGGGAAAAAGGACATCCATGCCTTGCACTTCTGCTCAAGCATAGGTTGTCAGAGAGGAACCTTCCCATGTTAATACTTGCCTCTAACTCAGCATATAGCCTTCCGATTAGTCTATTAGGAAACAAATGTTACCACTGTCCTACTTGTACAACCCCATTTGACAATATCAAATGCACCCTTTCCATCAAGACTCACAAGCAGTGTTTTCTTACACTCCGTTTCACTTGGACTGTCATTGTCTTCTAATGCTGTCAAATGTTTGCCTGCCACCACAAAAAAAAAAAAAAACATATTCATCCTTATCTGTCAACTTTGGTAACACCTTTGCCAATCTCTTGGCTAGTATAGACAAACACTTTATAATCATGGTTTAAAATTAAATGTGTCTATATTAAGATGGATCTTTTAACATACTTGTTAACAAAACCTAGATCTTTCACTTTCTTCCCTTTTAACTTCCAGATTTCCACAGGAAATGCAAATTCTTCCTGTAGAATTCCCTGTTGATCTCATCTGTTCTTCTCTTAGACATTCTCAGTAACTCTTTTAAACTCATGTATATCATCCAAATACTGCCTTATTTTCCCTACAGTACTCAACAGTTGCTCCTTTTTTCTGCAAGTTTCCCCCTTCAGCAGTACTATAACGTTTTTCAACACTCCTAAATAATCCCTGTTGTTTATTTCCCTTATTTCACACTCTTATTTTTACACTCCATTTTTATTTTATCTGACTCACTAGTTATTCCTTCTGAAGTAATTTGCATCCTCCCTACTAACTCATGAATCATATTTACCCATTCCTTAAATTCCTCTTTTTAACAAGTAGAAAAGCATTAGAGTCTAATTCTTATATCATTGTCTTAGTTCTTACTGATACATGATTTGATAAAGTTGGATGGATCTCACAGCTTTCAATTAAATATACATGATCCTGTGAAATATAATTTATATCTAATCTAGCACAAATATTGCATCTTGTGGAATAATATGCAAATTCTGTTTACGTTCCTGCTGCGAAACTTACATCATGCATACCAAATGTCACGTAATTCTTCAGAAATCTGTTTTGTTATATATTCCTTACTAGGTCCACTAATACCGTCTCATTATTGTAAATCAGGTTCCAGCCCCCACCCATATGCAATATTCCCATGCATGAAATCTTATCTTCCCTAAAATTCTCCTAACTCTGCAATAGTTTTAGGCAGAATATAAATGCATGCCAGTGTAGTCCTCCTCCCCTACCAATAACCCCTTACTACCACAAATCTACCATTGCATTTTTTCTCCTTCTATCAATAATTGGGGCCCTCTCAAAAAATCAGTATTATTACTTCCCCTTTCCTTTGTCCCTGATATTCTGCTGAATATCCATACTAAAAACTTCTTTCTCAAATTGACATGCTCATTTCTATCCAAATGGATCTTCTGTAACATTGCTATTTCCAACCTACACGTCTTTATATAATTCATTATTCTTTACACATATTATGCAAGACAGTATTTTTGAATATATGATCTGATGTCCTTTAACCATGCTGATATGGTCTTTTTTGGCAGAGACCAGAGGCTCTGAACCTTCAGAGGACCAAAGGAAGCTCCCCATCTGAAAAGAGTTTCGGAGCAGGGACTGTAGGCAGAAAAAGAAGCCCTAGGTTGAGGGACAGCTGATGAATCCACCACTGAAGCTCTAGCTTCAGGCATGGAAGAGGAATTGGAAAGTCCAAAGGATGAGAGTGTTGAAGCCAGACTGACTTTGGGAACTACTGTAGCTTTCTCATATGAAGCCTGGCAAGAGGAAGCATAGGAATGGTGGAAGCCAAGAATCACAGAACCCTTAGAAACTCCCTGGCTATAATTGAGTCCAGAGGGAGAAGGGAGTGAAAGAAAGCAATCAGAGACAAAGCTTTGGGAGGAGGCAGGGAAGCCATCACAGGAATGGTCTGCAGCCTGCACCCAAGAAAAACAATCCTGAGAAGCAGTGAGGAAGGACTTTTGGAAATTTACTGTAAACCTCAGGCTCTGCATCTGACAAATAGCATAGTGAAAGATGCTGAAGCAAAGTTTCTGGAGAGGAAGCCTGAATTAGCAGGTCATCCAGATAAGGAAAATTCTGCATTCCCCATATCCTGCACAAACCAATCACAGAAGTGAGGCATTTGGTAAACACTCTTGGGGCAGTAGAGAGGCCAAAGGGCAAAGCAGAGAACTGAAAATGCAAGGAAGAAACAGAAACAACAATTTCCTGAAATGGGGATAAATAGGAATATGGAGGTAGGCATCCTTGAAATCCAAACAGACTAAGAAAGCCTGAGGTAGAAGAGGAAACAGGGTTTGAAGAGATAAGATTTGAAAGGCAGGAACCTTCAAACAGTTGTTGAGATGGGAAAGATCCAGAGAATGGGTCTCCAGTTGCCCTCTTTCCTGCGAACCAGAAACATTCTGGAATAAAACCCCTTCCTATTTGAGAAGCAGAAACTGGATGGTTCCTTAAGAGAAAAAGCTCTAAAGAACAGCTGGAAAAAGGGCAGCTGTTCCTGAGGAGGTTGAGGATGCCTAAAAAGGGGGGAAGGGATTTCCAAACAATGTAATACCCCTGACAAATGATGGCTAGAACCCAGGAATCCTGAGTGATTTTTAGCCAACTGGGAAGGAACAGGGAAAGATAAAGAGATACAGGAAGGTGCAGTTGTGTACACTTACCATAAATGTAGATGTTCAAGTGCATTCACTGTTGCAGTCATCACATTTGGGTTATCCCTGCCAGGGTAGCCTTGGCCGGCCCGAATACCAAAGGCTTAGTATTTCTGTATCGGTTGCTGTCACTTCAGGACTGACATCAGGTCATCAGTAGTATAAAGTAAGGCAGCCAATGCCATTACATCAGTTTTTCTTGCTGTAACTGTCAGAAGCCCCCAAGTGGGAGCCAGGTTATGGTGGAAGGACCCCACTAGTAGAAAGTAAATATCAAAATGTTCCTTATAAGAGGAGAGAGAAAGAGAAATAAGAGGGGGATGGAGGGAGGGAAACCAGGACTGCAACAGTGAATACACTCAAACATCTACATTTATGGTAAGTGTACACAACTGTACTATGTTCTTCATATTCCACTGTTGCAGTCATCACATTTGGGTTGATTCTCAAAGCTGAGGAAAAGAGTGGAGGCAGTCAAGGAGACTAGGGGCTGGCTAGGATGCCCTGCAAGACTGCAGTGGCAAAGCTTGCCCTGGATTTGGAGATGATAGGCAGGTGGTAATGCTTAATGCTTGGTGAAAGTGTGAACAGATGTCCAGGTGGCAGCCTCCAGGATGTCCCTGGTGGGGACTCCTCTGAGAAAAGCTGCAGAGGTGGAGGCTGCTCTGGTGGAGTGAGTCCTGACCCCTTAAGGGGAGGTTTTCCATGTTGCTTGTAACAGAAATGGATGCAGTGTGCTATCCATTTGGAAATTGTTTATTTGGAGATGGCTTTGCCCTCTACCCCTGCAGCAAAGCTAACCAGGAATTGATCAGACTTTCTGAATGATTTAGTCCTGTCTAGATAGAATCTGAGCTGTCTGTGCACATCTAGAGAGCGCAGAATCCTTTCTCCCTTGTTTTGTGGGTTAGGGAAAAAGGTGGCCAAATTAATGGATTGGTTGAGAGCCACACTCGACACCACTCTGGGCATAAAGGATGGGTTAGTCCTGAGAAAAACCCTGTCAGCATGGAAGATGATGAAGGGCTCCACAGCCATGAGTGCTTGTAGCTTGGAGACTCTTCTGGCTGAAGTGATGGCCAGAAGAAAAGCTGTGTTCCAGGAGATAAATTGTAACTCTACTGAAGATGCTGGTTCAAAGGAGGGCAGGGTGAGCTTTTCCAACACAAAGTTAAGGTCCCAAGCTGGGTAGGTGCTCTTCTGGGTGGCCTCAAGTTGCTAGCCCCTCTTAGGAATTGTTTGATCAGAGGGTGTGAGAAAAGGGGCTGCTCAGTGTGGAAATGAGCAGAGATAGCAGAGGCATGAATTTTAATTGAGGAAAAAGAGAGACCACTGTGTAGCAGGTCAGCTAGGTAATCCAGGATGAGAGGTAGGGAGGGTTGTGTCGTATCGGCTCCTTTAGCCTGAATCCAGGTGCAGAACCTTTTCCATTTGTCAGCATACGACTTTCTAGTGCTAGGGCATCTGGCCTCACGTATGACATCTAGAACCTGTTTACTGAGGTTGGCAGATTGATCAGTGGTCAGGGAATAAGCCAGGCTGCCAAACTGAAGGTCTGCAATTGGGGATACATGAATTCTCCTTCCCTCTGGATCAGGAGGGTTGGGATTTGAGTGAGATGCCATGGTGGCAGTGGGGATAGGCTGTGCAGCAGTGGGTACCACTGCTGGTGAGGCCAGTCTGGAGCCAAAAGAATTGTCCTTGGTTTTTCCTCCCTTATTTTGAGCAGTACCCTGGTGATGAGAGGTAGTGGAGGAAATGCACAGACCAATAGATTGACTGAGGGGAAGGATAGGGCATCCACTTTCCAAGCCATGCAGTGATGCTCCCTGGTGCAGAATTTGCTGAGCTGATGGTTGGTGTGGGAGGCAAAGAGGTCGACCTTTGAGGTACCCCATTTCTGAGTTATTAGGGTGAAGATTATTTTGTCTAGCTGCCACTCATGTGGGTCCTGAAGATTTCTGCTTAAGTGGTCTGCCAGAGAGTTTAGAGAACCTGGGAGGAATTGTGCTAACAGGTGGAGTTGCATGGCAGAGGCTGTATGCCAAAGGGTCATGGCCAGGGTAGGAGTGAGTCCCTCCCTGCTTGTTGATATAGCACATCACAGTGGTATTGTCTGTTTTGATTAGGAGAGCCCCTGGGGAGAGAAAGGGCCTGAAAGCTGTCAATGCATGCTGAACAGCTAAAATCACTTTTTGGCTGATGTGCAGATGGATTTGCTGTGGGCTCCTTTGGCCCTGTATGCACCTGCCATCCAGGTGTGCACCCCAGGCATAGTCTGATGCGTCTGTGGTGAGGGTCTGGGGGTGGTGGTGAGAAAGGTAGTCCCTTGTTGTGGGAGCATGCTGCTGCTCACCAAAGAAAATCTTTCCTTAGGCAAGGTATCACTGGTATAAGAGTTTCCAGGTCTTGAAAGTGTTGACACCAAAGGCTTTTTAGGTACCACTGAAGTTTCCTCATAAGCAGCCTGGCATATGAAATTAGTAGAATGCAAGATGCCATGAACCTCAGAGCTTGCAGGATTTTCCTTGCAGTTAACTGGGGTCTGGTGGCTAGTTGAGAAAAGTAGGCTTTCAGGTAAGTTTGCTTTTCTGGTGTAAGGAATGCCACACCTAGGATGCTGTGTCCAGGCTTGCTCCCAGGAAAATAATCCTTTGGGTGGGTACTAGTTTGGATTTCTTTTTGTTGATAGTGTACCATAGGGAGGTTAGTTTGGACTTTACAAAGGCCAGGTGCTTGAGCAGCTTTTCCTGACTGTCTGCCTGAATTAGGCAGTCTAAGTATGGGTAAATTTGGATATTCCTTTGTCTGCAGAAGGCAATGGCAGGAGCCAGACATTTTGTGAAAACTCTGGGAGCAGTAGATAAGCCAAAGAGAAGTGCAGAGATGCTGCCCTGAAACGTTGATATTTCCTGCATGATTCCCTGATAGGAATGTGGAGGTAGGCCTCTTTTAGGTCTAGGGTGGCTAGCCAAGCATCCTTGGACAGCATGGGTAGTAGTTGCTGGACTGTGAGCATTTTGAATTTTGGTATCACCAGGAAGGTGTTTAAAATGGAGAGATCAAGGATGGGGCACCAGGTGCCCTCTTTTCTGGGTACCAGAAATAGTCTGGAGTAGAAACCTTGGGCCATCTGTTCTGCAGAAATGTGCTCTATTGCCCTCATAGAGAGCAGGGAAAAGACTTGCTTTCTCGCCTCTGCCCACTGGTTTGGAGGTAGATCTGGGAACCCTTTTGGGGTTGGAAGAGTGTGGAAGGAAAATTTGTATCCCTGGGACACTATGTTAAGGACCCAGTGGTCATTGGTAATGGTGGCCCAGATGCTTGCATGAAAGGAGACTTTTTCTCCTAGGGGTATGTGTAGGTGAGCAGAGGGAGGGGGTGGGGAGGAGAGTCATTGTGAGAGCTTACCATGAGGGGGTGGCTTAGAACTCCATGGTTTTGAAGTGGAAGAATTCCATTGTTTTGATCTCTGCATTCCCTGTGGCTGCTGTCTGGGGGGGTCTGCTTCCCCGGGGTCTGGGCTGAACTGACCTGGTGGGAGCAGGAAAGAACCAGTGCTTGGAGGAGCAATGCCGGCTGGATCTGCAGGAAATCTTTAACTGTCTGCATAGATTTAGCTTTTTCTTCCATCTTTAAGACCTCCTCTTGTTTAGTGCCAAATAAGTTATCTTTGTGCAAGGGTGCATCCAATAATTTAGATTTGACATGGTCTGGCAAGGGCTGTTCCTTAAGCCATGCATGCCTTCTAAGGACAGAACCGGTGACTGCTGCCCTGCAAGAAGCTTCTAGGGTGTCAAAACCACAGTGTAAGGTGTGCTTAGTCACTTGACTTGCAGAATGCATTAACTCTTGTAACTCTTTAGATTCTGCACAAGCAAGAAAGGAAGACACTTTTTGTTTGAAGAGTTCCATGGTATGTCGCTGAAATTTTAGTATATGGAACTGGCAATTTAGTGCTCTGATAGCAAGAGTAGCAGAGGTGTATACTTTTTTACCCCATCTGTCTAGTGCTCGGCAATCCCTATCTGAGGGGATGGGATTCTTAGCAGAGGTTGCTTTAATTCCTTTAGGCCCTTGAGAAATTACCTCAGGGTCAACAATAGGGTTTTTGAAAAGAAATTGGTGTGAGTCAGGAACTCTAATACCGGTCAGGTTTTCTGGGTGCAGGAGGGAGGGAGGGTGTCAGGAGACAAACTGGATCCCAGGAAAACATCGTCCACAACATCCAAGGTCTGGGTGAATGGCCAGGGGTCTGTGCTGTGGAAGATCTAAGAATTCTCTGAGTCTCTTTTTAGACTGAGGGTAGTCCTGACATTCCGATTGGAATGCTCCCTTAAGGTATGAAGGGTTTCCCCAAAGGAAAAGTCCTTGGGTGGAGAGGCTGAAGGAATGGAATCCTCTGCATCAGAATCCTCATAAGCAGAGAGGGGTTGCATGTCTTCATATTCAGATACATCAGAGTCAACAGACTCCTGTTCAGACAAAACTACTGGGGACAGATCTCTTTTCCATTTGGAAGGGGCAGCTTGGCTTCCCCTGATCAACATGATAAGGTCTTCTGCCATTTTAAGCATTTGAGATGGAGGTAAGGAAGCAGGTACCGGAGATTGGATCATCTGTTTCTTGGGTGTGGTTTGTACCCTCGACCTTAGAAACTTGGTAGTTTTCGAAAGAATGGTAGACGCGAAAGAAGTCGTCGGTTTGTGTGAGAATTGGTAGTGTGAAGTAATTCCTCAGAAGCCGGTGCCTGCTCAGTGGCTCCGGATCCATCTAAGGGAGAGACAACTGCAGGATCCTTAGTCAAAGAAGAGTTTTGTGGCATACCGGATTCCGAAAGGGTCTCGGTAGCGGCCTGCGAATCCACAGAAGCAGGCATCAGGAGCTGCGAAAGCACCTCACTGAGGACCGGAGAACTGACGACTAGCTTAACGGAAGAGTCGTCAGTAGGTTTGGACCTGTGCCGTCTGTTTCTGACTTTATCATTACGTTTTTTCAGAAGATCTGCTGTCAGATGGCTTACCGAAGCCATATCGGAATTCGAGGAGTGTAAGCAAAAATATCTAGCTACAATAAGGGCCCGACAACGTATAGTTCTAGCGTTAAACAAAGCACAAAAGCGACAGCGAGGGATGTCGTGGTGTGGGCCTAAGTAAGTGACGCAGTAAGAATGAAAGTCTCGGTGTGGTATTTGCTTTCCACAGGTGAGACAATTATTAACTTTTTCTGACATCAGTTAGTGGAAGAAAAAAGGATCCCCAACAGGGTACTTCGCTTTAGAAGACTTCAGCTTCAATTCAGAAGATGAAACTCAGGTAGTGGCCAACCTGCACTCGTGCAAACTGCTTCTGGCACCTCAGCAAGAAAGACTGATGTAATGGTGTCAGCTGCCTTTCTTTATACTACTGATGACCTGACGTCAGTCCTGAAGCGACAGCAACTGACGCAGAAATGCTAAGCCTCTGGTATTCGGGCCGGCCTAGGGCTATCCTGGCAGGGATAAACCAAATGTGATGACTGCAACAGTGAAAAATGAAGAACATCTTGGTTTAGAAGGGAGGGAAGAAGATAGAACGTGGCTTGTCTGGAAAAGGAGGCATCAGAGCTGTAGGAGTCTGAGTAGACTTAGTAGGAGGAGCACTTCTAACAACCGTTTTACCTTTAGGAGGAGGACAAGACCGTCGTCGAACAAAGGCAGACTTGGCAGGATAATTCCTATGAAATTTGGGAAAAGGAGAAAAGAAACAAAAATATGTTTTAATTCCTGCACAGCTTTCCCCTTCTTCTGAAAAAGCTCAGCAGCTGCAGAACCAAAAAGATTTTTATTGACAAGAGAAGCATCCATTAGCTTGGCCTTGATATCATCAGGAAGAGGCTGAAGGTGAAGCTAGGAATACCTCAACACAGAACCAGAGGCAGCAGCTTTAGAAGAGGCATCAGCTGCATCACAACCGCATTTAATAGACTGATGAGTTACTTGAGAAGAGGACCCCAACACAGAGAGGGCCGAAGCCTTCCCTTCAGAATCAGAAAGATCTGAAATAATTTGAACAGCCTGAGACAAAATAGACCTACCTGATCATATGGGTCTGGTAATTCACAGTGCTAAATGCCAGAGTAGCAGCAGTGTACACCTACTTACCCAGTTCTTAAATGGTTCTGCTGTGCTTGTCAGAAAGAAGCAGCTTAGTAGAAGGTAAAAGCTTGGAAGGCTCATCAGAAGAAACAGAAATAGAAGGGTCAGCAAAGGGACACTTGTAAAGACATTTATAATCATCAGACACCCTAAAAAAGCTATCAGGTTTTTAGAAGCAGAGGTTGGGAATCAGGAACTTGTGAAACTATGGAAAAGTATCTAACAAGGCAGCAAGAACAGCAGGTACAATAGAGGCTTAGGAGACTCCATTTGAAGGAGACCATAATACTCCTCCTGAACATCAGAAACCTGGGCACAGTCTCACTTGAAACACTCCACCATACAGGAAACACTATCCCCAAAGGAAATCTCCTCAAAAGGAGAATATGAACTAATGGGGTGCTCTTCCTCAGAACCATAATGCAAAGCAGAGGGAATCTGGGAGGAATAGGCCAGAGATTCTTCATCAGAATCTACTTCATCATCAGGAGAATCCTGCTCGCTAGGCCTCTTAAGGGGACTTGAAGACCAAGGGAGGACAGGAACAGAAACTCCCTGAGGGGGCTTCAAAACCATAAGAGCTTTAAACAGACCCTGTATGAAATCCTGCCATTCATGCTGAGGATCCTTAGGAGGAGGGGAAATATGCTTAGTCTTCTGATTTTTCAAAGGGACATCAGCCCAACACTCAATCAGCGTAGAGGGAATCTCCTCCCTAACAAGAATCTGCAGAACATCCCTAGACCCTTCAGATATAATCAGCCAAGGTTCCTCCTGAACATCCAAAACAGATGTCTGCAGGGCCTCCGAAGACATGCGAGAAGCCGGGTCTATGCCGGCCTCTGAAATGGTCATGACAGCAGAATCCAACTGAAGTGGGCAATCCTCCAGGATTTCACCAGCCTCAAGAGAGACGTCCATTGGAGGCAGTACAGCTGAAGAATCTGACCTCACTTTCTTGGCCTTCTTTGCATACGATTCCACCATTGTACCGAGCAAACAATTTAAGATGTTAGTTCTCCAGGTAAACAGGTAAAGAGGAGAGATGACTACACAAAGTTTTAGGGACAAACATTTGAAAATAGGACAAAATGTATAATCATGAGAAGCACATAAGCAAAACAAACACTGCTCATGATGGTCTTTATTGGGAATCTGTCTCCCACACTGGCATTTCCCCTTTCTGGATGACAAGTAATCCAAAAACCACAAAAAAAATAAGATAAGAAAAACCTCAATGGGGTACTTATCCGAAAATGGCTGGGCAACCAGCAGGTAAGTGTTCAGACCTTTGATCAGAGATGGTATTTGAACTGGCTGCAAAGACGTTCTGAGGAAGGTACATCTGTATGTCACCTTTATGCCCTATGCCATGCGTGGGGAGTATGTGCATGATGTACAACATCCCTATTACAACTTCAGGCTTTGGCATACTGGCCGGACATTGACCTACCCTTGGCATGGGATCCCCAATGTAAGGAATACTGCAACAGTGATATGGAAGGACATCTTAGGACTCCTCTGTGTGCTCTGTCTTCTAACTCTTTTTATTGAAACAGATCATCTTGAGAAGCCTCATACTTAGCCAGCCTTTTCTTCATTTCACCCTCTAATTTCTGCAGTTTTATCAGCTTATGTGAGTAGCTAAAGCTTCTATTTATTCAAGCCTTTTGAGTTGCTATATTCCTTCCATGGTACATTTTAATCACCTCTGATTTACCTTTTCCTCTAAATTACTGGAAGTCATCTCTTGAACCAGAGCTGAAGCCTCACTGCTTTTTGCTGAACAGCTGCAGGATTATTTCAAGCCAGTATTTTGAATTCACCTTTTCATGTTGATTTTCATACAGGTTCTCCAAATTTCTTCTTTGCTGGAATCCTGGCAGTAAACATACTAACCAGTAATGAATTTTATCTAGTTTCAATGGCACTCCATTTTTTTCTGTTTTTTTTAAACCGGGAGAGTTGAAATTAAGCTGTTGATCACTGTGTAGCCATCTTGGCAGTTAAACACTTTCTCATCTTTGGAGCATTAACAAGGCTTTTGCAGCAGGACTAGACACACAATAGCTGCAGGGTCAGATCTAGGGTGAGAAAAGAAATACTTATAAGACTGATGAACTTTAAAAAGTCTGCCTGCCATTTTAGGGGATACAGGTCAGTGATATATCAGGTATACTTCAGGCCATATCAAAAATATCCTACAAAAAGCCTGCAAAATAGGAGAAATAGCAATAGGCTGTGGAAACTCCACTTCTAATAAAGCATAAGATTTCTTCAAGGAAAATGGAATATCATTTTGTTCCCACTGAAACATCTTATTCATCCTAGAATAGTTTCAGAAAAAAAGAAAATTCTTCCAAAAGTGATTTTGAGCCAACAGTTTCTTCAGAATCAGAATTAGAATTTTGGATTAAAAAATACCCTATATTCATCCATGCCCTGCTAATCAGGCAGGGCATCAATCGGAAATGGAGGAAACAGACCTATTTTTTCCCAGAGAAATTCCAATCTTTGAGGTTTTATACCCTGCGATAAGCCTTTAACCAAGCCAACAAACTCATCCTTATAAACAGAAATACACACTGTGGAAGATAAAGGTTTAATTATTTGTTTCTTTTTTCTACGAACATCTGTAGAAGGGGACAGACTAATGAATGGGACTTCACCCCAGGGAGCAGGTCTCTTAGCTCAGCTATACAGGAATGTACTCCCTACTCCATCATAAGAGGAAGGACAGGAGTGGGTCTCCCATGCCCTCTAAGTTCATCTGAACAGCTGCCAAAGAAGTGGCTGACCCTCAGTCCATGGTGAATAAGGTAGCTACACCAACAGTGATCCTGAAAAAAAGTGAATGGTGTGAGAATCCAGTAATGTCCACAGCACCGTCACCCACCAACAGCTGAGGCACAGACTAAGCCCACTGTGCTGGCAAGGACACCTTTGCAAGTTATTCTTTTCTTGGGTCCAGATGATGGTAGAGCCATGTGACTGCAAACTGTTTTATGGTTCTTCTGATAGAAATGTTTGACTCCCTGTTAGTACAGCTAGAGAAAAGTTGGTGACAAGTTGTCAAAAGCAGTGTTCACAAGCCAAATACACACTGACTGTCCCAAAACACACTTGCCCCTAATAAAATGCACTAACAAAATAAACAAGTTTTCTCACAAAAAATGCCCAGAATAACCATAAACAGTAAAATAAAAAAAAATAGAAAGTTAACAGTCTGTCAAATCAGCCAGTCTCAAGACTTTTAATAAAATTAGAAGTACTGTACTTACCATAACTTGGTATCCATGTTGTCCACTTTCATTCTTCCTCACAAATGGATCTAGGATCCGATCCATGGATCCGACTTGGCTGCATACACAAGCCTTAGGATCCAACTCTTGAGCTCCTCCCACTACCCATAATGCTCTACTCTGTCCCCAAATCCTCAGATCAAGTTTGCTGCCTAACTTTCCAATTTATTATAGAGATAGAAACAGATATAAGAGAAAAGCTTGAGGCTCAAACCAGGAACTTAAAAGTTCCAATACCATCTGACAGATACTTCTAGGAGTGACATAGCTGGGGGATGGATGAGAGAGAAGGTGAGGAAGAATGAAAATGGAAACACAGGTGCCAAGTTACATTAAGTACATTACTACATCTGATGTTGTCCTTTTCATTCTTACTCACAAAAGGATCAGAGTCCCCAGCTGCATAGTTCTTGGGAGGCCTTTATGGAAGGACATGCTACAGCACTATCGAACCAAAGGAAGCTATGCTTCTGGGGCAATGTCTATGTAACAAAAGTAGGAGTCTTTGACCAAGTAGCTGCATGGCAGATATTGTCAATAGAAGTTCTTGATGAAAAAGTAGATGACGTAGTCACAGATCTAGTGGCGCAAGCTCTAGGGGGTCAAGGCAATTCTAAATCTTTCTGAGAATAAATCAACAAAATGCAATCAGAAATCCATTTGGCCACAGTAATCTAACTACCTGACCCATGCACAGTTAGGGGAAAAAGATACAAACAGCTGATCAGACTTCATGCACTGCTTTGTTCTGTGAAGATAAAAATGTAATTGTGAACATCAAGAAGGTGAAGCATGTATTCACCCTTATTTGTAAAGTTTGGAAAGAAAACTGTTAATTGTATGGACTGATTAATGTTAGTCTCTGTAGCCACTTTAGACAGGATGGGTTGGTCCGTACAGACACCCTGTCATTTAGAAAGGACGGGTTGGTCCATCCAGACACCCTGTCCTTATGAAAAACAATGTAAGGAGGCTTAGCCAATAGGGCCTGAAACTCAGAAAATTATTTTAGCTGAAGCGATTACTATTAAAAGACTGTTTTCCAAGAAAGATACTTCAAATTGCATTTATCAGGCAGTTCAAAGGGTTTCTGAGTTACACCCTGATGGACCACAGTGAGATCCCAAGAAGGAGCGGGATCTTTTATTGAAGGTCTAAGGAGGAAAACTCCCTTCTTGAAGGCTTTACATATCAGGACGATGCTAGAGAGAAGAAGGATTTTTTTCCAGCATGGAAGCTGGAAATGGCTGCCAACTAAAGTTTAATAGTAGAAATGCTAGCCCCTTCCTTAAAGAGAGTAATAAAAAAAAGAAGAATGGCAGAAGTAGGTGCTGAAAAGGGGTCAATATTCTGACTGGAAGCCCAAATAGAAAATAATTTCCATTTGCTTCTGTAGACTTCTTGGTGGAAGCCTTCCAGGATGCCAAGATAATGTCACAAACTGGGGAAACAAGCCTGGACTGTCTGATTGTTATTGGAAGTGGAGAAACCATGCGGTTAACTTGAGGTCATGGATATTGGGATGTTGAATTTCCAATGGATGAGATAAGAGATCCTGAGCGGGTTCCAGTAAACATGGAGGATATTTCAAGTGAGACCAGGGAAAGGGGAATCAAACCTGTCAAGGCCAGAAAGGAGCAATGAGAATGACTAAGCTCTTCAGCCTGCTTACTTTCTGTAAGAACTTTGGAATCAGAGGAAGAGGAGGGTAAGCACAGAAGAGAGCCAGTGGCCCATCTTGAATCACAGCATCACTCAGTTCTCCCCTGGAGGGGAGATTACAGCTAAGTACTTGCTACACTTGTTGAGAGGCGAGGCAAATATGTTGCAGGAAGGCTGACTCCAGTGGTGTATTTGTTACCGATTGATTGAGAGAGCACTCGTGGGGAATCAGAATGGATCTGCTGAGTCTGTCTGCCAATGCATTTGTTTTCACCAGGATGTGTGTGGCAATGAGAAAGCGGTCTGAAGCGATCGCCCATTCCCAAACCCTCCTGGCCTCTCTTCACAGGGGTTCGGAATGTGTTCCTTGTTGTTTGTTGATGTACCAGACTACTTACATGTTGTCTCTGTGAACTGCAATAGTCCCCAGAGGGAGAACATACTGAGAGGCTTGCAATGCTTGAAGGACTACTCTCATCTCCAAGACATTGATATGCAACCTGTACCATCTTTCCAAGGAAATGCCCCCACTACCACTCCAGTTGTGAAGCATCCGTGGTCAGTGTGGTGACTGTGGGAGGAAGGAAGAATGGCCTGCCCAGAAACAGGTCACTGGATTGAATCCACTAGCAAACATGATGTTTGCAGATTGGAGTCAGTCTTATGGGAAAGGACAGGGGCTGGTAAATTATGGACCGCTGTACCATTAAGGTCCACTGAAGGATTCGCATAAAGAATCTTGCTAGAGGAATTAGAAGAATGGCAGCTGACATCGGCCCCAGAGCTTGCAGTACTAGCTTTGCTGGATGAAACAGCATGGCTCGTATCTGATCTCTCAATGATGTGATGCAATGAAGAGGCAAGAATGCCACGAGTCATAGTATTCAACTGAATTCCTATAAATTTCAGAGTCTGTATGGGGACATAGTTTGATTTGGCATGGTTTATTGAGATACATAAGTTGTTGGAGCTCTGGAGGAAGTAATCCCTGTGGATGGAGTGGTGAGGAGACCATCATCAAGATATGGAAATGCCTAGTATCCTTTGAGTCTCAAGTGAGCTGCCACTACTGCCATGCATTTGGTGAACACCTTGGGGTTTGTGGTGAGACCAAAGTGCAGATTGGTAATGACTGGCTCCCAGCCAAAAGAGTAGACATCTCCTGGATCACCTGTCTATTTTGATGTGACAGTATGCATCCTAGAGATCCAGAGAGCACATCCAGTCGTCCTTGTGCAGAAGAGGCAGGATGGACTGAACAGTAACTATTCAAAACTTCATCTTCTTTGCATACAGGTTCAAGTTGCTTAGATCGAAAATGGGTCTTAGGTCCCCTGTTTTCTTTGGCACTAAAATGAAGCAGGAGAAAGTTCTGAATCCTATCTGTTCTGGTGGGGCCTCCTGGATGACTATTTTTTGTAGCAGCTTTCGAACTTCCTGAGCTGCATCTTCCCACTGACTGGGTGGAACAACAGGACATTTCTTCCTTTGGACAGGAGGAGGAAGGGAAAATGGTATTTAACCACCTCTGGATATGATTCTTAGCACCCATGAATTTCTTGTAATACTTGTCCAGACATCTTCGTGCAAGGATAAATGACCCGCAACTGCCTCCAGAGGTGGACATTCAGGCAATGCTTTCGGAGCACTGATAGGGCCTCTCAAAGGAGGAGTCTCTGAACCTCTGATTCTGTGGACCTCCCCCTCTACTTCTGAGGCAATGTCATCCATTGAAACCTCCTCCTCTGCCTCTGGTGGAAGTATCCCCATGGGAATCCCAGAAAGGTCCCTGAGATTTCTGGAGCCAGATTTTTTTACCACCCCATTGGTTTCTAGAAAATGTACGTTGAGGGGTAGAAAACTTGATTCTTATGGCAGAGAGTGTCTTTCCTTCCTGTTCATTGCAGGTGAGTGTATCTTTAACAGATAGCCTGAACAAAGAACAGCCATTGAAGGGAGCATTAACAAATGATGACTTAAAAGGATTCTGCAAAGTTACATAGCCTCATCCAGGCATATGTCCTAATGGTTATGGCTGAACCAACAGCTCATGTGGCACCCTCCACTGCATGGGATTTCAAGCTTATGGAGGCATTAGAAATGGACAGCAGAGTGGCCAGTTGTGGAGATACCTTCTTGAGATCCTCTACAGATATGGACTCAGAGAAAGTTTCTCCATCAAGTCTCTCTGCAAATGAATGAAGTGTGTAAGATAGTTTAACAACCTCACTGCAAATGTAGCTGAGGTGTACACATGGTTTCTGAATATGTCCATTGCTCTGGACTTCCTTTTAAGTGGATGGACAGATGAGCTTTGTTCAACTAGCTCCTTCTCAGTGGCTGTCACTACAGCAATAGCATCAACCAGGATTCCCTTGCTCCAGTGGGGTCTATCAGAAGGGGGAACTAAAAACTTTTCCAGACACTTTGAGAGAACAGTGTCTGGTTCCTTCCAAGCCCAGCAGGAAATCAGGTCAATAAATTCATCCACCATGGGGTCACCCAAGACATAAATGGTCCAGCATCAAAAGCCTCCAGGAACATGGATTCCTCAGGAGGAAGTGATTGGGAAGACCAGCCACCCTTTTTGTTTGAGGATGTCAAAGATGTCTCCAAAGGAGATGTCATCAGGTGGTGATCGGGGGGGATTCTTCTCCCTCATAAAAATCAGTGTCTTTCATGCAAGACATCATAGGTGAGTCTATAGGCCTCCACTTCCATGTTCTCTTCCAAGGGACCTCTTCCACAGAGAGTTTGGGAGAGGTATCAGAAGAAGGGAGACAGCCCTCTGGAGAACATGTGTGAAAGCTTCTGGGAACTGGCTGACCCTAAGCAGCAGGAATGATAGGCTCAGATCTCGGACCCAGTGAAGGGCGTTGGATAGGACCCAAGGTAAGGAAGGACAGCTCTCTGTGCAAACAGAAAGCCCTTTCTACCACCTGGATGACTGATGGACCCAGGGAACCCCCTTCCTCAGGATCAAAGATTGGAGGTCAGGGCCATCCCCAGACCTGAGCCTTAAGGGGAGAACTGGACCAGAGCTGTACAGGGCTAAGGCTCTGAGGGGAAGGGATGGAGCCAACAAAGTCAGAGCCATACCCAACCCCTCAGACCTGGTACCAATGTCACAGATCCGAGACTCATGCTGGTCCGAGGGAGTCAGGGCAGGACTGGTCAGGGACACTGCCAGAGTTGAGGAGGGAAGCTTCGTTGGATCCAACTCTAAACCTCTCGGGGGTCTCGTATTCTAGGACTCCAAAACCACAGATTAGATTGGAGGAGGAGGAGACGGTATTTGCTGGGCAGGTGCACTCAGGGACCTAAGAGGGGATGGAGCTGGCAGGACCCCCATCTGAATCTTAGCCCTGAGAAATTTCTGCATCATCCTGTTCACATCTGCCACTGTCAAACTCCTTGAAGATCTGGATGATGCTGTGGATGCTTCCTTAGTGTCTGCAATAGTTGTGAAAGCAGGGCTGGAGAGATAGGCTTTAAAACAAACTCTGGCATACGCCCCCTACTGGTCGGATCCAAGGGTTTAGGATCCGAGAAGGAGGTGGACAGTAAGGGAGATCTTGCAGTATGGGCTTAGCCAGTCTGATATGAGGAGTACTGTGGACTCAAGGGTGGCCTAACAGACTTCGGATCTAAAGACATCAGATCCAAGATCATCTGCAACTTTCCTGAAGGTTCTGAGGAAGATTTAGGAAGCGGCCTTTTCCTTGGCTTCAAGGCAACTTGCAATGCTTTGGAGGGGGGTTGAGCCCCAGTAGAAGGTGGCAGTAAACCTTTCAAGATTAATTTATTACGATGATCAGACAGCGGCCTAGGATTGAAGGTGGGACAAACAGCGCAAGCAGAGTCAAGATGGGCAGCTCCCGGACAATACACACACTTCTTGTGGGCATTAGAGTTAGGGATCTTATGCCAACAAGAAGTGCACTTCTTGAAACCTGTACATTTCTCATGTTTCTCATATGTCTTGGTAGAAAAACAGTAAACCTTAAAGAGAGGAGGATAAACAACAACTAGTTTAACCTGAAGGTAAAAAAGGTTAACCAAACAGTAAGACAAAAGAGTTTGTTTTTTATCTATATAAAAAATATGTATATAGATAGAGGGGGAGAAAATTTGCAATAAGACAAAAAAAGGGCAAAGTACCATGAGTGGTATGAACAGAAAGAAACAAACCACAAAGGACAGAAAGATAGAATACCCTGACAGCTGTGGCAGCTGGAGGGAGGAAGGGAAGTTGTCACCAATGTTGAGTAATTAAAAAAAATGACATTAATGAAAAATTTGAGCAAAATCATATAAAAAGACACTTCTTACTGCTCGAGTTGAATTGTCCTTCTTACCACGATGGTGGCCAATGAAATCTGAGGAGTTGGGGGACAGAACAGAGCATTATGGGTACAGGGAGGAGCTCAAGAGTTGGATCATAAGTCTTGTGTATGCGGCTGAGTTGGATCCAAGAATCAGACCCTAGATCCATTTGTGAGGAAGAATGAAAAGGACATCAGATATAACTAGTTTTCTTAAAAAACACAATGTTTCTCACAGAAATTAGCACATATAACAAAAATAAGGGGGAATGTTTTACCAAAAGGGAACTTATCTGCCCTTCAGTGGAAAGCCCACTAAGCTGATTGCCAATCCTCTGAATCCCATTGGAGAAACACTTGCTAAATGTTGTGAGGAAGTACTGAAACTTTTAGTGCCTAGGCTGCTGGTTTTCTTCCTGTGGAGCTTATGTGACGATCAGCCTGGTCGCATATGTGGAAGGAGTCCAAGACTTTGGAGGACTATATGGCTGTTACATCCTAGGCAGGATATAACCTATCTAGCTAAGGCTACTGCAGCAGTGATTGATGAATAAACATCTAAGAGTGTAATCCAGACACAGAAAACATTTAAAAATCTGACACTATGGGAATGTGATTATAAGCATCTTTTAAATCTACAGTTGTTAAAAAAAATTAAAGGGGTAACAGGTTGTCAAGGGATAGCATTTTGAACTTTGGGACTTTTCCAAACAGGTTTTAAAAAGAAATGACTGGTCTCCAAGAGACTTCTTTCTTTGGTACCAGAAACATGCTTGAATGAAAACCTTTCCCTAACAGAGGAAAAAAGGACAGCTTTTATCATCTTGAATCAGCAGATGCTGAATGACAGAAGAGAAAAATAAGTTTGATCTGATGGATGAGGAAAATCTCCGGAAAAGGAGGGAGGGATTCCCATGGTCATCTGTAGCCTTAATGAGTAACTCTCAGAACTCACTTGTCTCAAATTCTCTCTTGCCAAAGATAGAAATGGATAGATGTATCTTTGGGGTAGATTAAAGTCTTGGCAGGATGGGAATGGGGGGTGCACTCTGTAGACAGTTGTTCAGACTTGTTGACCTGTCTTTATTTCTGGAGGGAGGCTCCTTTCTTTTCAGAGCTCCCTTGCCATAGTTTTGTGAGTCTCTACTTGCCAGAAACTTGCTGTATCTCATTACTTTGCTTTTATAAAAGGCTGCACACGCAGGTGTAAAACCCTCATGGAGAAGTCCGGTTGCAAAATCTGAGCAACCTCCTGAGACAATTTCTCTCTCTCATCACACTTTCAGGACTTCAGCAGCTGATGGCTTCAAAAACCTATGTAAAGGAGAGTTCAAAATTTCAACTTTAACATTCTCAGGCAGAATTTGTGTATGTAACCAAGCAAACCTTCTCAAAATAATTCCTGTAGCAGTTGCTCTGGAAGAGGCATTAGCTGAAATATAAGCAAACTTAAATGAATATTTCGTCACTTAAAAAACAGAAGCAATAATATTTTAGTAGAAGATTTTTCCTGAAGAGAGGGAAAGGTGGCTATAATGCTCTCCATATTCTTAAATGATGCAAGCATAAACTTTAATATAAGAGTCTGACAATTAAGAATTCTAAAAATAAGTGTGGCAGAAGTATACACATTTTCAAAAATCTATTAAAAGGTTTCCTATCCTTATCAGATGGGGAGGGATCACCATTTACCAGTTGATTAGGAACTGCATGATTTACCAAATAAATCACAGCAGGGTCAGATATGGAACTAGAAAATAAAAATGTGTGTAACTGAGGAACTTCATACAATCTACTTTCTAAAGTACAGCAGGCTGATGCCAGGCAAGTTGCAGGCTTTAATAAAAATGTTCTCCTCCAGTGCTGGAAGAACAGGAGGAGGTTCAGGAAATTCTTGCTGTAATAAATCAAATTTCCTTTAACGACACTGAAAAATCACCATGCTCTCACTGAAACAACTGGTTCATTCTGGATATGGTTTCAGGAAAAGAAAATTCTTCTAAAGGACTATCAGAAGAAAAACACTCCTCAGAATCAGTCACCTGAGGAGAGAAGGAAGTTGTTCCCTCAAAAGTCATTTTACTGATCAGAATCAAAAAACCAGAAAGAATCCAGCTGTCAGTGTATAAAAAAACTAAATAAAATAACACTGAAGGCTACAGAGGACCACTAAACTTTAGCGTAACCAGTTTTATTCAACACTTTCATCAGACAGATTTCTTCAGAAATACAAACCACTCTCTAAGACAAGTGAATATATACTAAAACCACTCCTTAACAATCAGTTAACTCATTTAAAACATATAAAAAAGTTATACATTATTTAAAAAAGACAAATACTTAATACACAAAATTGTTAGATATCCAGCTTCCCTTCTAATAAAAAACATTTAATGTTAACCATCTCGTTTAAACCAGGGGGATGATCTGCCCCAGTTTTAATTGCCATAATGTTTCTCTTCTTTCAACTCTATTTTTTTTTAAATTTCCTTCCCTCAAATCTCTATCTATATGTTCTAAAAATAGAAAAAGTAAACTTTTTAAATGAACTGCAATCCACTGAGTGTCTATATAAAGTCTTATTTGTGTCTTTAGTCCTAATAGCATAATAATGTTCCTTTATACACGTATTTAAATTTCTGGTAGTCATGCCTGGACATCCAGAAGATAATGCGATATATATATATATATATATATATATATATATATATAATACTGGAAGTGTTACAACTGAATCTACCTGGCACACTTATATTTATAACATGATTTAAACTAATATATGGTCCTTCATGTATATATCTACACATCTTGCAACTAAAACATTTATACATGCCTTTAGATCTGCCACGAACAGGAAGAGATAACTTAGTATCTTGTCTTTCCAACAAACTTTTAATATCATTTCCCCTCTTATATACAAAACATGGTGCTTTTCCTAAAATGTCATTTACATCACTATTGCCTGAAATTACTTTCCAGTTATCTTTGATAACTGACATCACTTTCGTAATATCTACTGTCATATATATTACACATCTTGGTAGTGGCTTAACAGCAATGGTGGGAGAGATGTCATATTTAATAACTAAACCTTTAGATAATGTAGGAGGAAAATCATCTACTCTCCTATTCTTAATTTCTAAAGCAGTTTTTACTAATATTTCATGTGGGTTAAAGGGTCTGTAGATGAACATATACATCTGTTACACAAATTAAATGCCAGTAGTAATTTTTTATCCTTTACATTAGGGGAAGTTGGATACAATTTTTTTGTAGTGCAGTTAGAGTGGGACATTGTGGGCGGCCACGATGGTGTAGCGGTTAGCATTGCCGCCTCACAGCAAGAGGTTCTCCAGTTCGATCCTCAGCTGGGGTGCCTTCTGTGCAGAGTCTGCATGTCCTCCCTGTGGTCGCCTGGGTTTTCCCCAGATACTCCAGTTTCCTCCCACATCCCAAAGACATGCTGTAGGTAGATTGGACACACTAAAAAAAAAAAAAAAAAAAAAATTGCCCTAGGTGTGTGTGTGTGCATGTGTGTGCCTTCTGTAGAAGGTTGGGCGCCGGGTTGGCAACTCAACACTGTAAAACTCTACTGCCAATCATGAGCGGACAGGTGATTTGCTGTGGCGACCCCTAACCGGGAAAAAGCCGAAAAAAGAAGAAGAAGCTAGAGTGGGACATTACTGCTAAATCATTTTTTAGTAAAATCTACAGAACATCAACATACACTAACAATTATTTACACTATCAAAGTAATAATCCAGCCTTTATGAAGTGGAACATTTCTAAAGGCTAGTTTATAAGGGTGTCTCATATGATTAGTAAAAGATAGTGACTTTGATAGTGAATTATTTTACATCATGGGATTATTTTTATATAGAGGTTACTCACATGCAAATTAATAAAAAACTGCTTTAGAAATTAAGAATAAGAGAGTAGATGATTTTCCTCCTATATTATCTAAAGGTTTAGTCATTAAAGATGACATCTCTCCCACACTACCTAGATGTGTAATAGATATGACAGTAGATACTAAGAAAGTGATGTCAGTTATCAAAGATAACTGGAAAGTAAATTCAGGCAACAGTAATTTAAATGACATTTGAGGAAAAGCACCATGTTTTGTATATAAGAGGGGAAATAATATTAAAAGCTTGTTGGAAAGACAAGATACTAAGTTATCTGTTCCTGTTAATGACAGTCCTAAAGGCATGTATAAATGTTTTAGTTGGAAGATGTGTAGATATATACATGAAGGACGATATATTAGTTTAAATCATGTTATGAATATTATAAGTGTACTGGGTAGATTCAGTTTAACACTTCCAATATTATACATATTGCATTATGTTCCGGATGTCCAGCCTACTGTATAGGCATGACTACCAGGAATTTAAATACGTGTATAAAGGAACATTATTATGCTATTAGGACTAAAGACACAAATAACGCTTTATATAGACACTCAGTGGATTGTAGTTCATTTAAAAAGAGATTTGAGGGGAGGAAATTAAAAAAAATAGAGTTGAAAGAAGAGAAACATTATGGCAATTAAAACTGAGGGCAGATCATTGCCCTGGTTTAAACGAGATGGTTAACATTAAATGTTTTTTTATTAGAAAGGAAGCTGGTTATCTAACAATTTTGTGCATTGAGTATTTAAGCGTCTTTTTTAAATAATGTATAACTTTTTTATATGTTTTAAATGAGTTAATTGATTAATTGTTAAGGTATGGTTTTAGTATATATTCACTTGTCTTAGAGAGTGGTTTGTACTTTTGAAGAAATCTGACGAAAGCGTTGAAAAAAATGGTTACACTAAACTTTGGTGGTCCTCTGTAGTCTTCAGTGTTATTTTGTTATTCCTGATCAGAATACTGTGAATCTTCAGAAAATGAAGAATTCATTTTTATCTACCAGTATGAGTGGAAGGCATTAAAATAATGCTGAGCAGGTTGCCAATCCACTGATGGATGCACAAACATCTGACAAGCACGCCCACATTCTGGTCCCCAACTATAAAACATAATAAGCAAATGAATCCTTATAAAGACAGATGTACCTACCATCTCTCCCATAACTGGCACCCTTTCTCTGATTTTTTTGGCCTTGTTGCACTGTTAAGACATGCACTCAGATAATGTGCACAGCACAATATGGCTCACTAAAGTTTTTTTTTTTTTTTTTTTTTACACCTACCTCAAGCTGAATTTCACACCTCCTGACAGATGCATACTTCACTCCCTTGACAGGTCTAACCTGTGCCAAAATTTTGGGAGTACAGTTTTCCAACCATCCTGCAAACAAATGTATTAAGAATGCAGTAAGTTCACATGCAAATACTACGCTAGCTGTCCTTGCAGGACATTTTAAACCTATCCAATTTCCCCTTTGGTGCTTAAATTAATCTATTCCATTTGATGCTAGATTTGCCTTATCCATCTCATGGTCAAGTATACATTACCCCTAATGAGAATAATAGGATTATACCATAGATATTTACCTAAGGACTGCCCCCTGTAATACTAATGAACACAGACAGCTCCTAAATGCTTTATTCCATGCGGTTCTGAGGTAAATTTTCTATTACCTATCCACAGATTTATTTATTTCCAGTTTGATGACCGGGGAAGTCCACTGGGCCCAAGGAGCCCGTTTTCAGTGGAGGCCTTGTACAGTGGGATACAGAATACAATACAAAAAAACAATAGGATACATATTCAAGTAAATACACAGAATAAAAGTACACAGCAAATGCAAAGTAGAAATACAAAAAATATATGCTGTTTAAAGAAAACTATTTACAATATTGGTCTAAAAACTGTTGCAGTTATCAAACTGAGCACATTAGTAAGTTTGGAATTATATTTATAACAGCATATTAGAACAAACAAGATTTTCTAGATATGGGAGGTTACAATGTAGAAAAAGATAAGAGTATTGATGAGAGTTATTATTCCTTTTGTAGAGAAGGTTAGTATAGAGCTTAGGTGTTGAAGGGTTAGAAGGGAGATGAGCTAGGTTGGGAGAATGCAGGTACATTTTCAGACAGAGAGGTAGGAATGAAGCTGAGTTTTAAAGTTTTCCACATTCTCCATTGTCCTTATGGTAGGAGGAAGAGAATTTCATTTTTTGGCTACGGAAAAAGAGAGGAGAAGTTGTCCAGACGGACTGTTAGGTTTATGGATAGTAATTAAGTTTTGGTGAGCTGACCTAAGAGTTCTATTAGGGATGTAAGGGAGTAGGATGTTTGTAAGGGCAGGGCATTTGGTAGGGCTGAAGAGTAGTTTATGGGCTGTGATGAGTTGGAGGTAGTCCAGATAGTTTGATAGATCCAAATTGTGCTTGAATATGCACAAGGAAAATCTTTGTTTTATGTGGATGGGGAGTATGTTCCAGAGCAGTTGTATCCTCTGCAATATATAATTGTCTCTCCAAACTCCAAACTATTCTGTTGATGATGCAAAAGAGGTTTAAATCCTTGGGCTTACATCTGATGCTGTTTGACTTGCTGATGTACAGTAAGTCCATCAGTAGGGTCTATATTAAATTATTAAAAGCTCCTGTGAACGAACGGCATTTTATCAAATACACCATTCATTGATTTCTGCTCTTGTGGGGGGCTGCACCCCTCACAACCCCCACTAATTATATATACCAACTCCGAGATCACACTACAGTGAGGGAAGGGCAAATTTCCCGATCCTCCCTGTATCAGAATCTCACTATGAACAGTTCAGTGAACAGCATGTTTGATGTAAGAGCACCAAAAATGCCATTCACTGAACAGTCTTTTCGATAATTTAATAGGAACTCCATCAGTATTGGGTTGGAGGATACCTTGCATAAAAGACACAGGTCACCTCTTAGCAGTCTGTAGGATGTTGAGTACAGCAAAAGGGCTTTGAGGTGGTCCATATAGGACATATTGTTTAGGCCTTGTATCCTTTTAGTATGCTTGGTGGGGATTCCAGTTGCTGCATGTGTCTGGAAAGATACGTGACAAAGGGAGCATTATACTCAATGGCCTAATGAGGGTTGGGTAAAGGGAAGAATGTCATCTCTAGATCTAGACATGATCCCTTTGATTATAAGCTGCACAGTATAGAATGACTTTCTTACAACACTGGGGACATGTTGGTCAACAGTTAGAACACTTTGCACATAAGTTACCAAATCCAGAATTGGGTCAATTCTTGGGGGAATATTGTCAATGTGGCAATTCCCCAGGTTAAACAACTTTCCAAAGGATATGATTATGCATTTTTTGCAATACAGTTTCAGTCCATGATTCTGGCACCAGTTATTTGTTTGAGATGGACCTTACTGTAGAATGGCTACATCATTTGGGGATTCAGTGGCTGCTCCTAGCTTGCAGTCATCTGCAAACTTAGCTAATCAGAGCCCTTTGGTATTTGCTTTTACTTCAAAGAAATAGATACCAAACATAAGAGCTTTCAGCACCTACCCCCTCCTGTGCAACTGCTGGTCTACATGTGTGGAAGGCATTCTAGCCCTGCACAGCCAGAGAGCTTTCTACCATTATAAACCACAATTCAGTCACTACACAGACATCTACATTCTACAGTGGGAGGACACTTGTACAGAGTGAAGTTACTCACTTTGGCTGTTAGCACTGACCAGTAAGACCTTCATGCTTTCTTTTGCCTACTTGTTTAAGTTGACAGGCTCATCAGTTGGCATTGCCTTAAAAAGGTACAATGGGGCAGACAAAGTTTTTGCCAGTATTTAAAACCCTAGAGAGGACAGATGCAGGTCAGTCTTGGCAAAGCAGTGTAGTCTGTTGATCATATCCTCCCTGGCTAACAAATATTAGAGCCCATTTGAATGGCACTAAAAACTAAGCCAATTACTGAAGTCAATTGTTTCTTGTGCATCCTGCAGCATATTCCTTAGAGAAGGTAGAATGCTGATGATTGCTAGGCTCATACTTGCCTAGGACAAAAAGTCCGAGAGGTCCATCATGCCTCTTTTCACATAGTCCAGGAGATGCATCCCAAGTCACTGACATCCACATGTACTATACCAGAGTCATACAGATACTTGTTCAAGGACTTGAGTTGTATGTGTGATCAACTAGATCCTGACACCAGACAATGAACAGTCACACTTTCCTTGCTCAGCCTGGTAAAAGGTACATCTTTATGTATTACAATGAAACCACCTATAATGTGACTGGTTGGATAGATGCTTGCCTTATGTGCTCAGCATCCATGACTCTGGGACTCTCTGTGCTATGTGAGGTGGTAGGCTTAATTTGCCGAGTGTTCTTTGAAGGTCTTTGTGGTTTAGGCAAGTTAATCTTTAGAATCTCAGGATACGATGGATTATGTGTATATTGATGGCCTTGGTGAGGTGTGGTGTAGTGTTGTCAGTTCTGGAGTCTGAGTTTACGGAGTGTGAGATTTCTGATTCCAAGGACACTACATATGTATCTCTCACATACTGTGTTATGCTGTTTGAGTAATAGGTGATCATTGGACAACATGAGACAATTCCTACATTGTCTCAAGATATCCATCTCAATCAGGCTGGCAACAGAGGATTTGGGAAAGTGCTGGTCCATGGTTTTGACAAGAATGACTTGGGGGCAGGGATGACTATAACTGGATTTTGGTTTGTTTAGGAATACTGCTTGGGTGGACTTACTACTAAGGCATGAGAAAATACCTAGTTATTTGGTCAGGGGTGTTCTGCAGCTCAAGATATGTTTACCTACATTTGGCATAGGAGATTTGAACCTCATACTTGAATTTCTAAGGTTGTATAGGCTTTATAGTTCTCTTATATGGAAAAGCTCTTGTGTAAACAACTCACTATAGAGAGAGTCTAATGGTGGCAGTGCACTGAGCTTTTATTCTTTCCTTTTCGAGGAAAAGTTGGTTTCTTATGGTTCAGGGCTTTCCGTGCACTTCAGATTCTTGAATAAAAGACACTGGGTGGGTCCAGCTTTATGCAGGTTATAGCAGACAAGCTAGAGAGGAATCCAATCAAATAAAGCCAATAGTGGAGCTCTGACTTAAAAAGTCTAGCAAATTACAGTTCTTAGTCATATGACTCTCAGCTACTGGTCAATGACCAAATAGGTTAACATTTCAGAAATGTTAGGTTCAGTGGGGGACATGTAAAACTGTAATTAATGTACAAACAGTACGGATATGCAAGGAGAGCAGAACATAATGTACTAGTGGGTGCTGGGAGAGCTGTAAGAGTGTAGCAGACACAAGAACAGGAGACAAACAGTAGCAAATGCAGGCAAAGTAGAAAATGTAACAAACAGAAAGGGAGTAGAATGCAAATTTAAGCATGAAAATAAGCAAAATGTAAGATGGTAGCAGCAAAACTGTAATATAAAAGCTGTTGAAGCACAAATACTGCAACAAAAATACCTAGGTATTTTCTCATGCCTTAGTAGTAAGTCCACCCCAGCAGTATCCTAAACAACCAAAATCCACAGTTATAGTCACCCTTGCCCCCAAGTCATTCCTGCCAAAACCATGGACCAGCACTTCTCCATATCCTCTGCCACTACTGCAATCCAAACTACAGTCTAAGGCAACAGATTAGGCAGTGATTTACCAACAACACTGTTTATGGAAAAAATGCAATAATAACTAAATGAGGCTCGGATCCTGCAGAAGTTTACAATTCTCCCACAAATGTGAAGGAAACTACAAGACTAATGTTCCAAATCAAGTTCAAATATAGTTAACGTTTTACAAGTAATTCTTCTAATAGAGAAAGAAGTGCAATATAATGTATAAGCAATGCTCACATATTGCAGTAATTCACAGTTCTCCCACAACTGCAAATTAAACTAAAAGATTAAGACCCCAGAACAAGAAAAATGTAGAAAAGTACAAAAACAGCATCATCACATAAGTAACTATAAGTGCAACCACAATATTCAAGCAGAACTGAAATAGCAGCTTTTTTTTCCTTAGCTTTTTGATGAAAAGATAATTTCTCACAGTTCAGGAGGTTCCAAATTTCTCAGGGGATTTTAAAAATTGCTTTGTCATAAATGTTTTGGGAGCAAATGGTTGAAACTAAGGAATTTATTCTTTTGAGCATGGATATATAATCTGAATTGTCAAGACATAAGACCTTACTAAGTTTAATGCAACTAGCTGCAAAAAAATGCAAATACTAGAAAATGGAAATCACAATCTAAATCAACTGTAACTGAAGTACTAAATATTGTAAAGGAGATGAAAGCACTGGAAGTGGGATGTTTAGAAAAGGAAGGAGCAAATTGCATAGAAATAAATGGAAATTTTGCAAAAGTACAGTTGTGTAAGAACTTTCCATAACAAAAGAGGTCTTACTCATCACTGTTGTGGTATACCTTACTAAAGGGATATTCTGCCAATGGTGGCCATACATCTGGCCAGCATACGAAAGCCTTGGTCCTTCCATGTGCTGTGTAGCAGATGCATGTCCTACGTACTTAGTAGAAGGTACATAAGTGATGTATAAGCACAAACCCTAAGAACAAGAGCAGCAGATTAGGTATAAAAGAAAATGGTACACGTACATGCACATACAGAAAAAGGTAAAGAAGTCCCCTTGGCCAGAGGAAAAAAGAAAAAAAAAAACAGGAAAGAGGAGGGAGGGAGGAATGGAATACTGCGCAAGACATCTCCTGTTAAGTTCTTACACAACTGTCATTCCTTAGTCACTGCTGCAGTATTCCTTACTGTAGGAAGAGCACTAAAGCTACTGTACAGAATGGGAGAAGGAACTGAGGAGCCCTCCAAAAATACAAGGAGAATGGACCTCAAATCCTGCTCTGGCCCTTGAAAACTTATCCAACTTACAGCCCTTAGTAAAAGTATGCACAGAATACCAAGTAGCTTCTTCCAGAATGGATCTAGCACTGAGATTCATTAAAAAACTCCAAAAGAGGTAACTGCCCTAGTAGAATGATCTCAAACAAGAGTAGGAATCTGTTTCCCACAAAAAGAGTACCAAAAGGAAAGGGCTTAAGAAATTCAAGAAGAAATGGCATGCTTGGAAACTGACAGACACAATTTCTTGCCCTGAAAAGAAAAAAAAATCTGGTCAAGTTTTCTATCTTTAGTCTTATCTAGGCAGTATCTGAGCTGTCTGTGCAAATCCTAAGAATGCAGAATTATCTCACTTTAACTTCTCAGAAGAGGGAAGGAGAAGGCAAGATGGATAGTATGATTCAAAGAAACATCACTGACAACCATAGGGATAAATGTAAGACTGGTTCTAAGATATCCTGTCTCTGTGGAAAATTAGAAAATGAAGAAAGAGCACAAAAGCCTGAAGTTCAGAGACTACTTATTTTGGCTTTCTCCCGGTTAGGGGTCGCCACAGCAGATCACCTGTCTGCTCGTGACTGGCAGTGAAGTTTTACGGTGTGGAGTTGCCAGCCCAATGCCCAACCTTCCACAGAAGGCACACACATGCAAGCACTCATGCCTAGGGCCAATTTAGAGTGTCAAATCCACCTACAGCATGTCTTTGGGATGTGGGAGGAAACTGGAGCACCAGGAGGAAAACCCACGCGACCACAGGTAGAACATGCAGACTCTGTACAGAAGGCACCCCAGCCAAGTAGTAGATTTAGTGGCAGACAGGCAGAAATGGCTGACAAGCTTTCAATCAGAATGTACTTACTATAACGCTAGATCTGTGCTGCCTTGTTTTCATTCATTTCAACTTTTAGGTTACCAGATCCAACCTCAGCATCTTTTGGAAGCTGTGGATCCAGGGCTCTGACTCCTCCCCTACTCAAAGTTCCCTCCACTTCCCCTATAGTATCTCTATTTGAGTTTGCCTGCTCATACTCATAGAGCATATGCAATAACCAACGTAGCAGACTGGTGCATGAGGAAAGGACATTCAAAGACTAAGGTCCCAGGTGTGGTCTATCAGGAGCAGCAGATGACAATATTGGAAGGGGGATGGAGGGAAGGATGGTGAACCAGATGAAAACAAGACAACAAGGATCTAGCATTATGATAATTACATAATTTCTATAGCCACTGTCATCTATTTTCATCCATTTCAAACTCTGGGACAGATTCCCAAGCTATCAAAATTCCTGGGTGGCATCACATCAAAGAAGAATACTCCTGAGAATGGTGGAGCCAAAGGATGCACACTACCCGAACTGAACATCCAGCCTGCAGTGAGACAGAAATGTGTGAACAGTCGATCAAGTTGCTGCAGCACAAATGTCATCAATAGCTTTATTCATAAAGGCAGAGTAGATGCAGCTATAGCCCTTCCAGAATGAGCTTTTGGTTTCTTATGCAAAGACACACCTAACTTGTCATAAACAAATGTTATATATTTTGAAAGCCGTCTAGATATAGTAATCTTTTATAAACTTTGACTCAATTTAGCTTTTGAGAAAGCAGTGAACAGCTGATAAGATTTCCTCATGTCCTTGGTCCTGTGTAGATAAAATCTGAACTATGAACATCTAGTAAATGTATACTTTCCTTTGTTAGAAAATATTGGGAAAAATACTGGCAAATTGATTAAAGTTCACTTCGGCTGACACCTTTGGAAGAAAAGTGGGGTTGGTTCTAAAGTACACTCTGTCTTTATGGAAAATCACATACATAGGTTTATAAAACAGTGCTTGCAATTCAAAAATCCTCTTAGAAAACTTTTTTCTGCTGGATATTACTTTTCCTAAGAGAGAAGTTTTAAGTCCATTGTGGCTACTAGTTCAAAGGGAGCTTAAGTTAAGGCCTGTAGCATGATGGTAGTGTCCCATAGCGGGACTGGGTTTCTAATGAGGAGGTCAAAATAAGAATATTCCCTTCAGAAAGGCCTCAGAAATCATAAGTAAAGCTATGGATGTTTGATTATGTCTAATGTGAAAAATGGAAATGTCTGCCGTTTGCTCCTTGATTGTTGAAAAACTGAGGGCCCTTGGGGAAAAGGTCAGATAAGAAGTGGGCCCTTGGGGAAAAGGTCAGATAAGAAGTCCAGGATGGAAAGAAGTGGTGCTGAGAAATGATCTATTCACCTGAAAGAAGCCCAGTTAGAGAACCTTTTCCATTTGCTATGTACACTTTTCTAGTATTCTGCTTTTGTGAAACTGATAGAATGTGAACCACTGAAGCACACAGTCTGGCATCTCTGGCCACAGTTAGAATTGGAGAAATCAGTTTATTTTAAGGTATTTAGATCTGGGAGAGAATGTCTGGATAGTTGATTCAGGAGGTCTGGAATGGTGACTCAACATCCAGGGTGGATGCACTAGACAAGCACAAAGGAAAGGCAACCAAACCTGCCAGGGCCAAAACACAGCAATGAGGATCACTCTGGTCTTGCACCTTCTGACTTACTGAATAAATTTCATTATCAAAGGCACAGGGGGAGAAGTGTATAGGAGACCTGGGGGCCAACTGCGGACTAGAGCATTCATTGGTGATTGACCCTGTGGAAGGATCAGGGTGAAGTAACTGCTGTATTTGCTTAGACATGAAGGGAAAAGATCTCAATGATGTTGGCCCCAGTGACTGAAAATTAGAGTTGCCACTGTTTGAGGGACCACTCATGAGGAAGAAGAATGGACCTGCTCAAACTGTCTGCCAGAAACAGTGGAAGTTCCCAGGATGTGCATTGCTATAAGAAAGTGAAGGGAAGACATTGTCCTTGCCACACACTCATAGTTTCCCAGCAAGGTGGATAACAGCGGGTTCCCCCTTGCCTGCTGATACACCAGACTACTGCCATGTTGTCCTTCTGGATAGAAATTGCACCCTCGGGGAGTCCTGAAAAGCCTGTAATGCCAGGAAGACTGCCCTCACCTCTAAGATAATAAGGTGAAGACCGACCTCCAAGGGTGACCAAAAACCTTGGAGTGTTTTCCCTTTGAAATGCCCCACACCACAGCTGGGAAGCATCCGTGGTTATCGTAGCTAGTGGAGTTGATGGGGAGAATGGGTGATGTTTGATAACTACCAGGGAAGTCAACCATCACCTGATACAAGCCTGCAAATGGATGTTAAACTTGAGAATGAGATCTTTGTGACCATTGAACTGGTAGGGTCCACCAAAGAACTCTCATGTAATATCTCACTAGGTGAACTAATGTGATCGCTGATGCCATTAACCCTAGAAATCAAGGATGAGCCTAACTGAAGGAGAGGGATGCTGAAGAACTTGAATATCTACCTAACGAAGTTTGGCAATTTTTTTGACCATACTGAAGTGGCACTCGATAAACTCTATCTGTTGTGTGAGTCAACTGGCCCTTTGCTTGAGTGACAGCACTTCCCAATCTCTGGACAAGTTGGAGCAAGAAGTTCTGACATTGGACCAGAAGATCCCTGGCTGGAGTAGGTGAGAAACTAATAATCTAGATATGGGGACACCTGAAATCCTAGCAGTCAGACATGCCACTACCACCACAATGCTTTTGGGGAACACCTGGGGGTGGGGGCTGTGGTGAGACCAAAGATCAGTGCCCTGAACTGAAAGTGACTGGCCCCTAGCCAGAAATGGAGAAACCTCCTGGACTGCTTCTCTGTTTTGATATGATGGTAGGTATCCTGGAGATCTACAGAGCACATCCAATTGTCCTTCCTCAGCAGAGACAAAATGGAATAAAGTGTGACTGTGTAAAATTTTATGAACTGACTGAGATAACTTGGGTCCAAAAAGTACAGTTGTTATACTTACCATAAATGTAGATGTTCGAGTGTATTCACTGTTACATATGGGTGATACCCACTACTTCTGATTCGCAGGCCTCTACTGAGACCCATTCGGAGTCCGGTATGCCGCGAGATGCTTCAACTATGGAATCCGCGGTTGTCTCTACCTTGGGATTAATGAAGGACGTCTTAAAGCCTTCCACAAAGTCACGTAATCACATCCAGGGGTGCAGCAGATGGCTATGCTAGTGCCTGCTGCTCTAACTGCACCATCAGCTGCATTGGAAAGCAGATACCTGGATACATTGCACATGGACTGCAGGGCAGACAACTGGGTAGCCAATGTTTTCTGAATGCCTGCCAGCAAGCTACCTGTGAGGGATTTGATAAGCTCATTGGTCAAGACTCTCTGAAAATGTGTCATATGAACTATTATTTTATTATTTATTTTACATTTGTTGACAGGGCTAGTCTAACTGGATATACGTCCATTTTCAGTAGTGGCCAGGGGAGACAAGCTCCATGACACACAGATAACATAAAAATTGCAAACAAATATAAAAAAATTACAGTAGCATATACACTGACAATTCAGGTTAATACAGAAAGTCATTTGAAGGGGACATACATCATTACAATGTAAACTGCAGGTTCAAAATAACATGTAGGTACATTACTTATTGAAAAAAGGAGGCATACGGGCTGATTCAATGTACAAGTACAGTACATAACTTAATGGCAAAAAAGGAGGCATACAGGCTGATGCCCTATCCAAGTACAGTATACAATGAAAGAGGCAACTTAATGTTCAGTAGTAGTAATATATATTTTTTTTAAATAAGTAAAAGAGGGAAGGAAAATAATGAGATACAGAGTGTAGAAGTTAAATCATGTTAAAAAGGATGACAGAAGAGTTAATGAAAAGAAAAGGGAAGGCAGAGCATATTAGGGTAGAATAGATAGTGAGGTTTAGTACAGGGGCAATTAGACAGTTCAGCACCCTAAGTGCAAGGGTCTCTGATGTATATGGTCACCACCTGAAGACAACAAACTCCTGGACCTTGATGCTATAAGAACAAGCCCCCAATGCTAGGTTCTGAAGCATCTATATACAGCTCCTGAGTGGAAGACCTGGATTTAGATACCTGGTTGAGCCACCAAAGAAACTCCTTCCTTAGAGCAAGGCAAGAAATGAATTTGGAAGTCCAGGGGATGACAATGCTGAAGCCTAACTGCCCTCAGATACCATTGGAACTTCCTCATATGGAAGTTGGCAAATGGAATCATATGGATAGTGGATGTCATGATTCTCAAGGCTCTTAGAAAGTCTCTTTTTAAGGCGTCTTGCAAAGGAAAAAGGAAGAAATAAAGTTGTCAAAAAGAGGATCTTTGGAAGAGGAGGATTAAAAGCTGTCACAGTAAAAGTTTGAATTCTGAAATCCAAGAAAACCTGATCATGAGAAGGCATCAGAACTGACTTTTTTAGATTAAGAGTAAAGTCTATACTGTGAAGCAGGAGAATTGTGAACTCCCAAGTTATGCAGAAAAGCCTGCTAAGCAAGAATATGAATGAGGTTAACCAGATAAGGAAAAATCTGAACACCATGAAGTTTGCAAAAGGCAATGACAGGGCTAGCCATCTGGTAAATATCAAGGGTGCAGAAAGACAGAATGGCAAAGCAGAGAACTGACGGTGAAGAAGACACAGAGAACCAAAAAAAAAAAATCCTGAAAAAGAGGATGAACAGGACTATGGAGATAAGCATGCAACTTTCAGAAAAGTATTCAGAAAAGAAAGAAAATATCTAAGATAGGTTTCCAAGAGCTCTCCTTCCTTTGACTAGGGGCATCCTGGAAAAGAGACCTTTACCCTTCTGGCAGAAAGGAATTGGCTGAATAATGCCTTAGGACAGAAGGCCCTGAATCAGTGGTGGAAAATGAGGCAAATGGCAAGTAGGAGACTGAGGAATACCTGAAAAGGGAGGAAGGGAATCCCACAGCATTCTATACCCTTTTGAAATTTAGACAGAACCCACCTGCTTGTTGTAATTCTCTGCAAAATGGGAAAGGACAGAGACAGCCTTTCAGAAAGAGGAATCTGGCCAAGAGGAAGACAGTCACATGGAAGCAGGTTTATCAGGAAAGGAAGGCTTTTGTCCCCTAGAGTCATGACTGGGCTTCTCAGGAAGAGTTATTTTAGAGGATCTTTTACCCTTTAGGGGCTGCTATTGATGTCTATCCACAAAAGGACCTGCTTTGGAAGGACAGTTCCTCTGGTACTTAGGAACAGGGGAAAGAAAAATCTGCTTAAGGTTTTGCATAACCTTACTCTTGTCCGGTAACATATTAAAGAGGTCTGCAGCCACAGAACCAAATGAGCATCCAGAGGTAAGTCTAACAATTTAACTTTGAAATCCACTAGAAGAGTGCAGCCACTCTTAAAGAATGTATAACTAACCTGGGAAGCAGAACTGAACAAAGAAAGAACTGAGGTCTTGTTATCGAAATCAGGCATATTAGCTAAGGTTTTCCCCAGTTTGGTAAGAAGGAAAAGCACATACCTGGTCATGTGTGTTTGATAGCCAATGGCTCTAAAAACCAAAGTAGCATAGGTATACACCTTCTTTCCATATCCATGGACTCTATCTTTAGCTGTTGGTAAGTCTTTAGTAGAAGCAAGAAATTTAGTGGGCTTATTAGCTGAAAGAGAAATGACAGTGGAATTCTTATAAAGAAATTTATGAGCCTCAAGGACCTTCTAAAACCTATCTTTTTTAGGAGCATGAGGTTGAGACTCAGGGTATTAAAAAGCAGACCTAAAAGTGTCTAACAGGGCTCCAATAACAGGAGGCACTGTATAAGTTCTAAGGAAATCTATCCGAAGAACATCATAATACCTCTTCTGAACATCAGCCATTTGACAGATTCAAAAGTAAAATGCAGCATCAATTTAAGGATAGTATCCCCAAAGAAAAGTTCTTCCATTGGAGAATTGGTGGGAAGACAATCCTCCTCATCAGTACCCACTGCAAGAGATGAATGAATCTGGGAAGAATAAGCAAAAACTCCTACCCAGAATCTACATCATCAGAAGATGACAACTCCCTAGTCCTTGTTAATGGGGTGGGATAAGAAGGAATAATATAAGAAAAGGGACTGACAACCCACGAGGAGGCTTCAAAGCCATCAGGGCTTTAAGACCTTGGGTCAAACCTCACCAGTCTTTCAGGTGGTACTTAGGTACTTCCTCTTTTTAAGAGATGTCTGCATGTACAAGTCTAGGAGGTTCCAAGCCCACCTTTGTTAAAGAACCTGGTACTTCTTCCTGAACAAGAATTTGTGGAATCCACCCCTTTCTTGTCCACAAAGGACATCAACTCAGCCCCAGAAGAAATGTGTACAGGCTGCCCCATGCTGGCCTTCAATGGGGTCATGACAGAAGAGGCAATCATCTGAACCAGATGATCTGCAGTCTCCCTACTGCACAAAACAGACACACCCAGAAGAGGTTGTCAGCAGAAGTCTCTGGTTTCAATTTCTTCTTTAAAGAAGGCTAGCTGTCCAGGCGGGAAGATTCTGAAGCCAGGGTTCCTTCAGAGAGAGGCTTAAGGTTATGATTTTCGAGAGAGAGAGAGAGGAAAGATGGCTGTAAAGGGTCTTAGGAATGAAGGTCTGAAAAATAGAACACTCTAAGATTTTGTTCAGCACCTAAGCAAAAAAGGTGCTCATCATGTCTATCCTTATGGGGAACTGCCTCCCTTAATCACATTTCCCTTTTCTGGATTACATGGACCTAAAATAAAACAGAGCTATAGAAAATGGATAAGTCCCCAGTGGGGTACCTATCTATCCAACACTTGGTAGTCTTCATCTAGGACTATGACCTATGGACCAAAAATGAAATGCGTTCAGACCAGAAAGAAAGTTCTTCTGAGGGTTTTACACTCATTCACCACTTGCGTACCTTACTCTTTGGATGCAGGACACACATCTGATGTACAGTGTATGTAAGAGCCCAGGCTTTGGTATACTAGTCAGATGTGCAGCTACCCTTAACAGGATATCCCTACAGTAAGGAATACTGCAACAGTGATTAAGAAAAGACATCAATATATGAGGAACAGTGTTTATGAGGAAGAGGAGTGAAATCTAAGGAAAGGGATGAATTTAGTAATTTATGTAATGCTGGAGTGAATGAAAATTGTTAAAATAATACTGCATGAAAATAAAGGAATTATTATTATGGCTTGTTTTCTTTTGTATTACTGTATACATACCTATGCCATTTTAAAAAAAACGTCATGTTTAATAAAGATGTTTAAAAAAAGCTATAAAAGTTATAAAAAATGCAAAATACAAAAGTTATTCAGCAAATACACTTCTTCACAACAGCGATATTAACATATCAACTAGACAGAACAGTAATTTTATAGTGAAACAGAAGTTATGTACTTAACTATAATGATGGATCGTTTTCATCCAAGTTCATCTGATATGACTGATGGCATTCTTCCAAGAGGGAGCTATCACATTTTCTATTTTTAAGACCTCCCTCTGCAGCTTCAGTAAAGTCATGGACAGATTGGGTTAACTTGAAGCTAATAGTGGTGATGGTGGGGGCACTCTCTAGAAGAATGCCAACAATCGGATCAAACAGGCTGATGAAACCGGATCAAGTAACTTCATAACACATACATTTAATTATAATAATTGTGCAAACAATTATTAGTAATTCTGTAACTACAGTAGATCCCATGACTATCAGTGCAAATTTTAATTGTACAGATACGTTCTTCATTTTGCAGTAAAGCAGCTTTATAGATGTCACTCCATTTCTGACATATTTGCATAGTTAATGGGCAAATGTAAATGTCTGCAAAGCAGTGCTAGTTGGACTCCAACCATCAAGGCAAAGTTTTCTCACCATTGTGGATGCTCTCATTTGATACCACAGGGTATCATTTAAACACTTGCTGAAGTTAATATAATTATTAACACAATGTATATTCACATTATTTCTGGAAAATAAAGGAAAGTTATGTACTTGCCATAATGACAGATTCTTTCATTTCTATTTAATAAGACCTGTGGATCCCTGAGCCGCTTACTAGATCCGACTTGGAAGCATTAGTGCTCCAGCCTCAAGCCTCTTAAGAAATTTCCCTCCCATAATGCATCACATCCTCTAGTTATCTCAGACCTAATCTGACACCTGAAGACTACCCTGCCTGAATAATTACCAAGTGTACTAGGATCAACAAATCCTTAAAGCCTTACAAAAGTTAGGAAGGAAGGAGGGTTGTCATAGTGGATGGTCAGGGAGGAAATGATCTACTGTTAAAATAAGTACACAACTTTTGTAATGCTATTCATTCAAAACATCCAATTGGACTGGTGGGTCATAATCCCAAGCTACCAGATATTCAGGGTAGTATCATGACAGGAGACCTTTCAGACTAGAAGCACCACAGGATACTCCAGCCCAGGAAGTGTAGTTGAACTTATAATGCTTGAAGAAGGTGTACATGGAAGACCATCTGGCAGCTTTGTAAATATCTACTGAAGACAGCTGCAGAAGTCATTATAGCTCTGGTGTAGTGATGATGTTTTTCTGGGCAAAGATTTGCTGTGCGTAGTATAAATGAAGAAAATACATTCCAATAGCCACCTGCAAAGGGAAGCCTTAGAAACTTTTTATCCTAACTTGCTAGGAGTAAAATAAATGCATAGTTGTGACCTCTTTCCTAAGGATTTGGTTCTATTAAGGTAAACACTCAATTGTCTACATACATCTAATGCTTGAAGAATGTATTCTCCCTTGTTGAAATGATTATGAACCATGACTGGTAAATGAATGGGTTGTGATATATTTGACTCAAAAGTTACTTTGGGATTGAACCCTAGATTAGTTATAAGTGATACTTTGTCTTTAACGAACACAAGATATGAGACTGATGATGAAAGTGCATGAAGCTCTGAAATCCTTCTAGTAGAAGTGATAGCTACCAGCAAAGAAACTTCAGTGAAACAGACGCAGCTGGTTCAAAGGGAGGTTTAGTCAAAGTCTCTTAAGACAAAATTAAAATCTCAAAGAGGAATCTGTTCTCTAATGGAAGATCTAAGTAAAATAAATTCCTCTGAGGGATGCTTTAGAGTTCATGAAACGCTAGTAAGATTTCCTCTAAACTCACATGAAAGTTAGAAATCCCAGCAAGTTGCACTTTAACAGTGGAAAAGCTAGAACCAGAATTAAATGAGTTTGCCAAAAATCACAGGATACCTGTTAGAGAAGGCCTATAATATCCCAGGTTCTATAGACCTCCACACTCTCTGGGGCTGTGTCCATTGAAGGGGCTTCCCCTGTTACAAACGCCTCTGTCAGAAGTTGAAATGAACCGGTGATGTTTAAAAGTTCCTAAACCAGAATGAATGAGATCCCTTTTGGTTCCTATTGTTATGAACTCTGGGGAACCTTGAACTTAACTCCAACAGCAGGAGGAGTCTTTCTGTTCTGTTTGCAATTCTGCATCCTTTACTTCTCTGACAGGCCAAAAAAAAAAAAACTCTTCAAAGAGGGCAGCTGCTCTATCTTGAGCATTATGCATGAGATGCATGAAGAGGTTGGTGATGCTGGAAGACTTGGTCGTCAACATTCTCTCCAACTGTTTCCTTGAATTCAACAACAGGGGAGCTTTCAGAATAGATAGGGGTTAATTGAAATCTCTAAAATTTATTGTGTGGTGTAGTTCAGAGCTCTTAACATGAAAGTGTCATAAATGTACGTCCACTTTCCTAATCTAGCCATCATCTTTGACTCCATGTTGGAGGGATAAAAAGAGGCAGAGTCATCAACCAGCTCTCTCTCAGTACCTGCATCCACAATGATGGAGTCAAATGAGTAGGACTTTGCCCAGTGCTGCTTGTCTCTGGGTTTATAGTATTTTATTGAGTTTTTGAAGGACTGCTTATTAGGTATCAGGTTCCTGCTACACCTCGTAACTGCTAAGTCTTTCAACTTAGCTGAAGGCATCACCCAGTAAAGTAGATGGGCTGAACCGCAAGCTTTCAAAAGTACAGTTTCATTTTTTAAAATATCTTTATTGAATTATGACTTGAGACATATGCAAACTTACATTAATATAAAAGCAATCAAAGCATATTAAGAAGTTCACATTTAGAAACATTAAAATTCATATCTATTTGTTATATATCATAGAAACTAAGGAACATTACATAAACTATTCAATTCATGCCTTCTGTTAAACCACATTCCTCCTCCAAAACATTTTTTATGTATGTATTGTTCTCACAATTTTCATTTTTTTCTATGTAATTTACTCCTACCCTTTTCTAAAGATCTCACATCCTGTTCTTGTATCTCTGCTACAATATTTATTACTTCAATTATAGTTGATTTAGATGTTGATTTCCATTTTCTACCAATTGCTTTTTTGGCAACCATAAGAATTAAACTTAACAAGACCTTACCATGTCTAGGCAATTCAGATCCTGTATCCCAGCTCAAAAAATAATTTCCTTATGTACTTGTACTTGCTCGCCCAGTATTCCTGACAGAGTACTCTGTAGGGAACTTTAGTCTGCCAACTCATTACACTCCCAAAAAGTACAGTTTTGTACCTACCATAAATGTAGATGTTCGAGTGTACACCCTGCTGCAGTCATCACACTTGGGTTATCCTGTCGTCAGGCGGTCCTGCAGTCGGCCGGAATTCCAAAGTCTTGGTCCTGCATTGGTTGCTGTTGCTTCTTCCCTGACGTCAGTGCGCCAGGGGTATATATAATGCATCCAACGCCATTTTCTTCAGTTTTTCTTGCCCCAGATGTCAGGTGCCCCCAAAAAGGTGGTCAGTAATTAGTACCAAATTAAGTAATTTTTGCACAAACACAAAATCCCTCCAGCTATAAGCAAATACATCAGGAAGGTATTGTAGAGATTTAGCCAGTTAGATCAGATGGGATGGAGGGAGGGTAACCTGGACTGCAGCAGGGTGTACACTCGAACATCTACATTTATGGTAGGTACAAAACTGTACTATGTTCATCGTGTTACCCTGCTGCAGTCATCACACTTGGGTAGAATCCCAAAGCTATGGATGGGTGGAGGAGTTATAGAGGGTTAGAGGAGGCTAGAAGGCCCTGCAGACCTGCAGTGGTGAAGCCAGCCCTAGAGTAAAGTGGTAAGTGATCGTGTTTGGTAAAGGTGTGTACTGAACTCCAAGTTGCAGCTTCCAAAATCTCCTTGGTTGGAACCCCCCTGAGGAAGGCTGTAGGTGTAGCTGATGCCCTGGTAGAGCGGGGCCTAATGGTAACAGGAACTGGTTTTCCATGATGGGTATAGCAGAAACAAATGCAATGTCCTATCCATTTGGAAATGGTTTGCTTTGATATAGCCTTCCCTTGTGAAGCTGTAGCATAGGATACAAAGAGCTGTTCAGATTTTCTGAAAGCCTTAGTTTTATCCAAGTAGTAGCGAAGTTGCCTGTGAATGTCCAAGGAATGCAGGAGTCTATCTCCTTTGTTCTGCGGGTTTGGGAAGAAGGTGGGTAAGTGAATGGTTTGATTTAAAGACACACTGGAAACCACCTTAGGCATGAAGGAAGGATTAGTTCATAGAGAAACTCTGTCTTGATGGAAAATGAGGAAAGGTTCTACTGCCATTAGTGCCTGCAGCTCTGAGACTCTTCTAGCTGAAGTTATTGCTAGCAGCAGGGCAGTCTTCCATGATAGGAACTGTAGATCTGCAGAGAAAGCTGGTTCAAAGGGAGGTAGCGTAAGTTTATCCAGAACAAAATTTAGGTCCCATGTTGGTGTAGGTGCTCTCCTGGGGGGCCTAATGTTTTTTGCCGCTCTGAGGAACTGCCTTAGAAGTGGGTGCGAAAATAAGGGTGGTTCCGTGTTGTAGTGGGCTGAAATAGCTGATGCATGGATTTTAATGGAAGAAAAGGAAAGTCCTTTGTGCAACATCTCAATTAAATACTGTAGAATCATAGGCATGTGAGGCTGAAGTGTGTTTTGGCCTTTAGCTTGGTTCCAGGCACAAAACCTTTTCCATTTGTCCGAATAGGCATTCCTGGTGCTGGGCCTCCTAGCTTCCAGAATAACATCCATAACTGCTTGGGAAAGAGGAGCTGGCTGGATGTTTAGGTGATTTGCCATATAGCCAGATTTAAGGTTTTTAGCTGGCTGTGAAGAATCTGATTGTTTTGCTGTGTGAGCAAATGGGCAGTTTGTGGTAAAATCCAAGGTGGGCCCTCGGCCATATTCCTCAATAGTGGGTACCAGTGCTGGCGTGGCCAGTCTGGGGCTATGAGTATCAGTCGTGGTCTTTCCTTTCTGACTTTCAGAAGCACCTTTGTGAGGAGAGGCAATGGAGGGAAGGCATATACTGTCAGGTTTTTCCAACTGAATGAGAGTGCGTCCACTTTCCAAGCTTGATGGTGAAGTGTCCTTGTACAAAATTTTGTTAGTTGATAGTTTTGAGGACTGGCAAACAGGTCTATGTCTGGAAGGCCCCATTTTTGAGTTATCATTGCAAATACTTGTGGATCCAGTTTCCACTTGTGGGGATCCATGATGTTTCTGCTGAGGTCGTCTGCCAATGTGTTCTTTTGTCCTGGCAGGAATTGAGCTTGTAACTGAACTTGGTAAGCCACAGCTGTGTTCCACAAGGTCATTGCTTGCCTGCATAGAGGGTAGGAGTGTGTACCCCCTTGTTTATTTATGTACCACATTACTGTGGTGTTGTCCGTCCTTATTGTAAGTTGTCCTGGATGTAATAGATTCTTGAAGGCTGTCAGAGCATTCTGTACAGCTAGCATCTCTTTTTGATTGATGTGCAGATTCCTTTGATCTGCAGTCCATACGCCTTGAACGCACTGTCCTGCCATATGTGCCCCCCAGGCGTAGTCCGATGCATCTGTTGTCATAGTTTGCCTGGCTGGGGGCAAGGTGAAAGGCTGACCCTTGTTGAGGTGACAGGCCAGTGACTACCATAGAAACTCCTGTTGTAGGCAGGGAATGAGAGATATCATTGTGTCCAAGCTGTGGCTGTGTTGAGACCATACGCTTTTTAGGTACCACTGTAATTTCCTCATATGCAGCTTTGCAAATGGTATTAGTAGTATGCAAGATGCCATGAAGCCCAAGGCCTGCAGAATTTTTCTTGCAAGTAGTTGGGTCTTTGTTGCCATTGTTTTGAAATATTGAGTCAGTTGTAGTTGGTTTGTCTGGCATCAGACAAGCCTTCTGGGCCGTTGTGTTCAAGCTGGCACCCAGGAATGTCATATTTTGTGAGGGTACTAGTTTTTATTTCTTTTCATTTACTTTGTACCCCAGGCAACTTAGAAGATGTTTTACAAAAGCCAGATGTTGTAAGAGGATGTCCTTGCTTTCTGCTTGGATGAGGCAGTCGTCCAGGTATGGGTATATTTGAATTCCTCTTTGTCTGCAGTATGCAATTACTGGTGCCAGGCATTTTGTGAAGACCCTGGGCACAGTAGATAAGCCAAAGGGCAGTGCATTGAATTGGTAATGGGCTGAACCTGCAATGAAAGAGAGGTATCTTCTGCAACTTTGTCTGATACGGGCATGCAGGTATGCCTCCTTGAGGTCCAACGTTACTAGCCATGCTTTCTTGCCCAACATGGGAAGAAGCTGCTGTAGTGTTAGCATCTTGAATTTGGGTACTTGTAAGAAGGTGTTTAGAATTGAAAGGTCCAGAATTGGTCTCCAGGCATTGTCCTTTCTGGGAACGAGAAAGAGTCTTGAGTAAAATCCTTGGCCTTGCTCTCGAGTAGGTACCAGTTGAATGGCTCTCATGTCCATGAGAGCTGTAATTTGCCTTTGTGCCTCTGCCCATTGATTTTGTGGCAGGTTTGGCATTCCTCTTTTCATTGGCAAGGTGTGAAAATGGAATCTGTATCCTCGTGAAATTATGTCTAGGACCCATTTGTCCTTTGTGACAATGTGCCACTTGTCTGAAAAAAGTGAGAGTTTTCCTCCCAAGGGGGCTGCCAAGAGAGTGTTGCTTGGCCAGATGAGGTGCAAGTCATTGAGTTTGCCTTCTGGTAGTTTGGGACCTGTCTTCTCCTCCCTTCTGTGCTGCAGTGCCCCATTGTCGAGGTTTGTATTGGGCTTGTGGTTGTCCTCTGCCTCTTGGACGTCTGTATTTACCCCTCTGTGGTCTGTCAGTAGCTGGAAAGGACCAATTTTTTGTTGGCCAATTTCTGCTGAAGCGAGGGGGCTGTACCTGTAGGAAATCTTTGACTGTCTGCATAGATTTTGCCTTATCCTCCATTTTCTTTAAGACTTCTTCTGCTTTAACTCCAAAAAGAACATCCTGCTGTAAGGGAGCATCTAGAAGCTTTGCTTTAACATGATCAGGCAGAGTTTGTTCCTTTAACCAAGCATGCCTACGTATAACAGACCCAGTGACAGCTGCTCTGCAGGAAGCCTCCAAAGAATCAAACCCACATTGTAAAGTATGTTTGCCCACCTGTTCAGTTACATGCAACAGATCCTGCATTTCTTTCAATTCAGACTGTTGAGGGAGTGTGCTCATTTTTTGTTTTAACTGAGACATTAGAAATTGCTGATATTTTAGCATGTGAAACTGGCAATTTAGTGTCCTCATAGTTAGTGGCTGAGGTGTAAACCTCCCCCCCCACCTGTCTAGTGCTCTGGAGTCCCTTTCAGAGGGTACAGGATTTTTTGCCATAGAAGCCTTAGCCCCTTTGGGACCCTGGGAGATAGTCTCTGGATCAGCAACAGGACTTTTATAAAGAAATTTGTGGGAATCAGGCACTCTGTAGTATCTATCAGGTTTGGCTGGAGCAGGAGGCAGAGAATCTGGGTTCAAACTGGATTCTAAGTAAACATCATCCACAATGTCTAAAACTGGGGGGGTGGCAAGTGGTCTGTGCTGGGGGAGTAAAAGAAACTCTCTGAGCCTTTTCTTTGAGTCAGAGTAGTCTTGACCTTCCCAGTGAAAATGTTCCCTCATAGTGTGTAATGTTTCCCCAAAGGAGTAGTCTTCAGGAGGAGAAGCTGAGGGAATAGAATCCTCAGCATCAGAATCTTCATAAGGGGAGAGGGAGTAATCTTGGTCCTCAGAGAAGCCTGAGGAAATAGACACTTGTTCAGAGGAGGCATAATCTTCCTCTTATCTAGGCCTTTTGTCGGGAGGGGGTTGGGAACCCCTGATTAAAGAGATCAAATCTTCAGCCATTTTGAGCATCTGTTTCTTAGGCATGGGGCCTTGAACAGGGGACTGAAGTGCAGTCTTTTTAGGTTTAATAGGAGTCTTAGGATACGTTTTTATGGTGAGCGTCGTCGGTCTGAAGACGCCTTCAGAAACCGAAGGTGTTTCTGCAACACCGACATCTTTTTCAGCAGTGCCGTCGGTAGGGGCTAAACAAAATGGCTGCGTCGGCCTAGTACTTTCCGCCAAAAGTTCCAAAGCAGTCTTGGGTTCCAGGTCTGCGGTAGTCAGGGGCTGCGTTGGAGCCTCACTGAAGACCGGTGAACAGGAGACCGGATCAGCCGAGGCCTCGGAGTCTGGCTTGGGTCTAGGCTGCCTGTCCTTATCCTTGCGTTTTTTGTGACGCCGGTAGTCTGTTGCTCCGACGGCATAGTGTAGTTAAATTTTCTACCGAAGTAGTGTCGTGCGAAATCAAAGCGGCTTTTGATAGTACGCTTATTAAACCTAGCACAAAAATGACAACTAGTGACGTCGTGGTCTGGGCCTAGGCAAGGTATGCAGTAAGAATGAAAATCCTTATGAGGTATTTGCTTCCCACAAGAAATACAATTGTTAACTTTTTCTGACATCGGTCTGAGGCAAGAAAAGTTTCCCCAACGGGGTACTTAGCTTTATTGAAGACTTCGGATCTGTAATTCGACTTCGAAAATCTCAGGAGTCGGCCGACCGGCACTTGCGAACTGCTTCTGCTTCGGGCACCGCGCGGCAAGAAAGACTGAAGAAAATGGTGTCGGATGCATTATATATACCCCTGGCGCACTGATGTCAGGGACGAAGCGTCAGCAACCGACGCCGGACCAAGACTTTGGAATTACGGCTGACTGCGGGACCGCCTGACAACAGGATAACCCAAGTGTGATGACTGCAGCAGGGTAACACGATGAACATCATATATTCCCAGCTACCTCTTTCTTCCCCATCACACCTTCAACATTTGCCATCTACCTGAGGAAAAACTTTGCATCTGCTTGAGGTATAAAACTGTCTATGCAATATATTTCTAGGCAAAAATCCTAAAACTTCTAAATTTTGTTGTATATTTGACAGCCACGCATATGTCCTCCCACTGTTTCTCTGTGAATTGGATATCTAATCTCTGTTCCCAATCCTTTCTTACCTCTTCTGATTGATTTCTATAGTTATTGTACAATATTTTATATGCCCTACTTGTTGTTGTGTCTTTCGGCTTTTCCCGGTTAGGGGTCGCCACAGCAGAACTCCGGTCCGCTAATGATTGGCAGTAGATTTTTACGTGCCGAGTTGCCAGCCCTGATGCACAATCTTGAACGAAGGTATGCCCATTCACGCATGTCTCCACACAGAAGATGCTCTAGCTGAAAATCGAACAGAACGTCTTACTGTGAGGCGACAACGCTATCGCAGCCCTACTAATTATCATTTTTTAACAGCAGCTTCTGTTCTAGATTCAATTAAAATCTCAACCAGTGCACGTCTTTCATTTAGGATCCACCTATCCCTTTCTCTTTATCTATACTCTAATATCAATCCCTGACAAAGAAGGCAATCACCAATCTGCAATTCAAATGTTTTCTTGGCCTGTTCCAACTGTATTATCTTTATTTATTTGTTACCAATACCATGGTTCCCTTGCCAGCTTCCTCCAATAAATTCCAGCCTCTGCTTGTTTAATCTCCTCACACCTAACTGCAGTCATCCCAATTGGCAGAATCACCTTTCTCCATTCTAGTGTTGGCTTATTTCTAAGTATACTTTCTGCTACTCGGTGAATACAATATTCTGTATGGTGGTTATTATATTCCTGTCAAGGATCTGAATGTAACACTCTACCCTCTCCTTTAACCCCCCCCCCCCACTTTATCATCATCTGTTTCCACTTTTAATTACAACCTTTTGCTTGTGTTATGTTTTTCAGCCTTAACTGTGTAGCTCTAAAATATCCCTTCAAATCAGGTGATCCTAAACCTCCTTGTTATTTTGGAAGGGTCACCTGAACCCACTTGACTCTTGCCCTCTTTCCCTCCCAAATAAAAATTCCTCAGTTCTTTATTAATTACTATCCACTTCTTCTCAAGTTGATAAAAATATACCTAACCTGCATAAAAAACTGAAGGGACTAAAACATTTTACTGCTTGTATCTTACTATCCATAAGCAAGTGCTTCCAGTCTCAGTTTTTATATTATCTTTTTAGTCTCTTCCCACATATCCTTAGCTGCCATAACTGAATCCTTTTTAATCCATACTCAAATACTTTTTTTACCATGTTCTCATAAATACTGGTATAGCTGAACCAATTCATATGTGAATATAAAGATTATAGCTATATCCTTTCATTTACCTTTATTAATTTTATATCCCATAAAAATGAAATATCTCAGAATATTCCACAACACTGAGGTGTCCTTTTCTGGTTATCAGATACAAAATAATATAATCTGCAAATAAAGCCAACTTTTCTTTAACATACAAATTACAGACTTGAATTTCTGAGTCCCTTATTTTCTTTGCCAATGGTTCTACATATTTTTATTTTACATTTGTTTACTGGGGATATCTGACTGGGCCAGAGGCCCTTTTTCAGCGGTGGCCCGGGAGAAAACCTCCATTACAAAAATACATTACAAACAAGAAATTGATAACAATCAAGAATACATAACTTTGGTAAATAGAGGTAGTAAATAGTTTATAAATAAACAATAAAAATTGAGAGACTAACATAAAGTGGACAAAAAAAGAAAGCTAAGTAATTGAGCATGAAATTGCTTGTGGCACCATAGAGAAATGACTGATCAGATCAATATGATACTGGTGGTAAATATTTATGAGATACATGCATGGTATATGAACAAGAAAATGGCTGATTGTTGCTATGCTAGCATTACTTATTCTAAACAGTGACAGTTAAGGCAATATTAAGGTGAAGTACAAGAAGGAGAAATATGATAAAACTGTAAGAAGCTTGAGATAGGTAGATAAAGATAGGAGCAGTAGTGACCCTGAGATCGGTTGAGAGAAACTGGAATTCTGTGAGCGAAGGGATAGTTTGGATGTTAGAATTTGGTAAGGGAAGAGACATTTTGGTTGTGAGGACAAGGAAGGACAGAATGATCAGCCTGGATTAATACAGGAGTATAATATAATGCAAACTACAAAGGGAAAACAGGATCCACCCACCTTGTTCCTCTGTTAAGATGCAATTTATCAGACTGGAACCCTCCAATTTTGATTTTTACATCTGATTCCTCATATATACTTCTAATTAACCTTATTACTGTATCACGAAATGCAAATGCTTCCATTGCCGTACTTATAAAATTCCAGCTTAGGGACTTTCAAGATGGCTGCAGATTAAGTAACATCTTAATTCTAGCTCTCCCAATATGAAAACAAAAACTCAGCAGAGAAAGCCAGTGAACTTAATTTTCTGGGTAAATTTAAGTAATTGTATGGTAATGCACTGCCTGGATGCCAGGAAAAAAGAAATGCAGAGGACCTGAAAGAAAATCATCTACAAAAGGTGAGGAAAAACACTGACTGGGAAGAATACTGCAGCTGTTCAGCAAGAAGCAGTGCAAACTCCAGAGATGACGTCCAGTAACCTAGAGGAAAGTATAACACAACTGCACACAGACCTGACTAAAATAAACAAAACACTGATGGAGTATATCAACTCAAACAACAAAAAGCTGCAAAAATGGAAGCAGATTTAAACAGATATTCAGATAAGGGGATAAAACTGCAAAAATCAGAGGTTGAAATGAAAAAAAAAAAAAGGCTGGCAGAATACGAGACTGCTTAAGAAGAGACATTTGAAAAAATAATAGAATTAGAGGACAGAGCAAATAGGGAAAACCTGAGATTTTCTGCTGTAGCAGAGAAGCTGGAAGGAACAGAATGTATTAATTTTATGAAAGCACAAATAAGCAACTGGACTGATATTCTAGAGCAGGAGATGTTAATTGAAAGGGCACATCATCTTTCCTCCAAACTGGCTTTAACAAAGCAACCTAGACCTTTAATAGTAAAGATTCAATCCTACCTGCAAGGAGGAGTTGATTCTGACAAAACTGCGGCAGAAGGACAAAGTACTAAAAGTGGGAGACAGCAGTGTGTTTGTGGAGAATGATTATTCACTTTACACCAGGCAGAAGAGGAGTAAATTTATTCCATTATTCAGGGAATGTCAAGAAGCAGGCATGACGAGATTCAAACTGCTGCACTCAGCTATTTTTAAAATATTTTTGCCTGGAGGGACAAAATTATTTTTTGATGCAGTACATGTTAAGGAGGAATTATAAAAGTTTGTCCAACAAAATGTGAGCTGTGAAACAAGAGATGCTGCTTGCTCTTCCAGTAAAGAGAGACTGTGCCAGTGAAACCTTTTCCAATGTTTCAAAGGAGAATGCTTAAGAGAAGGAAAAAGGCACAAGAGCTGACTACAAGAATTGACAGTAGTTTGGAAATGAAGCAGAGACAGGACTTGGGAGATGGAGATGAACATAAATAAAATCAGTAACTTGGAAACTGACAACTGTGGAATTGCAAAGCAATAATTATATTTGTGAAACATGACAGAACACGATAATCTGGAAATACTGGACTTCTTTGACTTTGTTAAACGTGTGGGAAACTAACGTATATACCCTACTTCATACCATTAATGTTCAGAAAAATACTTAGGAGAGGGGAAGAGGAGGGAGAAGAAGTAAAGCAATTTTTGTCTTAAAAGTAATATTTTTATAATGTGCTTTTCTTTGCATGCTATAAAGTAAAGTCTTCACAAATATTTGTAAGTGTAATGGGGATACTAATGTAAACAGGTACTCCTTTTTTTCTCCCTTCTCTCTTTCTCCATGTTCTGTTTTAAGAAATGTAGGCACTGCAATGTAAAAGAAGAAGAAATGTCTGGTCAAAAGAGCATGACAAAAGAAACATTTATGTACTTTTTGTCATTCTTGCACAGGGGAATGACTGGATTAAGATCCTCAATTTGATCTACTAACAAGTTTTAACAGAAAAGAAGAATAAGATTAAATATTATAGAGCTTTTTTTTCTAGCAAATAAATGTATGCTTAGTAGCAACTTAGTATTGTGTCCTCATGTCTTCATGGAGACAATCTGATAAGGAGAAATAGCTAGGAGATATTTCTTGAAAGCATTCAGGTGTTTCCCAGCTGGGAGAGCTATAAAGATCAGACAAAACCATGCAGCACTTAGTAGAAAGCACAGCACTGATAACCTTTCTTTTATGTTAACCCAAGTCTATGAGTGTGGCTGTCAGTCTGTGACACATGTTGCTATTAGAAGGGTAAAATATCAATATTTGAAGATGTACATAGATTTGTGCGTTAGTATTACCTTCATAGGTTTTAGGGAGTATTAGGGGTGTATTTGTTTTTTATTTGAGGGCTTTCAATAAAACAAGAACATTTTGTAAGATGTGACATAGGCTAAAATGGCTATGACAAGAAACAAGATGAACCTGCCAAACACTGTATGCCTGTAACACAAAAACTGGAACTAGACACTTACCAAAAAAAAAAAGTTAAATATAAAAAGTAGGAATAATAACTTTCTAACACAATGATGCCATCTGTAATGTCTTTAAATGTCAATGGTCTCAAGGATAAAACAAAAAAAAATAAGAGTAGTGAACTACATTAAAAATGTAGAGTGCAAATAGCTATGCTACATGTGAATTTAATAAAAATGTTATTCAGCAGAATACCTAGGACAAAGGAAAGGAGTAGTACTTACATTAATTGCAAAAGGAGCTCCAATAGTGATAGAAGAGGATACAAAAAGATAATGGTAGATTTGTAGTACTAAGGGGCTTCTGGTAAAGCAGGAAGATTACATTGGCATGTATTTATATTCCACCTGAAATTGCTTTAATGGAGCTTAAAAAATTCTGGCAGAAATAATCAGCTTTCAGGAAGGAATATTACTTGCATGTGGGGACTAGAATTTGATTTGCAGCAGTGAAGATGTACCTGAGAGGCCCAGAAGGGAAAATATAACAAAGGAGGGTAGATTTTTAAATACATTTATGAAAAGATTTGGCATGGAAGATGTGAATTCAATACTATGAGTTTGGAGTGAATTTACATATTATTCCCCAAGATACAAAAACTGGACTAGACTAGACAGAATTTACATTTCACGGGAACATGTGCATTTAACTGAAAGTCTGATGCACACCCAACAGCTATTTCAGATCAAGAGCCATTGACAACTAAAATAAAAACACAGGGTAATGAAATAAAAATGACACACTGGCGCTTTCCCACCTATCTGTTGAAAATAGAGGAATTTAAGGAATGGGTAGTGGAAATGAATAAGGGCTATTAGAGAAGACAGAATTTTCTTCTTAAATATAGCTAGGGAGTGGGGAAAATTAAAGTGGAGTTTAAAAACAGGGTGGAAATAAAAGAAAGGGGGATATGGTTAAGTAGTAGCAAGAATTTAGAGGGAAAGATAAATGAAGAATAAGGGGAATCTCATAGAACAAGGAGAGGAGCAACTGCAGAATACAAAATAGAAGATAAGGGATTACCTTGATAATATGCATGAGTTTAAAAGGATTGCTGTTAAGCAACTGTTTTTAGATAACTCTAGAGCACAAAAACTTTTAGCACAACTCAGACAACAGAAAGTAGAAAGGGCTGTCACCAAGCTTAGGGAGCCTACAAGGAAGACGACAGATCCTGTACAGGTTCATAGGTGTTTACTAATGACCACAAGGGCCTTTTTAAGCCTAGCCTAGCCATGCATCCCAAATCTCTGACAAGTTCTGGTACCCTTGATAAGTGTAAATAGGGGGCTTGGGAAATGAAATATTTACAAGCAGAGGCCTGGGAGAAGAACCATTTACATTTACATTACAGACATAGGTGCCAAGCCAGGGATGAATTTCCTGTTCTCCATCCAATTGTCCAAGTTACACTTGAATTAGTTTAGGGAGGAATTCAGAGAAGAAAATCTCTGGGATACATACATGTCTTTTGTATCACAAACAAGGTTTAACTCTTTAGAATGGGTAATTCTTGTGCTGTTTGTTTTGTGGATATGCAGGAGGTCCATCAGTGTAAGGTGCGACAATGCCATGTATGCCAGGCATAGATTTCTCTTCAACAGCCTGTAGGAGACAGAATACAGGGATAGGGCCTTGAAGAGGTCTGTACAGGACATTTTACTTATACCCTGTATTCTTTTAGTGAGGAACCTTCCTGGAAGTTCCATTTTTTGTATATGCCTGCTTAGGTACATATTTAAGGGAGCACTGTACAGGATAGGTCTGATGAATGCTGAATACAGTGGAACAATGACTTTCTTGGATCTTGATGCCATACCTTTGTTTACAAGTTGCGCAGCATAGAATGATTTCCTCACTAATGTAGACACATGATGGTCAAAGGCTAGATTAGCGTCCATGTGTGTGTGTCCCTAAGTCCCTGACTTCTGGGTCAACTCTAAGGAGTGAGTTATCAATATGATAGTTACCAGGAGTGGATGACTTCTGGAAGGATACTATTAACAATTTCTTGGCATTAATTTTAGTCCATGGCTCTGACACCAGTTGTCTGTGTTAGCCCTTCGTGGAGAACATGTGTGTCAGTGTGGGATTCAATGACAGCTCCTAATTTCCAATTATCTGCAGATTTAGTCAGTCAGGGACCACTGACATTGTCCTTGTCTTCAGAGAAGTAAATGCCAAAAAGAAGTGGTCCAGGGACTCCACTTGTGACTGGCCTCTTTTGTAGAGGTGGACTCCCCAAGTCTAATTTCCTGGGTCCTGTTTATGAGCTAGTTGACTAGCCATTGGGTGACATGAGTTTGTACCTAACCTCTGCAGTTTGTCAACAATGCCTGAGTGGCACACTGTGTCAAACACCTTGGCCAGGTCAAGGTAAGCAGTGTGAACCATTTTGCCCTCATTCATTGCTTTGATGACCTTCTCAAAGAAGGTATTAGAAATATTTTAGAAATTCTATGAAAATTTGTATAAAGCCAAGGAATATGGAAATTAAGAAAAGATACAAATGGAAATGTTTATGAAAGAACTAACTATGCCAAGGGTAGAGGTAGACAAGGCTCAATCACTAACAGGATAGGAGGAGATGAGATAAAGATGGTGATTTATTACCAATCCACAGGACATTCCCCAGGAATAGATGGTGTTCCTGTGGATGTTGGAAGCTAGCAGGGGAAAAAACTGATAAAGACCTGCAAGGTTATGTTTAACAGTATTTTAAGAGGAGAAGTAACACCGGCAAACTGGAAGAAAGCAGTGGTAGCTTTAATACCTAAAGAGGGTAAAGATCAATCAGGTCCATTTCAATATTAAACCATGATTATAACGTATTGATGTCTATAATGGCTAAAAGAATGGCAAAAGTAATGCCGAAATTGATAGATATGGATCAATGTGGTTTTGTGGAGGGGAGGCAAACATATGACAACATTACCAACACTGATGATTCAGACGGAAGTAAAATGTAAGCAAATACCATTATTGTTGGTGGGTCTTGATGCAGAGAAAGCATTTGATAGAGTAAACTGAGACTTTATAAGCAGGGCAATGGAAGCATTTGCATTTCCTGAAAATGTACGAGGGCTCGGAGGTGAAAATTAAAGTGGGTGGGGGCCTCTCTGTGCAGAGGAAGCATGCATGGGTGTCCTTTGACCCCTTTGTTATTTGCATTATATTTAGAACCACTGGTGAAGAAAATAAGGGACTCAGAAATTCAAGGATATAATCGGTATGATAGTTAAGAAAAGCTGGCTCTATTTGCAGATGATATCAGTTTATACATGACAAAACCAGAAAGAGACATTACAATGTTATGGAACATTTTGTCAGAGTTTCAAATGTTTTTCAGGATAAAAAATTAATGAAACTAAAGCAAAGGCAACAGGGGTAAATTATGTACCCACATATGAATTGGTTCGGCAGTAGCCGCATTTATGGGGACATGATAAAATGAAGCATTTAGGAGTATGGATTAAAAATTATTCTGGTGTGACAGCTAAGGATATATAGGAAGAGATTAAACAAAAAAATACAAAAACTGAGGAAATGGAAGCTTTGTTATATGGATATGGATAATAAGATACAAGCAGTTAAAATGTTTTAGTCCCATTAGTTTTATACACAGGTCAGGCATATTTTTATCGGCTTACTATTGTTTCTTCGAATGGCAAAACACTTGCCATTTGAAACAACGAATAATAACATCGAAACTGAAAAAAAAAAAATGAGCGGTGACAATGTCGAACCAAATACCAGACACATTTGATTCGACATTGTCGAAACCAGCACGTGATAGCCATATAGGAGCTGATGTAAATCAGACTCCTATATGACATATCACGGTTTTGCAGGGGGGCAAGCGCTCTGCACTCCCACAGCCCCCCACTTACATATTCTGACTCCGAGATCGCACTACAGTGGGGATATGGATGAATTTCCAATCCCCACTGTACCGCGATCTCCGTGCAGACAGCCGAAATTACACTTATGCGAATGCAGTAGTGCAGTCGCATAAGTGTCTTAGACTATCTCATCAACTATTGTTTGTGCGCTCGACATTCTGATTTTTGGCACACTGCTGCCGACAGAATGTAGTTCGCAAAAACAATAGTAAACCATTTTTATCAACCACAGGAGAAGTTGTGGACAGCAATTAATAAAGAGCTGAAGGACTTTATTTGGGAGGAGATGGCAAGAGTCAAGTGGGATAAAGATGATTCTTCCAGCAGAACACAACAGATTGGGATTACTTGATTTGAAGGGGTATTTCAGAGCTACACAGTTAAGGCTCCTATACATAGCATATACAGAAAACTATAATTCAAAGTGGAAATGGATGATGATGAAACAGTGGGGAAGCTCAAGAAACAAGGAGATACTGGGATTTTGGATGCAGGCTTTTAAGGAGAATAATGATAATCATACAGATTATTATATCTATAAAGTAGCAGAAAGTATTCTAAGAACTAGGCCAACATGGGAATGGAGAAAGGAGATTCTGCTGATAGTGATGACTGCAATTAGAGATATAGACATTAGGCTACAGGGGGCTGGAGAAAACTGGCAAAGGAACCAAGGTATTGGGAGGAAATAACTAAGAGAGAGGAAGGTAACAGAATAGGAAGATGTCAATAATTTATATGGACTGCAGATTAAAGATTGCCTTCTCTATCACGGATTGATATCAGAGTATAGGCAAAGAGAAAGAAACAAGGGGGTCCTAAACAAAAGACCAGCACTAGTAGACTTTTTAGTTGAATCTAGAACAGAAGTTGCTGTTAAAAATGAATAATTAGCAGAGCATATAAAATATTGCATGATAACTACAAGAATTAATCAGAGGAGGTTAGAAAAGATTGGGAATACAGATTGGATAAGCAATTCACAAAGAAACAAAGGGGGATATATGTATATCTCCCAAATATGCAACAAAAGTTAGAAAATTTAGGATTTTTTAGGGAAATGCTTACATAGATATTTTTATACCCAAAGTACTCTCCAGAGAATTCTTTTTCAGATAGGCAGCAAGTGTTGGAGGTTTGAAGGGGAAGAAAGAGGTACTTGATAACATATTTTCTGGGAGTGTAATGAGTTGGCAGACTTTAAAGATTTGCTGCAGGCTACTTTATCAGAGATACAGAGTGAGCAAATCTGTGTATCTACGGAAAAGATTTTTCTGAGCTATGACAGAGAATAGGAATTGGCTAGACATAGTAAGGCCTTGCAGAGTCTAATTATGGCGGCTGCCAAAAAAGCAATTACTAGAAAACGTAAATCAAAGTCTAAACCAACTGTACTAGAAGTGGTGAATACAGTAACTAAGATAAAACAACTGAAACTGGGATCATGAGAAAATGATAGGTGCAAATTACATAGAAAAAATGGGAATTGTGGGTACAATACATACAGGGGAGGAATGAGGTTTAAAAAGCAGGATCTGAATGAGCTATGTAATGTTTGACAATGACTGGGTAGATTATAAATGATGTATAATGTTTGCAACTAAGATTATGTCAATATGGTTTGTTTTCATTTATATAAATGTATGATGGCCTATGTCATTAGTGATAATTTAATAAAGATGTTTCTTGTTTAAAAAAAAACAATCCTAGCTTACTCTGTCAAATGCATTCTCAGCATCAAGATCCACCAATGTCACTTCATTCTACTTCCCCCTGGAACATCACTGTTCTACTGTTGCTGTTTTTTTTCCAAACACCTTTATTAAATTATCACTTGTGACAAAGGCAAATTTACATTCATATAAAAGTAATCAAACTACATTAACAAACATTATACTTCACATATTTTTCTATCAATTATATAACCTAATCAATATTACATAAATTATTCAATTCCTGCTTTTTTTAAACAAGAAACATCTTCACTAAACCATCACTTACTACAATAGGCATCCATACATTTATTAATGTGGTTAAATGTTTGCCACCCCTCCACAAAATAGTATTGGTTCATATCTATCAATTTTGTCATCACCTCTGCCATTCTTCTAGTCATTGTAGACAAACACTTTGTAATCATAGTATAGAATCGAAAGTAGCCTATATGAAGCTGGATCATATGGGTCTTTACCATATTTATGTATTACAGCCATCACAGCTTTTTCCCGATGTTGGTGCCTCCCCTCCTTTTAAAATGCTGTTAAACAAAACCTTGCAGATCTTCATCACTTTCTTCCCTTCTAGCTTCCAACCTTCCACCAGAATACCATCTATTCCTGGAGAATTTCCTGCAGATTTGTTATACATCACTATTTTTAGCACATCTACTATCTTAACTGTTAGTTGATAAGCCTCATCCACCTATAACTTTGGCATATTGAAGTCTTCCATAATTATTTCCATTTGAGCTTTTTCTTGTTTTCCCCACATCTCTGTTTTATACAAATTCTCACAAAATTTCTGAAATATCTCTAATACCTCTACAAGATCTTCAGTATTTTTTGTTGTTATATGCTCCCAGAGTTTGGCAACAGCCCTTTCTGCTTTCTGTTGCCGAAGTCGTTATGCCAAAAGTTTTTGTTCTCTGGAGTTATCAAAAAACTGCTGCTTAACAGCAATCTTTCTAAACTCATGCATATTATCTAGGTACTCCCTTACTTTCTCTATCAGTCTGCAATCTTGCTCTGTGAGATCCCCTTATTTTGTAATACTTTAACATTTGGCAGCCCCTCTAAACAAGTATTACCTCCTAACCAGATCTCTCTCTGTTTTGTATCTACCCTATTTTTAAAAGCTGCTTTCATTTTATCCTACTCACTAGCTATTACTTCTGGAGTATTTTTTGTCTTCCTTAATAACTTATGGAAAATTTCTGAGTACCCATTCTTTAAATTCCTCTTTTTAACAGGTAGGTGGGAAAGTGTTAGTGTCTCATTTGTACTTCATTACCCTGCATTTTTATCTTAGTAATTGTTGGCACATGACCTGAATTAGTTATTGATGTCTATAAAACTTCTCAACTAAATGCTCATGCTCCTATGAAATTAATTCCTGTGAAGTCTAGCCTAGTTGCTGTATCTTTGTGAATTATATGTAAATTCTCTACAAGTTCCTATTACTGAATTCACATCTTTCATACCAAATATTTTCATACATTTCTTCAGAAATCTTTTTTTTGTTATATTTTCCCCTTCTACACCCCTCCTTAGATACATCCTCATTGTTGCAAATCAAATTCCGGTCCCTATCTAGAAGTAATATTCCCTGCTAAAAGCTCACTATTTCTACAAAAAAAAAAAGTTTTAAAATAGCAGCTTTAGGTGAAATATAAATACATGCCAGTGTAATTCTCAGTCCTTGCTAGTAGCCCCTTACTACTACAAATCTGCATATTTTCTCCTCTTTTATCACTACTGGAGCTCTTTGAGCAATTAATGTAAGTGCTCCTCTTTTCCTTTGTCCTGGACATTCTGCAGAATATCCATCCTGAAATCCTTTCTTTATCAAATTCACATGCTTAGTTCTTTCCAAATGTGTCTTCTGTAGCACTGATATTTACACTCTGCATTTTTTAACATAATTAAGTATTCTTTCCTTTTTATCTATACCTGTGAGGCCATTCACATTCTAAGATAATACAGAAAGTGTCACTACTAAAGTAAGAAGTCATTATTCCCACCTATTATATATGGCAGCTTGTTTAAATGTCTATTGTGATACATGCACCTATTAATGTTTGGCAGGTAAACCCGTTATACCATTTTTTTATTATGATCAACACTGGGACCTCTGTCACATTTTACAAGAATTTTTATTTTAATAAAAACTCTCAAACAAAAAAAAAACTAAACACAATGCAGAACACCCTCATAACTAGTTAACTTAATGCAAGCATACACAACCATGTATATTTTCAAATAATGAAATTTAACTCTCCTAATCATTTCCCACAACTGCTAACACAGACCCTAATTAACCTGAAATTAAAGTAATCTGTGCTAAGATACATGTTATTGTCTGTAACTTTATATGAACAACTCTTGGGTCAAAAGAAGAGAAAATTCCAGAGACACATGCAATATTTTTCTTCAGGCAGAGTGTTTGCTTGGCCAAACAATACAATGAATACAGCCAGTGCAGTGAACAACACTGATATGCATGTTTTCTATTTAAGAACAGAAGCAGCAAATGCTTCTAATGGGGCAGACATGGCCCCTTTAAGAGAAAGTAACTTTAATGGGTCTGCTGAAGCTGAAACAGCTACCACATCCCCTGATGACATCACAACACACACAGCCAGCAGTGCAGTAAAGGCAGGTACAGCTTCCTTTACTGGGGAACATGCAAGAAAAAAGGGGAGCATGCAGTTGTTGTTTCATTCAGCAGTGTTGTTTCAAGGTCAAGTTTGAATCCTAGCAATAGGATGGAAGCTAAATTATCATTTCCAATTAACAATATACATTTTCGGGAGCAGTCTATCAGCAGGGGTTGCCTGAAAAGGAAAGCTTCACTCGAGGATGGCAACATGACATGTGGATGGAAGCAAGAAATCGTTAATAAAGAACATTTCTTCTAGGACGCTAACATCACCTGAAGAGAGTGTTCTTGAAAAAGGTATGAGTTTTATACCTGCTAACCAAATGAAATTAACCGATAACATCATTGAATTAAAAACATTTACATACAATTTAATGCTTGAAATACAGTTTGGGGATGAAAGTAAAGGGGGTTGTAACATCAATGTGTTCTGTAAAAGCAGTACTTTCACACCTAAAAACAATGCAGTAGTTGAAGCATTTGAGAAAGTCTGTACCAAAGAGATATACAACTTGTATGATAATTGAGGGTAGGGGAGCTAAGGTTTCAAACTTGAACTTTTCTGAAAGGCAAGCCTTGTCAGTTCTATGGATGGATAATTCAATATTTATAAGACCAGCTGACAAGGGAGGGCCCTTGGTAATTATGGACTACTGCTACTATAAAGACACCATAAACTTGATGCTGACTGACAAAGTGTATGGCAAAGTTGATTTTTTGAAGGTGAAACAATGTACTATGAATGTATATAACAGTTTGTATGAATGTTTGCAATGCAGAATTATAGATATTGAGCTTTTCAGATATTTAGTTAATGAACCCATGATACCTATCATACAAGGACTATCAAAAGTTCATAAACATCTTACACTACTCCCTATGAAACCAATTGTGGTTGGCAGAGGATGGTGTACTGAGCCACTGAATATCTTTGTTGAAAAGCATCTTAAAACAGTTTTGGGTAGGAATACATATTTTCTCAAGGACATCAAACAATTTTTAACTGATTTATATACATTTACTAACACCAAACAGATTAGTGATGGCTATTTAATGGTTACTCTAGATGTGCAGTCGCTTTGTACTACCATACCCAACAGTATTGGCCTGGAAATGTAAACAATATTTACTAGATGATGCATCATATGATTCTGGTTTTATAGAGTTGCTTTCTCTATTTGTTGAATTAATTTTAGAAAATAATGTATTTTTGTTTGAACACAACTTTTACAGGCAGATAGATGGCGTAGCTATGGGCACTTCTTGTGCCAATAACTACGCCAACATAGTTATGGCTGCATGGGAAAAGAACCACCTGCATCTGTATGAGAGGACAGGACAGTTCATTTTTCATCAGCATTTTGTCGATGATTTGTTTTTGCTGTGGGAAGGTAATGAGCATACCTTGAAACAGTTTCATGAGGCTATAAATAACAGCACTGAATTCCTTAACTTTACTATCAGTAGCTCTTACAACACTGTTGATTTTTTAGATGTAAGGATAACAATGGATAGTGTAAGGAGATTCACAGGAAAGAATGCTATAGGAGCTCATACCTCCACAGGTAAAGTATACATCCAGGCCACATCTTTAAAGGCTAAGCCCTAAGAACCTCAAGATTAGTGTCAGATGATCAGAAGTTTAAGGATGAACTTGAGAACCTTAAAGACAAGTTCATGGATAGAGGTTATAATGAGAAGGAAGCTACAGGTATACTGTCCCAAATACCCGAATATAGAGGGGAAGGGGTAGACCCTACTTCTCAGATACTACTGTCAACAATAATAATGGAAATAAAGGTAAGAAATTTATGTGCATACCTATCACTTATTCCAGTAATATAATGTTACTGCAGGACATTTTTGTGAAATACTGGGCTATATTATGTACAGATGACAAAGTGAGGGATATAGTAGGAGATACACCTAGCTATACTTACGAGAATAAGAAATCTTTGAAAAGGCTATTATCTGGCCCGAGGCATGCTTTTATAAATAGGACTGACAGTGGAAGGATGGGTACTTTCCATGTAAAAAATGTAATTACTGTGGACATGTAGACACCAGTAGCAAGTTTACTCACCCAGACACTGGTAAAGTATGGGAATTTAAGTTAACAGTGGACTGCAATACAACTGACCTCGTTGATCTGGCTTACTGTAGTAGATGCTATTCATTCTACATAGGGAAAACAAATCGTATGTTAAAAGAACGCATGCGAGAACACCTGTATGATATATCCAGGGGTGCTGAATCCAATGCCTTAGCCAAACATGTGGCTACACATGATCATACACACATTTAAGTTCATGGTGATGGAAATAATCCCCAAGAATGAAAAAGGGGGAGACATCAGAAATAAAAGAGACAGCAGGGTTAGAATGGATTATAAAGATGAGAGCTAGCATGGGCAGAGGCCTTAATGATAAAGTTTCTATAAAGCCAGTTTTACAGATGACTACTGTTTTTATTACTTTTTTACTATTTTTTAAATTGTTCACATTTATGTGCAATGTGTTTATATTTCTAAATGTTTACTGCCTAGATGACCATTTTTAAACCGATTATAGATATGCTTTTGTATATCTCTTTAAACAAGGATTGCATTTATTACTCCATGTAATTGAATAAATGATTTTATTGGTTATTTTTAAAGTAAGGCATTACATTTCTTGTGTGTCTGATGAAGCAGCTTGATGTGCTGCGAAAGCACTTGCCATTAAATGGAATTCTTTTTTATCTGGTGCCTGCTGTGGTTTGGTTCATCCTCGTTTGTTTTTGCTTTATTCTTGTTCAGTTGTTGGTTGAACCAATTATCTACAACACATTTTTGTTTATATGTGCTACGATACATGTTTACTGTCTATGCTTCTACTTACACTAACTGGTGTCTTTTTATCTATACTCCCCCTCCCCACATGTGAAAACTACTTGCATACTTTCAAAAATCATGAAATTTTATCGTTGAAGAAACCAGTGTTCTGTCTTTTATTGCCCTTTTATCAGCTTGCCTCCATGAAAATGTTAGTGAAAAAAGAAAAAAAAATGCAGTCCCCTATTACAGCCTGATAGTCTGAAACATTTATTGCTAAAAGAAAAAACTTTTCACTATAGTCAGTGTTCTGATATTTACATGTTTTCACTTAAAATGTATTTGATTAAGCCAAGAGTCTTAATTCAGAAATTCACCTATGCAAAAGTAAGAGAAATATATTAGTTATACGTATGTTATGATCTATGTACTTTTACCCCATCCCTCACGTCAATAACCCAAGAATACAGCCTATTAACTTAAACACACTTTTGTCTAACTTTTCGTCTCTTTTTGCAATGTAATGCCTACATTTCTTAATGAAAAAGAATGAAAAAAGGCATACATTTATTTTAATAACTTTATCACATACAAGAACAACTAAAAATACTTTACTATAAAATATTCAATTTATATTGTGAAAAGTTCAACAGAAAGGAAAAAGTTTTACTTAGTTACTTTTCTCCTTCTACTTCCCCTCCCCTCAGAATCCATCCAAACATTAATGATGTGAAGTAAAGCAAATGCTTTATAGTTCATCACAAGTTTAACAAAGTAAACAAAAGTCAACTCTTTCCACTTATTCTTATACAGCCATATTTCATAAATGCAGCTGATACTTTGCAGTCTCACATTTATTTACTAATTTCTGTGTTGCTGGTCTTTTTCCTGTTCATTCATCTCCATCTCACAACTCCAGAATCCAGTTCAATTGCACTGTACTGTCAACTCTTCTGGTCAACTCTTGTGCTTTTTTCTCTCTCTCTCTCTCTCAAGTGTTTTCCTTTGCAAAAGTAGAAAAGTTTACGCTGGCAAACTCCCCCAGTGTGCTTTATTATCAGAAAAATGAGAAGCAGAGTCCCCTTCTGCTTGTTGGCTCATTTTTTGTTGGACTAACTTTTTTTCCTTGTCCTGTTCGCATCAAGAAATGACTTTGAACCACCAGAGAAAAATATTTTAAAGACAGCTCTCGCACCTGCCTCTTCACATTTCCTGATTATTGGTATAAATTTCTCTTATGCCTGGTGTACAGTGAATGAGAAGTTATGTACCTACCATAACGTTCCATGTTAGTTGTCTTCTCTCGCCTTCTTTCTTGCTGGATGGGTTCGGAGCCGAACCTCGGCTCTGACTCGGCCTATACTAAAGCTCGAGAGCTAATTTTACCGGCTCGAGGCAACCCTATATCCCATGATGCTAGGCAGTAACTACTCAGATCTAGTTTGGTAGCTGAGAAACAATAGCCAATTCAGTCTCCCCTCTGAGGTGGAAGAGGAGAAAGGAGAACTCCCCAAATATCACTAGCTGAAGCTGTATCTACCCCAGGACCAACTGTCTGAGCTTGGAATAGTGCAAGATAAGGTCCGTTGGAAGAAGGGAAAAATCTCTCGGTCTGTCCACGCTAGGGGGATGGTGGGCGGGACGCAAGAAAGAAGGCGAGAGAAGACAACTAACATGGAACGTTATGGTAGGTACTTAACTTCTCAATGTTAAGTTGTCAATCTCGCCTTCATTCTTGCTGGATGGGACTGCGTCCCTAGCACCTTCATCCTGGGTGGCTCATTGGAACAGACTCTTGAGAATGGTGGAACCAAAATTTGCCCTATTTCTGGAGGCCATGTCCAATTTGTAATGTGTAACGAAGGTATGAGGAGAGGCCCATGTGGCTGCCGCACAGATAGTGTCTATTGGTAATCTAGCTTGAAAGGCTATAGATGTAGCCAATGCTCTGGCTGAATGGGCTCTTGGCCTAGAAGGCAATTCTTTACCTCTGAATTGATAAATACAGGTAATCACAGAAGACAGCCACCTAGACAGGGTTACTTTGGATACCGGAAGACCCTTTTTACTTTCTGCATAAGATAAAAAGAGTTGATCATATTTCCTGAATTGTTTAGTTCTGTCCAGATAGTAGCGGAGCTGACGATGAATGTCCAGACAATGTAGTTTTTGCTCCGCATTGTTTGAATAATTAGGAAAGAAAACTGGAAGATCAAGAGATTGATTTAAATTTGTCTGAGAAGCCACCTTGGGTAAAAAAGACGGGTTAGTTCTTAGAGAAACTCTGTCTTTATGGAATACTAAATAGGGAGGGCAAATGCAGAGGGCATGAAGTTCAGATACTCTCCTAGCAGATGTAATGGCGACTAGGAATAGTGTCTTCCAGGAAAGTAACTTCAAGGAACAGGAGGCCGCAGGTTCAAAGGGAGGGAGAATCAAGGATGCTAAAACTAAGTTTAAATCCCACTGTGGTGGGGGGTCTTTGATTGGAGGCCTGAGTAAAAAGATACCTCTGAGGAATGCCTTGCAAAGCTTATGGGACATGATGCTGGAGTCCGACAAGCCTATGTGAAAACTTGAAATGGCTGCTAGCTGAACTTTTACTGTGGAGGAAGAAGATCCTGAATGAAAGATTTCGGCTAGGAAATCCAAGACCGAGTATATTGGAGCAGTGAAGGGATCTATGTTCCTAGCCTTTGCCCAAAAGGAAAAACGTTGCCATTTACTAGCATAGATCCTTCTGGTAGAAGACTTAAGGGAAGCTACAATAATATCCCGGACAGAATTTGAAATCATTGGAAGCCTGGCTAGGGATGGAAGTGGAGCAACCAAGCTGTGAGGTTGAGAGATTGGAGGGATTGGTGCAGCTGCCCTGATTGATGGGCCAAAAAATCTGGCACTGGATCCAAATGCCAAGGCTGCTCCAAAAGATAGCGATGCAGGAAAGGGAACCATATCTGTCGAGGCCAATAAGGGGCAATGAGGATCATCTTGGCCCTCAAGGTGGTAGCTTTCTGAATTGTCTGTGTGATTAATGGAAAGGGGGGAAAGGTGTAAAGAAGTCCCCGAGGCCAATCGTGGACTAGAGCGTCTCTGGGGAGATGGCCTGGAAGGGGGAAGAGGGTGAAGAAGTCGAGGCACTTGCTGTTTTGTGGTGTTGCAAAAAGATCGCAGCAAGGAAACCCCCACTTCCGAAATATTTTGTCCGTCACCGATTGCTTGAGAGATCACTCGTGAGGCATGAGAATAGCTCTGCTCAGCCTGTCCGCTATGACGTTGGACTTCCCGGGGATGTGCGTTGCTATCAGAAACCGCTGAGAAGAGATCGCCCATTGCCAGAGTCTGAGTGCTTCTTGACACAGGGGATAGGACTTGTTTCCGCCCTGCTTGTTGATATACCATACTACGGACATATTGTCCGTCTGAATTGCAATAGTCCCCAGGGGAAGAGAGTCTTGAAGGGCTTGCAACGTCAAAAGCACGGCTCACATCTCCAGGACGTTTATGTGCAAGTGGCATTCGAAAGATTGCCATGGACTGTCCTGCCCTGAAAATGCCCCCCAATCAGGGAGGCGTCCGTTGTGACTGTGGCGACCGGGGGGGAGGAGTAAAAGGTCTGCCTTGATGGACTTGAGGGGAGACCGTCCACCAAGATAGATGTTTTCTGCAAGATAGAGTTATTAAGATCTTGTGCATCATAGGGAGCTGTTGGAAGGACCACTGGGAGAAAAGCATCCATTGGAGAAGCCGCATGTAAAAGCGGGCAAGGGGAAGAAGCGTAATGGCTGCCGCCATGAGACCTAATACTTTCAGAACATACCTGGCCTGAATTTTGTTGTTCTGAAGAAGGATGTGAACATGATTTTGAATATCTAAGACCCTCTGCTCTGTTAACTTTGCTGAGAGCTGAACGGTGTCCAAGGTGGCGCCTATGAAGGTAATAGACTGACAAGGCGACAAGGCAGACTTTTCGAAATTTAGAGAGATACCTAGCTCTTTGCAAATGTGGATAGTGTAATCTCTGGCTAGAAGAAGTTGACGCCTGGTGGTGGCAGTGAGGAGCCAGTCGTCTAGATATGGAAACACCTGGAATCCTTGACGTCTCATGTGAGCCGTAACCGCTGCTATACATTTGGTGAACACTCGGGGGGCTGTAGTGAGACCAAAGGGCAGGGCTCTGAACTGGTAGTGACTGGCTCCCAGCCGGAAGCGGAGAAACCTTCTGGAGCGCCTGTGCATTTTGATGTGATAGTACGCATCCTGAAGGTCCACTGAGCACATCCAATTGTCCTTGCCCAGAAGGGGTAAAATGGACTGTAGCGTGACCATCCGGAACCTCGTTCTTTTTACAAACTTGTTTAGTTTCCTGAGATCCAATATTGGCATCCAGTCCCCTGTTTTTTTTGGTACCAAAAAGAACTTTGAGTAGACTCCGGATCCTATCTGGTCTGCTGGGACTGGCTGGATGGCTCTCTTTTTTAGCAGCTTTGATATTTCTAGTGCCGCTTGTTCCCTTAGACTGGGTGGAACGTCTGGAAGAGACCCCATTTGAATCGTTGGGGTTTGGATAAAGGGGATTTTGTAACCCTCGGATATGATCGACTGCACCCATTTGTCTTGAGTGAGGGAGAGCCAGGCTTGTGGGTACAGCGATAATCTTCCCCCGACTGCCTCCGAAGGTGGACAATCGGGCAGCACCTCAGGGATGCTGGAAGGGTTTGTCAGAGAGGATTTCTCTGCTACCCTGGTTCTGCAGACCCCCTCTGCCTCTTGGACGGCGTCTTATGTTGCTGTTCCCCCCTCTGCCTCTAGGGGTGAACTGACCTCTTGCGTCAGGTGTGACTCCTTGTGATTTACGGAACCACATTTTTCCATCCTTTTGACCCTTAGGATATGGTCTAGATGGGGTAGAAAAATGGACTCCTACGGCAGAAAGAGTCTTGCCATCTTGTTCGCATCTGGTCAAAGTATCTTTCACTTGAGGTTCAAACAACGCTGAACCATCAAAGGGGGAGTTAGTGAAAGACGCCTTGAAGGGGTCTGCGAAGATGCAAAGCTGCATCCAGGCATGACGCCTCAAGGCCACACCTGTGCCTGCGGCCCTACTCGCTCCATCGGCTGCATATGAAATAAGCCGCATGGAGGAGTTGACAATGGAGTTCAGGGTTCCTAGCTGTGAGTTAATTTTGTCCCGAGACCCAGCAGCTGATGGATCCTGTAGGACCTCACCCAGTTCTTTAAGAATGTCTCTTTGAAGATGGGTGAAGTGGCATAAGTAGTTCAGCGACCGCATGGCAAAGGTCGCTGATGAGAACATCCGCTTGCCGTACCTATCCATTGTCCTAGATTCCTTGTTAGGCGGATGGATAGGCACTGAAGGATCAGCCAGTTCCTTCTTAGTGGCTGCCGCCACCACCATGGCATCAACTGGGACACCTTTAGATAAAAATTGCTTATCAGAAGGGGCTGTTATAAATTTAGAAGGCCTCTGTGGGGTGGGTTCCATCGAATCAGGGGCCGTCCACACCTTCAGTGCCACCACTTCCATAAGGGGGTCGAAGGGCGGAGACACCCAGGAGGTGGAGGGTCGAGAACCAAAAGCCTCCAGGTAAACCGACTCGTCCTCGGAAGGATTAAGGGAAGACCAGTTCCCCCTCTGTTTAAGGATTTCAAGGATGTCAGAGAAGGAGACATCCTCAGAGGGGGACCTTGGGGATCCTTCAGACTCATCCAAGTCGGTATCAGATGTGACGGACTCAGGGGAGTCCACATGCTTCCTCTTACGCGGGGGTTCACCTGACGGATCAGGAGAAACCTCGGAAGAGGAGGATATTCCCAATGGGGAAACCTGAGGCGTTGGATCTCGATGGCCGGGGGCGAGAGAGTGGGAAGAGACATCAGCAGGCACTACAGTGGGAGGAGCTGATGGAGCTGACCGTAGAGCAGGCACTGAGGCCAGTACGCTCCTCATGACCTCGAAGGTGCCCCTATCAGGCAGGCCAGAGAGCTCCCGCTCCGAAGAGCTAGGAACCCCAGCTGGCACCGACAGGGACGGCTCCGAAGCCGATGTCGGGGCCGAACTCACCAACGCCGACGCTCCGAGAGGGAGAACGGGGTCGGACAAGGGTCCGATGCCACTCGCCCCCTCGGAGCCGGCGAGAGAGTCCAAGCGCCCGGATCCCTCCAAAGATGGCACCATGGACGAGATTGGAGCAGACGACGGAGCCGAAGGGGGAGGTATCAGCTCCGACGTCAAAACGGTCACGGCTCCGAGGAGCTCCGGCTCCAAACACTGGGGTAGAGTCGAAGGAGGAATAGTATGTTGTATGGATGTAGCCACTGTCTGATGAGACGGCTGTGAAGCATTTGGGCCAGTGCCTGAAACTTTAATAGTCTGCTTACCACCCTCTCAAGGTCATGATCGGAAAGCCTGGAAGACAGAGAAGAATGGCTCCGATGGCTCCACTCCGAGAGTAATGGTGACCTCGGAGCCGAATGGATAGACTCCAGAGATGGAGCTCTGGACCTCTTGCGTGTGGAGGGCATCGAGGTTGATGGAGCCGATGGAGCCATAGACACATTGGCTCCAGCCGGAGCCGACTTTGAAGACAGAGTCTTAGAGGTATCGGCTCCGGCTGGAGCCGATGCAGGCAGCTGCGATACAGAAGTATTGGCTCCAACCGGAGCTGATAATGTCGCAGAAGGTGAGCCACCATCCGAAGGCTTAGAACTTGGAGCCGACGGTTTAGGTGGCTTCGAAGGCTTCACTGGCACGGACTTAGCCGGGGAACCTTCGGGCTTTAATAAGCCCCTTAGGATCAATTTATTCCTGCGCTCCTGCAGGACTCTTAGGCTGAATGCATGGCACACCAAGCAAGAGTCCTGCAGGTGCAGGGGTCCCAGGCAATAAACACAATAAGTGTGACCGTCTGTCAGAGACATCTTCTGACAGCACGAGTCACACTTCTTGAAGCCTGAGACCTTTGTCTCCTTCGACATATTGTTGTCGAAAGGAAAAACAACAAAAATAGAAGAAAAACACACACACACACACACACACACACACACACACACACACACACACACACACACTCTAACAAATAGGGATACAGGGATACTAAAGGAACACTCACACAGCTAAGAATCCCTGTGAGGGAATTAAGAATAAAACGGAAGGGGCCTAAGGCCTAACCTAGGGTGGGGAGTATGACAGGGATAAGGGATAAAAAATAGGGACTAAAAATTTAAATTAACCAAGAAACTAGCCTATTTAAGATTATATATTAGAATACTTGGGGAAAACTAAGGAGAAGACCAAGATTTTACTTGAAAAAAGTCACTAACCTGTGAGCCGGTAAAAAGAGCACCTCGCTAGTGTAAGCGGCAAACGAGATCTGGGTAGTTACCGCCTAGCATCATGGGATATAGGGTTGCCTCGAGCCGGTAAAATGAGCTCTCGAGCTTTAGTATAGGCCGAGTCAGAGCCGAGGTTCGGCTCCGAACCCATCCAGCAAGAATGAAGGCGAGACTGACAACTTAACATCAATCATTTTCCACACTTAACTGTCTCCAACTTTTAATACTTTGCCCTCTTGCCACAGTTCTGTCAGGAGCAACTATTTCTACTTATAAGGTTTGCATCTTTACTAATAAAGGTCTTGGCTGCTTTATCATCGCTAGATTAGGAGCATACAAATGGTGTGCCCTTTCAATTAACAGTTCCTGCTGTGGAATACCAGCCCAGTTGCTTACCTGTGCCTTTACAAAATTAATACAGTCTGTTCCTTCTAGTTTCTCTGGTACAGCAGAAAATCTCAGATTTTCCCTTTGTGCTCTGTTCTCTAAGGCTACCATTTTTTGAAACATCTCTTCTCGGGCAGTTTTGTACTGATCCAGCCTTTTCTGTACTTTGACATCTGATTTTTGCAATTTTATCAGCTCATCTGAATATCTGTTTAAAGCTACTCCCATTGTTTCCATCTTTTGTTTGAGATGATGTACTCCTTCATTGTTTCATTTATTTTAACCAGGACTGAGCAGATTTGACTTTTTTTTCTCTAGATTACTGAACACCATGTCTTGCACCAAATCTGGAGCTTGAACTGCTTTTTGCTCAACAGTTGCAGGACTCTTCCCATTCAGTGTTTTATCTTCACCCTTTCTAGTTGATTTTCTTTTAGGCTCTATTTATTTCTTCTTTGCAGGCATCCAGGCAGTGTATTTACTAGCCACTAACTGAATTTTACTCAACCTAAACATATCACAAACTGTTATCACACAGTTTCTGTTTTAACACTGTGAGAGCTGAAGTTAAGCTGTTGATCAATATGCAGTCATTATGGAAGTCCCAAGTTGTGTTTCATCTTGAGAGGAAAGGTCGATGGGCTAAGATCCCCTCTGATGCAAAAGTTCTAAAATCTTGCCAAATGAGGCATCTTGAAAAGGGGACCAGGGGGATCCCTATCTATCTTCTGAGTTGGTATCTGATGCCAGAGACTCTGATGGGGGAGTCGGCTTGTTTCCTTTTGCACATTCTCTTTTTGGGTACAGCAAGGAAGGTGTCACCTGAATCCTCAGAGAACTCAGCTTGCTTGGGAGCACAGGTTTTGAAGCTTACAAGATGACTCTGACCCAAAGGTGTCAGATGTGAGGAAGGCAAGATGAATGGGAGTTATGGGGTGAAGCAGACTCCGGTGGGCCTGAACTTCCACTCTCTTTGAACACACAATAATTTTCCCCAGCACCTGGAAAGCAGATCCAACCTCTATCAGATGATTTGACACTGCCCCAGATGCCAGATCCATCTCCCCCTTCTGAGAAAAAAAACTAGGGCGAAGGATGGCATCCCTGATGCTGACAAAGCAGAGGGCCTGAAGGAGAGGATCATAACTGATTACTTAAAAGTCAAGGTCTCCAAAACTACCAAAGGTGCCATATCTGACAGCCACTATGATGGTGCCAAAACCCAAAGTTCAAGTCTTCAAGTCAGAAACTGTTTTGGCTTTGAAAAAATTAGGAGTCGAATGCATTGCATCCGTAAACCATGGTGTTGATGGCAATGGGAGATTTGGAACTGGTGCAACAAGTCCCTTGTGGAATGCCAATTCCGAAACCACTGGAGCAGAAAGGTGGACTAAAGAAATAACTAATATAAGGGACATCTGAGTGGCTCAGACTACCTTCAAAGCTGAAGGAGAAAAATGACTTCCATCTCAATCTATATCTTAAAGAAGTTCTGAACTGGACCACCTAAAAACACTTCTGAGGTGCTGCTCCAAGGAAGATCAGGACTGAGGGTAGTCATATATCTTTTCTAAATGCCCTCGCTTCTTAGGCGAGTCCTCCACTTAAATCATATACAATGGGTGGGGTGTAGGCAGGAGCAAGTGCCATGGGTACATCGAACCACTGGGTTTTTGGTATTAAGGAAGGACCCAAGAATCAGGTGGCTTTTTCCTGGTTTTGGTTTCTAATTCCTTATGCTTTCAGATTTCATCCCAGATTTCTTAAATATAGCCGACTCTGGAAATGACAGCAAAAGTCCCTTCAAAATTAGTTTGCTTCTCTTGTTGGCCAGGACTCTAGGCTCAAAGCTGGCACAAACTTTGCAGTCTACAGATAAATGTGGCACCCCGAAATGCAACACACAAAGATCATGTGTGTCTTTGGGAGAGTCTTGAGACAGCAAAGTGAACAATTCCTAAAGCTTATCTGCTTTTCCTTGTCCATCATTAAATACTAACAGTACAAAGAGCAACACACTGTACAAATACAAACGGTTTTAAAAGAACTATTTAGCACTCAAGCAAATGCTCCACTTAAACACTGTTAAACTAGATAAGCTATTAACTACTAAATATCTACGTATATGATTAAATCTGTCTACTGAAATGTATTAAAACTATCTATTACACAACTCAAAGTCTAAATAAAGAAAAAAGAAGTCGATGATGGGAGAACACTTTGCAAAGAAGGGGCTAATATGAAAAAAGTTGAAATTCGAACACTATCCAAAAAAACTTATACTGTATAATAAAAGAAGAAATATTTAGACAATAGGTATCAAAATTTCATGGAGATGCAGCACTTGGCTGAGAGTGGAGATTCACATCTTCTGTGGTAGCAAACAAAATATGAGATAAATAGAGGAGGTAGTGCATTATGGGAGGGAAAATTCTTACAGGGGCATGAGGCTGGA